>NC_092409.1:1503536-1804244 GCF_009017415.1 Aspergillus flavus | reverse complement strand
GATACAGTATGCAACCCGAAAATCTATGCTCAAAGTAGTCGGATTGAATGATTTCAAACGCCATAAAATTTGGGTATAATAGACAAGCTTGTATGTAACTTTATCACCTCTTGCGCGTCTTCTTCTTCTTCTTTTTCTTCTTCTTCTGGTCATCTCCATCCTCCTTCTCAACCACCACTCGTACCGGCCATTTCTTCAGGTGTTCCTTCTCGAATTCATCTTTATCTCGCCGGTATAAAAGCATTGTAGCCTTAGCATCCTCCACACTAGAATGAGCGCCGCTCTGGATATCCAGACCTAAAAATTCTGAAGCCAGCATTTTCAAGCGGGGAGAACCGCCTCCGGCAATCTTCCGATATGGTGGGTGTTTGCTAGTGTCTCTAATGTCGCGCTTGGGATGGCTCAGAAGGAGTGCATCCAGATCGTTCCGCAAGGCATGCCCAACGAGTATTCGTCCATCCATAATCTCTGCGACATCTTTTTGAACTTGTTCGAGGGACCGGGCTTCCACCATATGCTTCGGTAATATGCCGCTCACATGCGTTCGCCAATCCGTGACCATTTCCTTCGGTCGTACAAAGGAGTCATACACTTGTTCGCCGTTGAAGTTGACGATACTGACACGCGCAAGAGCCGAGTCGTTATCGGGGTTAGGGCCGACTCCCACCATCTCGCAGTCCATCGCAACATATTTACCTAGTTCCGCACTAGCACAGGATTAGCAAAGATTAACCATAACATATGGCTGAAAGACCAGAGAAATACTGACGTCGGTGACCGGCCCTCATTGGCCTTCGAAATCTTCACGTCAGGTCGCGGCGCAAGCGAGGCAGTAGAATTCTTCCGGGTGATGGATTTCAAGACGGTTTCCTGTACGTCATCCTTGCCCCCCTCAGCAGCGTTGTCGGCCATTCTCTTCCTCTTTTTCGATATATGAGATTGTTCAGATTTAGTTTTCCCTTCGACTGTTTCCGTTTTTCGCTTCTTTACCACACCATTTTGACCTTCCCGACCCGATGTCTTGCGTTTCGTAGAGGAGCTGGAGATGGGGTTCTTTTTCAGCGTCTCCTGGAGTTTCTTCCAATTGCTGGAAAGGTTTTTCACGTCCATTCCAATGGTCAGATAGGATCTTATCGCATTGTGTTCTGGTACTGGATAGGCGATGTGAGGAGCAAAGAAAGATATCTGATGCGGAGGAGCAACTTTCCAGAATCGACGATAAATCCGATAAATTGCGCTAAAGTTAAATTTTCGGACGGCCCACTCGGGAGTCTCGAACACTTCCGTTCCTCTGTTCTTTTGGCTGGCCATAACTTCCTTATATCTACTGAGCTTATCGGCATTTACTTGGTACTCTCTGGTGGCATAGATTATAGGGGAGATGGATCAGTTCAGACACAAAAGCTTCAGTTTATACAATAAAAGGAGCCTTTCGAGGCTCGATGCGGGGTATTGGAAAGCATAAGAACTTTTTATATCTAACAACGCCTCATTATACAAATAGAAGTCTATGTGAGAAACAATCAACATGAAAACGAAAAGAGAATCTATTTACAAGCCCGGAACCTTGAAATCCTTGTGACCCCATTTCTCCGTCAACTTTCTCTTTGCCTTCTTGGGTTGTGAAACCGGCCTTCGAGATTCCAACTTTCCTTGAACGATTAATGTCCGGAATCGGTCATCGAGCAAATTACCCTCTGGCTTCAGCAGGCGTAGTGAGTCCTGCAGTTCATCTGGTAGGACAACCTCCAGTTTTTGCTCGGGGGCACTGGTGTGAGGTCAGTAAATGAATAAGATACAAGTAGGACTGGGGAAACATACTATGTCCTTCCACCCAAGGGCTTTCGCCGCAAAACAGTATCATCACCTTCTCCCTCAGAGTCGGAAGACTCGACGCGCTCAAGCTCTTGCTGTTTCATTTTCTCGGCGATAGATTTTGCCTGCTCAACTTGCTCTTCCTTTTTCTTCATCTGTTCCTCCCATTTTGCTTGCCTCTCAGCCTCCTTACGTCGCTTGATCTTATTCCTTTGCGCTTTCGTCTTTCTCTCTGGACGTTTCTTCTTCAGCCAATCCGGGGTCTCGTACTCGCTTTCAAAACCTTCCCAGGCACTTTCATCGTCCGACTTCACCTCGCCATCGTCATCCTTGGCCTCGGCAATCAGACGCTGTCTTTCTTCTTCTTTACGTTCCTCCTCCAGGCGCTTTTTCTCTGCCTCTACCTCCTTGGCTCCTTGTTCCTGTAGAAGACTATCCCACTCCTCAAAGGTTGGATTGTAACTTGTGCCAGCGTTCGGCTTGCGGACAGCAGGAATCGCTTTTCCATTTGCGGCAAGTGAGATCGGAGCTTCCTTTAGTGTCACAGGCGCAACCTTCGGCTTCGGTTTCTCCAGGAAATCAAACTGCGGATCCTCCACAGGTGTTGGATCTTCAGCATCAGCCCAGGGATCATAGAATTCACCCCCCACGTCCTTTTTGATGGGCTTGCCCTCTTTAGCGACTTGTTTTAAGCGCAGCCAATCCTTGCGGGTAACCCAGTCGCTCTTATGTTTCTTAGTCTTCGGTTCGAGAACACCATCTGTCACTTTGGAGTTGTTGCGTTTGCGAGTGTCTACCGCTGGTATAACTGACCGCCGGGCAATGATTTCTTCCGATTTCAGCGGCTTGTGCTGTTTCTCGACAGCTTTGCGAATTTCTGTTGAACCAGTGGTATCGAAGGTGAACAGCTCTTCGGACGGCTTTTCTGCCAGGACACCGCTGTAATGTGAAATCAGCCTTTAGAATTATCGAGAGAAAGAAAATGAATTCATATTTACCCTTTGATTTCCTCATCTTTCAACAACCGGAGACCTTCTTGGACCTCCGTCACATCCACATTCTTACGCCACGCCTTTTTACCCTTACGGGAAGGTTGGCTAAATTGTTTGGGGGCATCTGTGGAAGGAGACATCCTGCAGACCTTACTAGCTAGATTGCAATATCGAACTGTAAGGTGGAAAGTCTTTTCCTTTTTTCTTTAGCACTAGTAGATAATCTGAATTATTTGCGACCAAAAATCTGGACCCGCTTACCTAATACCGTATCGCGGGGCGATTAAATTACATACTAGTGCGTCTGCCGCGCTAAAGCTCTTCGCGGCTATCGCGCGCAAGTTGAAGACTGACTTCGCAGCGACGTGCTTTTCGCCCGCGTCAGGTTATCATCGGCACTGACTCCTTTAGCCACTAGCCCCGGGGGCTCAGTTTAATTCTGTATTTCTAATCTCGCATACCGATACTATAATTGGGGTCGACTGATCTGAAGACGGCTGCTGAATCTTAACAGCCATGCCGGTGGTCAAAGGAGGTGTCTGGTAAGAGCTCTTGCGACTTGCAATATTATCATTGATTAAAGGCTCACATTTATTTAGGACGAATATCGAAGATGAGGTGCTTCGGGCGGCGGTAAGTTACATGCGCGCTTAGACAACTACTAGGAACCTTGTTGTGATGTGATCGGACGGTCACTAATAGATGACATATTACAGGTGTCCAAGTATGGTCTCAACCAGTGGGCGCGGGTATCCTCACTGCTAGCCAGAAAAACTCCCAAGCAATGCAAGGCTCGATGGGTGGAATGGTTGGATCCCGGCATCCGGAAGGTCGAGTGGTCGAGGGAAGAGGATGAGAAGCTACTGCATTTGGCCAAGTTGATGCCCACTCAGTGGCGTACGATCGCACCGATTGTTGGACGCACGGCCACTCAATGTCTCGAGCGCTACCAGAAACTGTTGGATGAGGCGGAAGCTCGTGAAAACGATGAGTTTGGTCTAGGAGGTCCTGAGGGTGGGGAGACCGCTGCGCCAAGTGCGGACGATGTGAGACGGTTACGGTATGCTAATATGTACTTATGCCGTGGATTTGATCTCGGCTAACTTTAACTAGGCCTGGCGAATTAGATCCCGACCCTGAATCGAAGCCCGCTCGCCCGGATACAATTGACCTTGACGAAGACGAAAAGGAGATGTTGAGTGAAGCTAGAGCTCGTTTGGCGAACACACAAGGAAAGAAAGCAAAGCGAAAGGCTAGAGAACGACAGCTGGAAGAATCCCGGAGACTTGCTGTGCTCCAGAAGCGTCGTGAACTCAAAAATGCTGGTATCAACATCAAGGTTGTCACTCGAAAGAAGGGTGAGATGGATTACAATGCCGATATTCCGTTCGAGAAGCCGGCGGCCCCTGGTTTCTACGATACTATGGAGGAAGAAGCCAGGAATGAGAGGCAGCGCGAAATGTTCGACCCCCGTAAGCAACAGCTTGCCAACAAGCGCAAAGGAGACCAAGACGAGGAGGCTGAGCGCAAGAAGAGGAAGAATGATAAGAACAGCAGTTCTGCAGCTTCTGCAGCAGCAGCAAGAGCTGGTCAAATGCAGAAGATCCGCGAGGCGGAGCAGAGTAGCAAAAGAAGAGCTCTCGTCTTACCAAGCCCTCAGGTTAGTGAAAGTGAAATGGAAGATATCATCAAGATGGGTATGGCAGGTGATAAGGCCAGCAAAATGGCTGGAGATGAAGAAATGACGCGAGGATTGCTTGGGAATTATTCGGCAATTGTTGGTGGGACACCGATAAGGACTCCTCGCGCTGCGCCGGAGGAAGACCATATCGCCAATGAGATTAAGAACATCAGAGCCCTTACTGAAACCCAATCTTCATTGCTGGGAGGAGAGAACACACCTTTGCACGAGGGGGGATCTTCTACCGGTTTTGATGGTATTGCACCACGGCGCCAGGAGATTGTCACCCCGAACCCTATGGCCACGCCTTTCCGACAGGCCAATGGTGGTGTCGGTGCGACACCTATGCGTGGAGGTGTTGGTCCGGGAGCGACTCCTCTACGAACCCCCCGTGACCATTTCTCCCTGAATCAGATGGAAGGGGAACAACTTGTTGGGAGCACTCCGAAGGAGATCAAGATGCACGAGAGTTTTATGCGCCAAAGCATTCGCAGCAAGCTTTCTGCCCTACCAAAACCAAAAGAAACCGAATGGGAATTGGAAGAACTTCCTTCAGAGTCTACAGAGCCGACAGTCAGTGAGGAATATATGGAAGAGGATATGGCGGAGCGTGACAGAAGGGAAAGAGAGGCGCGAGAAAAGGCAGCACAGGCTGAACTAAAGCGTCAATCACAAGTCTATCAACGATCATTGCCCCGTCCAAGCGTTCTAGATATAGACGCGCTGGTCGAACGTGCGTCGCAAGTGACAGATCCGATTGCCAGCATGATCTCCAAAGAGGCTGCTCTGCTCATTGCCCACGATGCTCGAAAATTCCCCCTCCCCGGTGCTAAGGTAGAAGGAAAAGCACGGAAGGTGGAACGGTTTGACGACACGTTGATGGAAGCAGCTCGCAGCGCTATTGTCACCGAAGCCACTTCTGATGAAAGGAAACCGGAGTGGACAGAGAATTTCGATGCACAGTGGACGACTGCACATTCGAAGGCTCTTCCAGGTCTCTCCAATTATGCCGACGACGAAGAGGACGAGTACCAACAAGAGCAACGCATGATTGGTGTTTTTGACAATGTGCAAGCCTCTCTACTTGCCACGGCTGAGAGAGGAAACAAGCTTGAGAAGAAGCTTGCGCTACATTACGGTGGGTATCAAAACCGGGCGAAGATGCTACGGACTAAGATACTTGAAGCCAGCGCTGCTCTGGAGAAGTCAAAGGATGAACTAGATGCATTCCGTAACCTGCAGATTTCTGAGGAGGCAGCCATTTCCAGGAGGCTAGAGAAGCTGCGGGACGATGTGGCCTTCGTCATGAGAAGAGAGCGTGAAGCTCAAGAAGTATACCGGACCCGAAAAGAGGAACTTGATGAACTCGTTGCAGGGACCGGTGGAATGGTCAACGGATGGCATTGATGCTGAAGCTGTGAGGTCAGTGCCTGAATCCTGTACTCCAAAATGTAATCCAATTATGCCCTTCTTCCACATTCGCTGCAAGTCTTCATACATGGCGTGTCTATCGGGTTTTACTGGAAGTTTGTTCATACTGTCTTTTTTTTGCGGTATCTCTACTGTTGGCTCAGGGTTATTTTATTAAGGGGATACTAAACACAAATGAAACGAAATGTAGAGGCAGCATTTGCATGCTCAAATAGAAAACGAACCATAATATGACAGTCACTGTAAGGGCTACTACCAGAAACGGACGATAAGATGACCACGGATTTGGAACCTCAGGCAAACAGCCTCAAAGGCGGTCTCTTCCGAGCATCACAACGGATAATCTTCCATCCCCTCCAGTATCGTCCCCCTTCGTCTGCATCGCGTATGCCCTCCACTTTTGTATCTGCATCTATAGAAACCGGCTAGAACGATCCAGTATCACTTCTCCCACACGATGGGCGTCAGAGATTCCCATGGGGAGGCAACCGCGACGCCGGACCCCGTTGAGAAGGGGTTCGCCACCCTCAACACCATTCGGTATGTCGCTGAATATACCTTGAGAAATTATTTATAGTGTCTTTGATATCTACTTCATCGGTCGCATCAACTAATCTGAACGATAGAATCGGTGTTAAGGCCATGGTTCAGAAGGTTAGTTGCGATTCAATCCCTTCAATTTTTACATGGTCACGTGATTAACGTCATATACTGAACTATATACTGACATACCTCGCTAGGATGGAGAATTGAGAAAAGCTGAAATTTTGTCTATCAGACAGCGCAAAGATGGTCCAAGCTTTTAGTACGTTTTAGATAGGCATATGTTGTGCCTACACAAGAGTGCTAATCAGACTTTAGCGTCCATTATGTCGATTTCAATAAACGTCTCGACGGTAAGTCTGGCGCCAATATCAATCTTGCAAGATCATGCTGACACTATCATAGAGTGGATCGATTCCACAAGGATTGATTTATCTCACGAGGTTGAATGGCCGCAGCCTGAAAAACCAGAGAAGAAGAAAGCAGGTCCTGGTAATAAAGCACCGAGCAAGAATGCTCAGAAGCGTGCAAGAGCCGGAAGCCGCGAGGTTTCGGCAACCCCAGATCTCTTGACAGGCAAAAACACCAATATTGGCAAAGCACAGCGTCCGTCTAAGGCAGGCGGGAAAGAGAACCGTGACGAGACGCCTGCAAATTTGTCAGTTCTAGATTCGGAAGCCATTTCTGCAGACGTGACCCCTAAGCCTGAAATGGAAGATGTTGATATGATCGGCGTCAGTTTCACGGATACCAAGGAAGAGCATGAACAAGGTAAAATGTCACGCGAAGAGGAAATCGAACGATTGCGTACAAGCGGAAGTATGACCCAAAATCCCACGGAAATTCACCGTGTGCGTAACTTGAATCGTCTACAAATGGGCAAGTTTGACATTGAGCCGTGGTACTTCTCTCCTTATCCTGCCTCGTTCTCGGATGTCGATATGGTCTACATTGATGAATTCTGCTTGAGTTATTTCGACAACAAACGCGCTTTCGAGCGTCACCGTTCGAAATGTACACTTGTTCACCCACCTGGGAACGAGATCTATCGTGATGACCGTATATCATTCTTTGAAGTGGACGGTCGGCGCCAGCGCACCTGGTGCCGCAATCTTTGCCTTCTTAGCAAACTCTTTCTTGACCATAAAACACTCTACTACGACGTCGACCCTTTCCTTTTCTACTGCATGGCCACTCGGGATGAGACCGGTTGCCATCTGGTGGGCTATTTCTCCAAAGAAAAAGATTCCGCAGAAGGTTATAACCTTGCTTGTATCTTGACCTTACCACAATACCAGCGTCTCGGCTACGGGCGACTGCTTATTGCTTTCAGCTATGAGCTCAGCAAGCGAGAAGGAAAGCTTGGCTCTCCAGAAAAGCCCCTCAGTGACCTGGGTCTGCTAAGTTATCGGCAATACTGGCGAGAAACACTCGTGGAGTTACTCATAGAGCCGGGCCGAGAGTCCATGAGTGAGAACGAACTTGCTGTGTTAACGTCTATGACCGAGAAGGATGTGCATGAGACACTGGTTGTGTTCAATATGCTTAGATACCACGTATGTTACTAGAACCTGCTCTTCACCCCACATGCTCGGAATAGATAACTAACTATTTGTACAGAAAGGAAACTGGGTTATCGTCCTCACGGATCAAGTTGTGGAGCAACACAATAAGCGTCTTGAGAAAGAGAAAATTAAAGGGTCGCGCAAAATCGACCCTGCACGCTTACAATGGAAGCCTCCAGTTTTCACAGCTTCAAGTCGAACATGGAATTGGTGAGGCGCAAAAATACTCGACCGAAAAATATTAAATATGGCAAGGCTGTTTTTTGCTTTCGCCCAAAACTTGTACATAAACCGTCTCTTTTGGTGTCGAGCATTTGTATGACATTATTAGCGTGGGCTTGGTCACTGGTGTTTTACTGGTTCTGTTTTTGTGGTTTGTCTGGGTTGGTAACAACGCCAGGGACTAGGTGATATTATAATATACTCAAGCAATCATCCCTATGCGAAGTTTGCTCTAATACCTCTTCCTATATCTAGCAACGCGGAGAGAGCTGATGAACAAAAAAGTGGAATACCTTACACCGTCTACAATGCCAAAAATTACCTAGAGATATAAACGAGAATTTAATGCAGACCTGGCCGGGTACGATGCTAGATACACGCATATCGAGTCTCAAGACAGTGCTTCGTACTTCTTTCTGTCTCCAGCCCGTCCTTGGCTTCTAACCACGAGAGCAAGGAATACACAGGCTTTGCCTCAAGTGCTAAAGTCTCCTGAATGAGATGTATAAGTATAGAAGAGCCCGAAACAGGACATTGAAGACAAGTAGGAGAGCAAAACGGGAGTCAATACATCAAACAGCACAGAGCCTGGTGATGGGACACGAGGGAGTAAAGAAAGATGGCTGAGAGGAAGTGAAATGAGAACAAAGTATGACAGACTCGAACATCTGTATTTCTCTCATACGGACAGCAGGATGGATAAGTCACAGGACTGGTGCTTTGTATGTGGAAGGGAAGGATTCCCCACCCAACTCAATATGGCGATGTTACTCGTGGCCAGTGTTGATAAGGTAGAAGGAGGAAATAATGTACGGTTAGAAAAGATAAGGACATTAAGAAGAGCACTAGAAATTCAAGGCAAAACCAGACCCGTCAATTCCCCTACGTAGCTCATCAATACCGAAAAAGACGCTCAACGAATATCGGAAACCTGGCAAAGGCCAGTTCAAGGCTGAAACGTAACTGAAAGAACGGGACATATTCCGCATGGATACTTTCACACCACGCTTAACGAGACCCGCTATATGTACGTGGGCCCCAGGAAGCATTGCGCGACTGGTGCCGCGGAGAGCTTGTTTCATTGCTTTGTTGGGAAGATGATTTCTTGGAATTCGAGGCTCCAGGTCCTTCGCGAGGTTTCGTGTTCTTTCGAGGCTTATAGCTCGAAGTTCCACGTGGTCGGGGGTTCTGGCTTCCCGCCTTCCTCGGGAGGGCCACCGTTTTCGCCATAATTGTACCTGGGAAACGGATTGAAACACGCAAATTTCCCGAGCCATCTTTGTCTTGGAAACCAAATGAATAAGGCTCAACGCTATGAACCTGCATTAGCTTCAAATGCTTAGCTCGTAGTCTCGACTGCGAAGGTGGTGGCGCCGCCTGCCAAGCTGCGGGAGGAGCCCTAGTAGGAACTCGGACAACAGGTAGAGATCCTACTTCACGGTCCTCAAAAATCTCTTCGGTTTCTTCAACCTGCTTAGCAGTTATCTCACCGTCTCCAATTGGTTGTTCGCTATGTTGAGGCAGTGAGACTGAAACTGCGGCGATATGCAATACATCCAGGGGTTCTTTAGATGCAGACGTCACGGCCAAGGCAGTCTTCCTCTCAGGCACTGTCTTCTTGCCAAATAGAGTATTGATTTTCTCCTGCCACGAAGTAGCAGTGGAGACAGGAGGGCAGGGCGGCGCAGCAGCCATAGATGCGAAGGTGGGAGGAGGTTGTGGTGGAGCGATGACTTTCGGGGGAAGTTTGACAATGGGCCTTGGCGCAGGGAGGTGTACCAAAGGTTTGCTGGTATTCCCTGTGAATACTGGATGCGTTGACATTTCTTCTGGTGGTGGTGGTGAGGGGCTGCGAATAAAATCACCTTCCGCAAAAGGTGGCTTCTTGTACTGTTCAGATGCCTGTGGGAAGAATCGTGAACTTCGGACTGGAACGCTGCCAAGAGGGCGTGAATTAGTCTCTGTAAAGGAAAGAGGACCAACAGAATGATCCAACCCTGGAAGAGGATTTGGATTTGGTGCGCTGGTCTCTGCTGTTCTTGATATACCAACGACCTGTCTTTGCCCAGCTTGGTCTCCAGTCCGTACCTGCCGCCAAGTCTCGTTGAAAGTTACTTGTAGAGAAGATGGTCCCTCGCGCGCGGCGTTCATCTCATTGCGAAGTTTTTCATTTTCTTCTGCTTCGCGCTTGGCAGCAACTGTATGGAAATTGTTCCAGGCAACGGTCCCAGCGACACGGTTGTCATTTTGCCATTGGTGTTGCGAACTAGGAGGTCCAATAGGTCCAGGACGGGAAATGGGGTTTAAAGACTCGTATGGTGCGTGTCTAACTTTGGGGGACGATATGGGGGATATTGGTGTACTTTCTTGAGGTGAGCGCGAAGGTGTTGAGAACGACTGTGATCCTGGAGCAACAGGCGGCTGATCCAAAACAAGCGGGTTGCGCAGAGGAACATCTCTTCCTGGCGGAAACCCGGGAAGGCTCTGTTCAAATATACCATTACCCAAGGTCTTGTCACTGCTAAGAGGTTTCCAGGGGTTCGCCATGGATGGAGAGGCCCCGACTAATTTGGCATTCGGAGCCCACGGCGGGTACGAACTAGAAGCATTGAGGCCACCCCTCCACTGGGTTGATTGCTCATCGAGCTTGTTCTCTGGCAGTTTTTCATGTGCTTGTGTTTGAGAGTCACCAGGCTGTTGAAGTCCATTCGTCGTGGTAGTGTCAGGTTTGGATTCCCGAGGAGGTGAAGGGGCGCGCCGGGCATTGACCGTCGACGAGGACTTTTCGGCAGCTCTGTCCCTCTCCACTAACTTTCTCACAGTGTCGGGATGATGAACCTTCATCATTCCATATTGCTTTGGCTCTCCCGTTGGTTCCGGAACCGGGGGTTTGGGAGGCGACAATGATGAGTGAGTAACACCGGGGGAGGGAATAGTGTCAGGCTTACTACCTTCCAGAGTATCCTTGCGCTGCGGCTTGGGCTTTTCGGGAGGTGGACCAAGGGCTTCGAGCTTTTGCCGGATCCTTTCCCGTTTAGCAGCTTCCTCCTTTTCTTCTTGCTCTATTCTTCGCTGTCGAGCTTCCATTCTCTTTTCTTTCATAATGCGTTCTTGCATGGCAACTGGATCTTCCTGGGGCGCCTGCGGGGTCGCAGTTTGGTTGACAGTGTAAGGAACATATGGCTGACTCGTGCCATCAGGTGCACCAGGAGCTCTTTCATGTACGCCGGCTGCACCACGCGGAGGCCATGAATGACCGGGGCCACGTCGAGCAGGAGAAGTTTCTCGCAAAGGTGTCTCCTGTTGAGGCACCAAGCCTGGCAACGGGGGTTCAACCATACCGTTCACCTGTGATCCTCTTCTAGTTTCAAACGACCGTTGAGTTGCATCGTTTCGACCAATTGACATCCGACGTGCAAAGCTGCCACTTCCTCCGCTGACATTAGATGAAGTTCGCCGACGTGTCCAGTGAATGCCATCCTGTCCGCTTGACCTATGTGTCTGAAACGCGGGTGAAGGTTCCGCAGGTCCTGCCTGTTCGCCCTGCGCTGGCCTCTGCAACACGGATGGGGTGCGAAAGCTCTGCTCAGTGCGCCAAGATCCCTTCCTAGTTTCAGATACTGGCTCATAACGACCCGACCGGGAGTTGTATAGCTCACGGGTACCTGACTGCGAGTCTTTCCATGACCGGTTGAAGTCGTCTGCGGCGATCTCCTTCGGCTGGGCAACGCCGCTATAACGGTCGATCGTGTGTGGCTCCCTGGGCGAAGTATGTACCTGAGGTTGAACTTGCACAGGAGGTATAACAGGGGATATTTTCTCAACTGGTGGTAGAGGAGCCCACGGTGACTTGGCTGGGGGTGGCGCCGGACTTGTAGATAGTGACGGCGACTTCTCGTTCGTACCTTTAGAAGAAATGCTTGCGCTCTTTGCCTGTCTCTCCGCATTTGCCCCCAACCTGAGGACAGTAGGGTTTGGTCCAACCGAGGTCGTAGGCTTTGGGACAAACTTGGTAGTCTCTTTGGGAGCGGGGACTTGCTCGGGGCGTGGAGGCGGAAAGTCATCCTTAGGTTCCATCGACGGCCTGTTCTCTTGCTTGGTTGCCGCAGTATGTTCCACTTGAGAAAGATTTGTCTTCGTTCCATCAGTCCATTCAATTGTTTCCGGCGCCCAGTCATCTTCATCATCATCAATATCGGCCCACTTTGCCTCTGTTCCACCGCCATCTTCTTGAATACGCGACGTCATGTGGATTCCATACTGCTGCTTAAGCTCTTCGTCCGTTAAGTGTTTCGGTGGAGTTTGCTGGACCGCTGCACACAATTCATAGTTAGCGAAGACTTCGAGACACAATCAATACTGCCTTACGTCGGTTCTTATTCCAGACTTGATTTGGGTCAGGCCCACTTCCAGCTGGCCTCGCCGCACCTGTCCCGGTTTTCGATAATGAGTCGCGAAGACTGCTAGTGGTTTTCGCGACCAAACGTGGTCGTGAGCTTTGCAAAGGTACACCCAGCGGGGTAGTTGAAGACAACGGAGCTAGGACCGGTTAGACATCTAATTGGCGTGGCACCTGGTAAGGATAAATACCTTTCTCAGAAATCTTAGCTGTCGGAGGCGTTCCCGGAGCTTTGGGTACTGAAAATTTTGCGAAGGAGACTGGCTTGAATGATGTCGGCCTCTTGGTTGAACTTGCACGTGAGTTAAGTCTGCTCTCCGTTCGACTGGCGTCGGATTCTGAGCCGCCTTGAGAGGCCGTATCCTCTCCAACATCGGAACCGGATGCTACTCCATTTAATTCAAGCGCCCTTGTCGCCACGGGCCCAGGGCCTTGCCTTGAATTATCCTATGTCTGATTCAGTAGGGGGGCCTTGTAATACCCAGGTAACCAAGACTCACTGTCGTCGATTGTTCCGTATCCCTCCCAGCGGCATTATTTTCATTATATGTCTCGGATAAACTCGTATCAAGTGTGCCTTGTTCGGCGTTCGTGATTGTTTCGAGCTGTGTATGTGTTGCGGTATGTTTGATCTCCCCCACGTCCCCTCCGGCAGGTTTCTTGTCGTTGGTGCTCGCAGGAACGTCGGAAGGCGAGGGCTCGCCGCCCGACAGGGTTTGATTTACCACATCGTGGCTGCTCTGCTCTGCCATAACAATTCTCGAGTCTGTGAGGCCAACAGGTTGCGACATCTGTTAGACAAGCGTTCTGAAACTGTAAACACTGAAACAAGTGGCGACTATAAGGTTGAACTCATGGCTAAACTTGAAGGAACGGTCTGAGAAGTACCTATTGTCAGGTATCGAGAATCGCCACGGTCGAACTATTAGCTCAACTGCCTGAGCCGTGAAAAGCTCCAAACGACCAGGTGGACAGCGGAGAATGTCCCAGGTAGAGAACAAGAGATAAAGCTCGGCGAAACAAGGTCGGGCGGGCGGGAAAGTCAAGTGGAAGAGTGAGAGCCAGCAGCCCAAATAGTCCCCAAAGGGAGGTTCAACAGTAAAGTGGTGCTTCTCAGGTTGATGTGATCGGGTGATGGCAGCAGTCATGGACGGATGAGCGGTTCAGGTTGAGACTAAGGGTGGCTGTTTTCGGTTAGCGTGGGACAAGTGAAGTACTCCGTAAAGCAAACTGGAACCTTTGTGGCTGGACCTGTTGCGGTCGATGCTCACTGGTAAATCACTTCACTAGTATCCGGTTATTTTCTTATTACAAGTATTGATATTGATGACTATTTAAAAAGTGGATACATGCCTTTCTATTTATGTTATTCTTCTTCTTTGGGCAACACTTCTTTTTTCCTTTTTAATCCTAGTTTATATTGTATTCACATGATCTAGATGTTTGTCACTAATACCATTCTATAACATGACTAAAGATCACTCCATGAAGTAGCGCAAGATATGATTCATTGTTCAGTCATACTATGACACAATGCTAAATGATCTAGAGACAATGGTGAGTCACTACTAAACTAGGCATCTGTGAAACATAATAAGCTTGAATGTGTTCTACATTGCCTTCATTCTAGGTCAGCGGTATATACACGAATCTTCCGCGCCCCTCAAATCATAGCGAGAAAATTTAGTGGGGGTGGTTCTTGTGGTGACCTAGGAGTGTGTTAGACTCTCGATGCTCAGAGTATGGTATAGAAAGGAAAACATACGGAGGTGGAAGTAGTACTCCATGCTGTAGCCGAGGAGGAGAATGCCACCGATGGCGTGAGCAAGGGCTATTTGGCCATCAGCGAATATCATATATAACTTTAGGAGCGAGACGACTTACGAGCAGCAGAGGGGTTCTTGCCGAAGTAACGAGCCTGGTAGCGGCCAATGAGACCAGTAGGCTTAACTTCAGGAGCCGAGCCACGGGGAAGGCGGGCATAGAAGTTCACAACGCGGTCCATACGGGCAGCATCCTTGGCAGCGCCAATTGCCTTTCCAAGTGTCAGTGAAATCCAGTAATGAGTGGGAGAAACCGTATGCTACGGTGTCCCGAGCCGCATTGAAAAAAAGAAATTGTTCCGAGCGGAGCGACTCCAGTGACTGTCGGGGAGCATGACGGTAGGGAAAGGGATTCTCACGTTAGGAGAAGCGATCTAGAGACGGATCAGTACCGATTGTTCAAGATATTTTCGTCGGTTCTCCTTCTTCGCGGGTTCTTACCTTGGGAGGGATCAGGGTCGAAAGACCTCGGCGAGTGATGTAGCTCATCTTGTGTGACTAAGTCGCGTTAGAAAAGTTTGAAATGCACGCCAATAAAGATTAAGATAGACAAGATCCATCTCGTGGGAATCTCTCTTACCTTGATACGAGCAAGTGGACTGAGATGATGGCTAATGGCAGAGAGAAGGGAAGTGCCAACAGAAAGCGGGTTGTCGGATGAGCGGTTCGTAACGCAGGGAGCCTCATGTTGCGCTAACCGGATTTGGATTCGTCTTAACGACCGGCAACTTGCCGCATACCTCACCTGGCAATTGCACCTCCTCAGCGTCTTGTTCTGTCCAGCCAACGAGGGACACAATTGCCATAATGTCGCTTTTCAGAGCTGGAAACTTCGCCTGCTTCAGAGCTGGTCGGCTTGCCGCGCCTATAAATGCTCGTTTCTTGTCCACCAACACCGGTCGAGGCGACCCTTCCGTGAAAACCAGCCCTGCTGATGCCCCGGCGGTACCCCCCAAGGACAGCTCATTGATTCGCCAGGAGGGCCCTGCTGAGGCAATGGCTCGCCACCAGCCGGATTACGAGGCCACAATTGATCACGGCACCTCGTAAGGGACTCCACGTAACACCCGGAGCGACTTGGCTGACAGAGACGTAGGAAATTCTCTCCTGTGCCTAAGCGTGTCATGGATGGAAGCGAGCCCGGTGACACCGTTCCAGCTGCTGTTCTTTCTGGTGCTCCTACCGACCTCCAGGCTCGTACTGTCAGGTATGGATGCAATCTTCGAAAATCCATCTCAGACGCTAATTATGCCATTCAGAATCTACCGCCCCTCGAAGCCCGCCACGCAATCCGGTACCTGGCACCAGCACCACTGGCGGATGGATTGGGATGTGTTGCAGAAGGGCCACCGCTGGGAAAACCCTCTGATGGGTTGGCAATCGTCTGCTGATAATATGCAGGGCACTCATCTGAACTTCAAGTCCAAGGAGGATGCCATCATGTTTGCGCAGAAGCAAGGCTATGAGTATTTTGTTCAGGAGCCAAATGAGCGCAGATTCGTTCCTAAGGCTTATGCGAACAACTTCGTTCACGAACCGAAGAAGATCAAGCACATCAGGACCAAATAACCGATTACATCAAATGTATCTTGTATATAAGCCCAGATTTTTACTGTTTCAGAATTGTTCTTTCAAGTGTTCCATGACTCATTTAACATGCTTTTAAGGCCCAGAGACTAAAGGCCAGGTTCCTGATAACTCAGGCGGTACGGTTCACTGGGCAGAGGAGCACGTACTCATAGCTTTTGATGGGTTGATTTCGGTTGGTGCTCCCAATGACCGAGAAAGCTATCCAGTCATCTCTGCCTAATAATTTTATGGCTACTGGAGTTTTGTACCAGCTCGACTAAAGAGCACCATTTATTTTGCCTATAAACATAGCAAAGGAGCTTGTTTGTGTCAAGAGAAAGCGAATATTCACTGGCACCTCTTCTGATATTTTTTTTGCTTCCGGGAATTTTGCGGATGACGTAGTGTGTGTGCATACAACTGCCTCATACAATAGACTCTTCTGTGTTGACTCACCTAGAATAAATGTTATAAAATAATGATTGAGAAACTTGTGTACGAATTGCACTTTCCTTGTAAGCTTTAGAACAGACGGGGC
Organism: Aspergillus flavus; assembly: GCF_009017415.1. Lineage (NCBI taxonomy): Eukaryota > Fungi > Ascomycota > Eurotiomycetes > Eurotiales > Aspergillaceae > Aspergillus > Aspergillus flavus. The sequence goes on along the minus strand of NC_092409.1, from coordinate 1,787,666 downwards.
TACACCAAAACATGTGAACTCTGAGTGTTCCTGTGAACTATAGACATATTTAAGTCCCGCGTGACCATAATTACTTTTCGTCTGTACCTTGCAAGTCTCCATAATAACGCAGTTAAAGGAAGAGTAGACAGGATTTATATAGTCTGCCCTTGGAAACTATACATATATAGGAGAAATTCCCGAACCCCACATAAATAACATACTAATTCTGCAAAAGCATAATTGTCTGGAAATCCTGTAAAGAATGAGACTCTTGCAAATTCCGGTACTAAGTCTTAAGTCAGAACAGATCTCGAAGTAATTTTTTCCCCTTTTTTTTTTTTTCAGGCCTAGTTGCGGCCGGACAACCCCGCCACCCCACCTAAAATTTATTATCTGGTGAAGATAAGATCGAAAATTTGCATACTCATTCAGTGATTTCATACTTTCCTCTGCTCGTCGACTATCTTGAATATATACAGACTAGATATACAATGGCTTCTTCTGCAGTTGACCAACCTGAGGGAGTGGATGAGACCATCCTGACTCTTCGCAAAGTTCTCGTTAATGAGTCCGAGCCGCTTGCTCGCCGATTCCGCGCCCTGTTCTCCCTGAAGTACATTGCTTGTTTGCAACCACCCACCGAGAAGACATTACCTGCGATCCAGGCAATTGCAGCTGGTTTTACGTCGTCCTCGGCTTTGCTGAAGCATGAGCTCGCATACTGCTTGGGCCAAACTCGTAATCCAGACGCAGTCTCGTACTTACTGGAAGTGGTGAAGAACACTGAACAAGATGCAATGTGTCGCCATGAAGCCGCAGAGGGTCTCGGTGCTCTGGGGTTTGATACTAGTCTGGATGTCCTAAAAGCCTTGCGGGATGATGAGAAAGAAGAGGATGTTATTAGGGAGACATGTGACATCGCCGTTGACAGAATTCTTTGGGAGAATTCGGAAGAGAGGAAGAGCGAGAAACTGAAGCCTAGGTACTACAACCGTTTCAAATGCCCCCCCATCTCCACAAACAGTTTTCTGGGAAGTTCTTCTAATTGTATACTTTTCTTCAATGCAGTGATTTTACCTCGATTGACCCAGCCCCACCACTCCCAATGGCGTCCAGCCAGCCTTCTATTTCCGACTTGGAAAAAACATTGCTTGACACAAAGCTCCCTTTGTTCCAAAGATACCGCGCTATGTTTGCCCTGCGCGACCTTGCTTCGCCCCCAGATCTTCCTACAGCTGTCGAAGCTGTCGAAGCGTTGGCAAAAGGACTCAAGGATCCGTCTGCTCTCTTCCGCCATGAAGTTGCCTTTGTATTCGGTCAGCTCTGCCACCCGGCATCTGTTCCTAGTCTCACAGAAACCCTCAGCGACCAGAAAGAAATGGGTATGGTGCGACACGAGGCTGCTGAGGCTCTTGGTAGCTTGGGTGATGTTGAAGGTGTGGAGGACACCCTAAAGAAGTTCTTGAACGACCCAGAGCAGGTGGTGAGAGACAGCATTATTGTGGCTCTAGATATGGCGGAGTATGAGAAGAACGGGGAGATGGAGTATGCGTTGGTGCCGGATTCAGCAGCCCCTGCTGCTGTATCTGCTGCTTGATGAATTTCCGCAAACTAAAAATGATTACAGTGGCTTAATTGATACTCGCTTTATAGATGTACAGCCGTGAACCCAAAATAGAAGTCTTTTCTGATGTTTAGTTGTTTTGTGTTTCCCTGTAAATCAAATATTAGCATCGTGCGCGAATGGCCATCGACGGCAAATGGAAGTCGAATCACGTACTTGTAACCGCAAACGCAAGTGTAAAAGACCGTGCTTCCTTCGTCTGCACTGCGCAATTGCACGGTTGTGAAGTACATCTCTTTCCTGCCACATCTCGCGCAAGTATGTTGTGTAAGAGCTTCTGTTCTTTTATCTGCAGCTGTCAAGTTTTGGACTGCAGATCTTTTTGCCCTCAGTGTCGAAGGAAAAGCACTCGCTTTGGATTCAGAGACGATAGTTTTAGGGACAATGTCTGAAAGGAAAGTGAGGTTAGTATGAGCCAGGCAGAGACTTCCCCGAGTGAAATTAACTCACCTCGATTACGAGCTCCGCAGATACTGCAGACGATGAGTTTTGTAGGGTCACCAGACGACTCATCTAATAAGTTTCCGCAGTCATTGCAAAAGATCAAGGACCCAATTGCGGACATCTTGACAAGTGGTGGCTAGAGTAAACTTGTAGTTGGAAGAGGTATCTGGAGCGATTAGTTAGTACTACTTTTTTTTTTCTTTGGCTGGTTGGCTGTCGGAAAGAATTCCTAGAGCACGGGCCACTTCCAGATGGACATACATGATTAGTGCCGGGCGGTCAGAAACGGCAGCCGCAAGAGACCCGTGCCTGGCATGATATTAATTATTACATTGTTTTTATCGTGAAGTAACTCAAGAAGACAGGATTTAGGACGGGGATGGAATTTAAGTCTGTTGCTTGAAAGCCATGTCTCCAGTAGGAGCATGCCATTTCCTTCTTTTCAAACCTCCTGGGTAACTCCAATACTCCCTTAACGAAATCCCCAGTTCATCATGGACCGCAACTGGCATCCGGCCGTTCAGGTCGTCATCAATGGCCCTCCTCAAGCGCAGGCTCACACTTCTAGTGGGCTACCACAGCGCCGGGACAAGCCATTATCTGTGGAAGAGGCTTTGCAGTACTCACCCATGTCCAGTTCTCCAATATTTGGCCTAGGTGATTTGATATGGAACCTAATGGGACATGGTAACCGCTAGCTGATACGCGATTCTTTGTAGATTGCATATTACGCCCTGATGTTGGCCGACCCCCTAATACTACCTCTATCAACCATATCCTTCAATCCGGCCGTACTACTTTGACCGAACTCAATGGCGAAGTTTCGTCTGGGCGCGATGAGTCGAGCCGGTTAGAGACATCTCGAGAATATCTGCAACAGTTGCTGGATGGTGACCAGTTAACGGAGTTGTAAGCGTCTTCAATACCTCACAATTACGACATAAAACTCATAATCTCCTCAGCAAGTTCAAGGTTCCTATAGCCTCTCGTAATGGCCAGCGTTCCCTTCCTACTCCTTCCAGCGAACATACTTCCACTCGCAGCAATCTAGGCTCATTCGCGAGAATGATGTTGGAATCGACAGATATAGCATTTCGCTGTAAGGCTGAACTACTCCAACCACTTCGGCACTATACTGACATGTCACAGATCCCTCGGTATCGCAAACTGAGGATGAAAAGCGCTCTCAAAAGGCTAGTTCCTGGAATTCGAAAGCACATGCGGCAATTAAGTCGACACCCGCGTCCTACAATCAACATAATTATGTGCCGAGCAACTTGTCCGTGGTAATTCCAGTCAAATCGATACCCCCCGACGCGGATGGCCGTATTATTTCAAAGCGGAGGAAGCTCAATACTGATGGGGACGATAATCTTGCGGCAATCCGGCTCAAGGACCAGAAAGAGGAGGCAGATGCAGCTTTAGTGAAACTTCAGGACTTACTTCATGAGATATTTGAAGCTGAGGATCAACTAGAACCAGGCACAGCATCTGCTACAACGGCTGAGCAGTCAAATGCGGTATTCATGGCTCCTCGGGCGCTTGACATCACTGGTTCGCTTCTGTCTTCGGATATCCACAGTCGTCTCCAGAAGGCTATCCGGAAGGTAGTGGGATTCAACAGACTTCAGGATATCCCGTCGGACTATTTGAACAGGATTCAAAAGCTTTGTGAAAAGCCCGTCATTGCTGCGCAATCACCTGATCTGGGATTGGAGGATCCCTCCAACGACTCGGAGGCCCAAGAATGGCTGAAGAAGATAGACGATATGCATAATGCTCTTCTTGCAGTAGGTACCCTATTACTGACTATGTCGGGCTCTCAGACGGAACGGGACCTTTGCCCTGAGGATCTGATTGAAGCTATTCCAAACGTTCTCAATCAAACATTCGACCACTGTGTCATCCCTGCTGTAGAAGCTCGACCCGGTGGGAAAGAGGCCCATCATTTTGAGTTCTTCTCTGCCCAGAAACGTGTCATCGGGGGATTGATTCAGCAAAGCAAAAAGGCTCTGGCGCTTTTCGCTGATTTCCTTTCACGGATAGACGTTTCTGAAGGGACAGTCACCGCGGCTGAATTTTTTGCTTGCAAACTAATATTTGTAGAAAATTCTCACACAGAGAAAGATTCTGCAGTGGGGTTCCAGAAATATGAGTCCGTTCGACGCGGGGCTATGGATGTCCTTGCCAAAGTATTCTCCAAATACCCCGCTCAGCGCCCATTTATTTTGGATGAGATTTTAGTTTCACTGGAAAAGCTGCCGTCAACGCGGCAAAGTGCAAGACAATTCAAGCTCGCCGATGGCAAGAATATCCAGCTTCTAACAGCGTTAGTCATGCAACTAGTTCAAACAACTGCTCTAGATGTACCAACGTCACGTTCATCAAGAACGAAATCTAAACTTCCATCTTCAGGTGACGACGACGAAGACGAACAGCTGGATGATGCACGCGGAAAGGAAGACGATGATGGGACCGAATTGTCCATGGAGCAGTTAGCAACGAAGGTCAATCGCCTCTACGATAATGCCGTCCGCAGTGCTCAGTATATAGTCAAGTTTATTGTTCAACGAGCAATGACATCCACCAAAACAGGTGATCAGCCGTATCGGAACATTCTTGATTTGTTTACCGAGGATTTGATCGGCGTCCTAGGGTCGACAGACTGGCCAGCCGCAGAGCTACTCCTCCGCATAATGGCCTCTCATATGGTTGGCATTGCCGATCTGGATAAGAGTCCTGCTACTGCAAAGAGCATGGCACTTGAGCTCCTCGGCTGGATGGGATCTGCGATATCAGATCTTATTGTGACTGCCCAGCATTTACTTCCAACAATGGAAGAATCTGACAGTGAGCTGACTGACTATCTAAAACAGTTATTTGAAGATTACTCTGGCCACGCCCTCCATCCTCAAGATCTCGTTGTCTCAGAAGGTCCCTATCGAATAACTCTGGAGTATTTTCTTCAAGTTCGTCACCTGGACGATTGGCAACTCACTAGTGCGCGGGGTTACTATCTGGCGCAGTGGGCAAAGTCTTTTTGTTCGGTCTACTATAATGCAGACGAGAGAGACGATGTCACTTATGATGATATGACTGAAAACCTTGTCGATCTTTTTGCAAAGTTCTTTTCTGACCCACTGTGGCTGGAAACCCACAGGTAAGTGATCGGGTAAAGTGCTCGTTGCTGATTCGACCCTAATACGTTCAATAGGCATTTTAACAATATATCCGCTGCACATGGAAGATTCTCATACATAGTGACCGTTCTGAACTCAAGCTTTTGCAAAGCTTTCGATACGATCTTGAAGGTTCTACTCAATTCTATTGCCAGTGACCAAGCCAAAGTTCGCAGTCGCAGCTTGAAAAGCGTTATCTACATGCTTGAGAAAGACCCAAGCCTTCTCGATAGGGACACATCTGTGATGCGCGTTATTCTTCGATGTGCCACTGATGCATCCCCTATGGTGCGTGACTCTGCGCTCTCTCTGATTGCGAAATGCATTTCCCTAAAACCGAAACTTGAAGAGGATGGCTGTCGGAGTATATTGACCTGTGCTGCTGATCCAACTGCCGGTGTAAGAAAAAGATGCATTGGTTTACTGAAGGATATCTATCTCAAGACCTCACGTACTGAGCTGAAGTTAGCGATTCTGGACAGCTTCCTTCAACGAACAGGAGACCTTGAAGAGAGTGTCTCCACTCTGGCGCGTCAGACTTTCGAGGAGATCTGGCTGGCCCCTTTCTACGAGCTTGTTGACTCAGCGCACGATGGTCCTAAATTGAAGGTTGGCTTGGGGGAACGAGTGACACTATTCGTTAGCTTAGTGCAGCGCAGCGAGACAGCGCTCGAAACGCTTGGCGGCTGTCTCAGAAAAATTCTGTCCGACAGCTCTAAATCATCATCTTCGAATTTTAAAGTGTGCAAGGCAATGGTCTCTACTATGTTCGAAAAGTTGGTGGAGGATAGCGATGCAGGAAAAGAATTCCAGCAAGCTCTCCTACAGACGATAACTGTGTTCGCAAAGGCAAATGCGAATCTATTCCGCCCCGACCAGTTGGAAACTCTTCACCCTTACATTGGACATCTTGCCACTGCGGAAGACCTCTTCCTCTTCCGATCTGTGGTTGTGATTTATCGATGTGTTTTACCATACCTCTCCTCTGCTCACAACACTCTCTTGAAGGAAGTACAAAATGATCTGTTCAAAAGCGTTGCCAAACTTGCTCGCTCAGAACTGAATGAAGTGATGGCCTGTCTCTGGACTATCAACGGGGTTCTGCAGAATACCGACAGACTTGTGAAGCTTACCATTTCTGTGCTCAAGCCAATACAACATTACAAGAACATTGACCTTTCTGACAATGCCAATATGGCTGTTCTTGCTCGAGCTAAAAGCTATATCCGGATCGCGGGTTGTGTCGGACGACATTGTGATCTCGAAAAGTATGAACCACACTTCAAAAACGCTTTCCCATCTTGGAAAGGCGGATCAGTAGCTGGTTTGATGGTCGATTCGATCATCCCATTTACCCTTTCGAAACAGCCACTCGAACTAAGAGTAATGGCTCTAGAGAGCCTTGGCTCTATCTGCCAGTCCTGGCCTGCTCAATTCAGTCGAGATGAATCGAGACGGATACTATCCACTGTTTTTAAGGAGGATAACCCGAGCCTTCAGAACATCGTCTTGCGGGCATTTGCAGACTTCTTTGCAATGCACGAAGGCAAAGCTGAAAAGTCGGTTTTGCCCTCTGCCAAAGCCTTGGACCAAGAAAGCACTACGAGGTTAGGCGGCTCGCTGAAGGCCAGCGATAATGATGGGGCAGCTGCATTAATTGCTCAGCATTTCCTTCAGAATATGCTTCGAGTTGCGCAATCACGACAGGATTCTTATGCTCTAACTGCTATTGAATTGATTGCTAGTATTAACCGTCAGGGGCTTGTCCATCCAAAAGAGTGTGCAGGCGTGCTTGTGTCACTAGAGACGTCCACTGTTCCCTCTATCGCTAAAGTTGCGTTCGAGACACATAAAATGCTCCATCAACAGTATGAATCTATGTTTGAAAGAGAATACATGCGAGCCATTCAGGAAGCCTTCTATTACCAACGCGACGTTGTCGGAGATTCCACCGGTGCGCTGAGCCGTCCGTATGTTGCCAAGTTGGCACCACTGTTTGAGATAATCAAGATCAGTAACAGCCGGTATCAGAAGAAATTTCTTTCAAACCTCTGCGCAAAAGTTAATTTCGAGCTTAAGAAGCTTGATACCACTGGTAATCCACCAGAACACCTTTTGCTAGCGCGTTTTGTGGCTCATAATCTCGCCTTCTTTGAGTATGCACAACTTTCCGAGCTTGTGCCGACTATTGGCTGTATGGAGCGAATTGTAGCTTCTACTGGGACGGTTGTAGCCCATGCCATTGAAACGGAACTCTTTTCCACTAAGCCAGAACTGCCGCAAGGGGAGGGAGTAACTATTCCCACCGCAGAGACCGCATCCCATCTGGTGCCCTTGCAGCAGATTAACCCGCAAACTCTGCGGCAGTTAGCTGCTGCAGCCGCGGCGCTTTCGATGCTCTGGGAAGCTCGCACGTACCTCCGCCGCGTTTACGGGGTGACTGCCCATGTTCGCAACAAGGAGGCTAAAGCTGCGTCTAAGGAGCTGAACAAGTCGGCCACAAAGGTCCATGGCGTGACTGGCGATAAATGCTGGGACGCCATCAATCGAAACATGACGTCCTTGGACAGCGAAGAGAACATGGTTAGCAAGTGTCGGGAGTTCGCCACATTGCTTGCCATTGACGATGAATTCAAAGTCGACGATAACATCGATGCGGAAGGTGACGACGGTGTTACTGATATGGACGATGCAGGGGCTTTTGGAACTTCGAGTGGGCCGCGTCCTATGAAACGAAAGAGCTCCATGTCAGGGCAGAATCCCACAAAGAGGGCCCGGGGAAGAAAGCCTGGATCAGGCAAGAAGAGAGCCAGCACAGAGTCTGATGCCGAATCTGATTGGAACTGAAGGCATTTTGTGCTGCTGTTGGCTGCCCGGCGTAGTCAACGCTTATTTCTTTGGTGGTTATTTTGCATAGATCTCGCATATGGGATAGGGCAGGCGTTGGGGAATACACGGTTTGTTTTTCTAATTCCCAGTGACATGACTTTTTTTTCTTTTTCTGAAAGGCGTTAATGGACGTCTTTGTATTCCATCTTTTCCTTCTGATCTCTTCTACCATGTTATTTGGGTGGTTATCCATAGGGTGGCGGCGCACGTCATATAAGGTCAAAGGTTATCACTATGCGTTGTTAACCCTATACTGTATTCCCTGAATTGCAGTCTTAAGTGGTACTAGTTGCTGTCTACAAGACTTGCATGTAATATTTTTATTTTCTAGTATATTCTTCTCCCGAATGATACATGATTTATGTCCCTGACGAGGTAGTTCGCAAATTGTCGCGTAAACTGAGGTCATTGTGTTAGGTAAACGGACCTTTAATTAGCAGATCGAAAGACCAAGCCGGCAAAGGATCCGAGCGGGTCAGGACCTAAATAAAAAGGCTTAGTCCGACGCATGACGTAGCGCCGGTGAAACGACAACACCCAAACTATTCCGTCTTCCGTCTTTCATTATTTTCCCCTTGGGCCCTTTTCCCCCAGATTTCTCTCTCCCTCTCTCCTCTTGACCGATTGCTAAGTCCCTCGCTATTCGTCTTACATCTCAATCGCTTAACCTGACCCTTTCACTATTCCTATTCCCCTGTGCTGAGCGATCTGTAGCCATCATCGGTCACCCTGCACGCAATGAGCACAGTGTTGCTCCGGAGTCGACCGGACCAAACGGCGCTGAGAAGGATTGGGGTTTTGTCCAGTCGGCTATATTCTTCAAAACCCCCGAGACCAACTAGACTTGCTACATCTCGAGCTCTACCCCTTCGTCAAAATTCCGTACCGCAATGCCTAGCGTCGCGTGCGTTCTTCAATAGTCACCACTCGATCCGACACCAATCAACAGCGCCGGAGTCAACTGACGCTTCACGAAAATCCTCTTTCCGAAATGCCTTTTTCAAAACTTTTGCCTATTGTGGATTCTTCATTGTTATGAGCGGTGCTGCAGTGGTAGCATTCTTTATCTACGATGCAACCACGTACCGCGAACACTCAAGTGCTGAGGATATTCCGGTCTCGGAATTGGCTCTGAATCCCCGGCGTGGTGGCCCTAAGAATTTGCCTGTTGCAGATGTGCTGGTTGGGGATTATGATTCGGAGGCTATGACGGAACAGAAGGATAAGCCGAGACTGGTGATCCTAGGCACAGGTTGGGGTAGTATCGCTCTCCTCAAACAACTGAATCCCGGCGACTACCACGTCACGGTCGTTTCGCCCACCAACTATTTCCTGTTCACTCCAATGTTGCCCTCTGCAACGGTCGGCACTCTTGGTTTAAGGTCGCTCGTTGAACCAGTCCGACGGATCGTTCAGCGGGTCAATGGTCACTTTCTGAAAGGCGAAGCGGTAGACGTTGAATTCTCTGAGAAACTGGTTGAGGTGTCCGGTGTCGATGCCAATGGGCAGAAGCAGAACTTCTATGTTCCGTATGACAAACTCGTCATTGGTGTTGGTATGTGTGGATTTCCGGTGGCCTTTTTACCAAACAATGTGTTCACTAACATCTCGATTATTCAGGCTGTACAACGAATCCTCATGGCGTAAAAGGGCTTGAGAACTGCCACTTCCTAAAGACCATCGATGACGCTCGCCAGATCAAAAACCAAGTTTTGGAGAACATGGAATTAGCTTGTCTACCGACGACCAGTGACGAGGAACGCAAACGTCTACTTTCTTTCGTTGTTTGTGGCGGTGGTCCAACCGGGGTTGAATTCGCAGCTGAGCTGTTTGATTTGCTCAACGAGGACTTGCTCTACTCCTTCCCCAAGATCTTGAGAAACGAGATTTCTGTCCACATCATCCAAAGTCGTACTCATATCCTGAACACTTACGATGAAGCCCTTTCTAAGTATGCTGAGGTGAGTCGATTTTGTGCCCATACGTACAGCCATATCGACCCTTGTTAACTCGTGCAGGCTCGTTTCGCTCGTGATCATGTTGATGTCTTGACCAATTCCCGAGTGAAGGAAGTGCGCGATGACAAGGTTGTGTTCACCCAAATGGAGGATGGCAAGCCTGTACTGAAGGAAATTCCTATGGGTTTCTGCTTGTGGTCGACGGGTGTCGGTAAGTTGATCCAACCCCCTCTTGTATGCCTCATTAAAAGCTTATCGTTGCTGTAGCCCCAGCCGAAATTTGCAAGAAGCTCTCGGCCAAGCTTGATGCACAGAACAACAAGCACGCTTTGGAGACTGACTCACACCTACGTCTTATCGGGGCCCCGCTGGGCGATGTGTATGCTATTGGCGACTGCTCCACAGTTCAGAACAATGTGGCCGACCATATCGTATCCTTCCTGCGCACAATCGCCTGGGAGAAAGGCAAGGACCCAGAGAAGCTGCATCTCACGTTCCGTGAATGGAGAGACGTCGCCAACCGGGTGAGGAAGCGTTTTCCCCAAGCATCCAACCACCTTCGCCGATTAGATAGGCTCTTCGAACAGTACGATAAGGATCATTCCGGCACTCTCGAGTTTGGCGAACTCTCTGAGCTTCTGCACCAAATCGACAATAAACTTACATCGCTGCCTGCCACTGCCCAGCGTGCCAACCAGCAAGGCGAGTATTTAGGTCGCAAACTTACCAAGATTGCCGCCGCGCTTCCCGGCATGAGAGCCAACGAAATCGATCACGGGGACCTCGATGAAGCCGTCTATAAGGCGTTCAAGTACAAGCACCTTGGCAGCCTGGCCTACATCAGTAACGCCGCCGTCTTCGATTTCGGAGGAATGAACTTTAGTGGTGGCGTTCTGGCCATGTATTTGTGGCGTAGTGTGTACTTTGCTGAGAGTGTCAGCCTGCGCACCCGTTGTATGCTTGCTATGGACTGGGCTAAGAGAGCCCTGTTTGGAAGAGGTTAGTTTTCAATTTCTTTTTCTGAATGTTCGACCTGTGATACACTCCGATACTAATGCGCTTATTGTCCCAGACCTCATGAGTTTCTGATTCTTTAGCTACAGCAAACTGCCCTAGCGGCGGTACCTACTATAAACTACATGGTGGCTTTTTTTGTTTCTTAAAATTTGTTTAGGATATACCTGTTCTCTGTTATCTCTTTACGTTTCCAATAGATACCATTTGTGATGGTCACTGGTATTGGCTGAATCCTCTTTGTATGCTTTGTTCTATACTTCAAGTTCTTATATATAGCACTATTAAGATATATAGTCTCGGTATCTGCTTTTCATGCCTGCCACTGCCGAATTTATATGTTCTCTAGGCCCCGTAGAGACCCCCTAGAACTACAACGTTTCAGTAAGAGAACATGTGGGAAAGGGAAAGAAAATGTAAAAAAGGGAGAAAACAAATAGAAGGTAAAATACGATAGAAGTAAAAGAACGAAAGAAAGAAAAAAAGCGAGGAAAGGAAGACGAGGACAAAGACGGCTACATAGTACTCGCACTAGTCATATTTGAAGTTCTTTCGACGATCATATCGTCACTATGATCCAATATGATTGAATGCCATGAAAGCCTTACCTTTGACTTGGAAACTCATAATGTTATAACGATCTACATTATATATACTATGTAGTTCTGGCTGACGTCGCCAAGCAAGTTGTAACCATTACCGCACATCGTGGTTTGGTCAGAGCGAGATCTGTCTTCAACGCTGAGAAACACGCACATATCTTCCTTACTACATGACTGATACTGCGAAGTATGCGACTTTGGGATCTAACGGTAGTGACTTGGTATTCAATCAGTTTGCTACAAAAGTATAAAGGCAATTGTCTTGGCCAATGTTTATCTGCGCCAAACACCTCGCTATAGTTGACAACGCCGGTGGTAACAGTCATAAAGATGGGTTGTAATATCGCACTACATTATCATTAGCCGAGCCCGCTGGCTAAATCTATCAAGAGATCATTGGATCAACGTCTCCGTTATTGGCCATCAAGGTATCGTTAGACGCGCCGTTAGGACCCTTGGTGTTATTATCGCCAAGGCCCAGATCTAGTTTCTCCGGGAGATCCTTCTTAGCCTCACGGGCCTTTTGCTCCGCCCAGGCACGCAGCTTGACGAGGTTGCGCAATCGGGCTTCTTTACGAGCGCCTTGATTCTGCAGGATGGCTTCGTTCACGCTAGTGGCTATATCTTTACGCAGGTCGGGGTGTAGAAGGGGGGCTAGAGCGGGTGTAAGGTTCTCAGTGGGGAAGATGAGGAGCGCCAGCGTCCTCTCAAGATCCTCCAAGAACTGGGGGTTTGTAGGCGCCCGGGGTGCGAGTTGCGATGTCGCAAACTCAAGGGCAGGAGTGATATCTCCATCGGGTTTAGATGTGCACGAGCGAATCAACTCCACAAGTTGCAAACGTAGCAGTGAAAAATGCAGGGGTGGATTTTCATCCAAAATCTATGACAGTCAAGTCAGCACATATTCCAAATATGCGAGTGTTGGCAAGCGACAATAACAATGATGTTTTGCTAATCATACTGAGATATAAAGATGTTTGTTTTTCGTCAAACCTCAGAAGAGGTTTTACGAGTGGTGCATGAAACTTGGTCTAATCCTAGCGAAGGGGGATATGGGAAGAGGAGATAGTGGAGCGAGGAAATTCTTACCTGTGGATTTAGCTCGTTGATCTTCTCGATGGCAGCTTTGATATCGCCCGAGTGAATGGCAGTGCGAATTTCTACTCTTTCTTGAATGGCTTCTACATCTGCCCTTGGTTGGATGTTGGCCTCCGAAGCGAATTTCTTCGCTGCAGCTGGATATCCATTGGTGATGAGGTAGTCCATAACGAGATAGTTAATGTCACTGCAGACGAGATGTTAGTCATTGTCTGTGATGGAGTCAATGGACCAAAGACATGTAGCAAAGGCGACCAGTTCAGAAAGACAAGTTAAATATGTTCTCCTCAAGTGATTTCAGAGAGATTCCCAACTTGATTCAAGGTGCATCATTTGGACTGACAGGCTCGAAAGGGCAGGGAAAAAAAAAAAAAAAAGGGAGACTCACGTCTTGGATGGCTTGACCTCATCGACCCTCCGCTCAAACTGGTGCCATGTTGGCGTTGTTGTCGAGGAAGTAGGAGACATCTGCTTCCGTTAAAACCAAGCAACCACGCACGCACAACACGTCGGGAGGCATACGTAATTAGCAGAAGCCATGGTTTCAGAAGTGCTGGATATGGCAACACTCAATTGCCGTAGTATTGCTGGATTGGCCGCCTGTGAAGATGGGGAGCTTCGCAGACGGGAGCCATGAGCATGTTGGGAAGAAAGAGAAGTGAAGAAAGAAGAGGAGGAAAAAAGAGGAGGGAAGCGGCGGGTTTTAGGTCACGTTGATTGCTAGCTAAGACTAGTGTTAGCCGCAAGCGAAGGTCACGGACCAGACTAAGCTTAATAAGGTTAAGACCCAACGGACTAGAACGTTTAGCCTTTTAGGGTATTGGTGCGAGTGACCGACAACTAATTATTCTTCTTATCAGTCCCCAAGCGCCAAAACGACGCTGGGTACTTGCTTGGTACTCCCAGTATTTTATGTGTATGATCTGGAAGTATTACACTACTCCGTGTCGGCAAAATAAATCTTCGGTGAGGTCCTAATAATGGAGTCGATCTCACCCGTATTCTCGTCGGGCACGGAGCAGCGGTACTCTCCACCATGGGAGGATTTGAGTATCATCGGTATCGCTGGTAGCTCGGGCTCCGGCAAGACTTCTGTGGCAATGGAAATTGTGAAGTCACTCAACCTGCCGTGGGTTGTGATTCTCGTAATGGTAACAATATATTTCTGTCGTTTAACACTAGAGTTTAGTACAATATCAAGTGAGCTTGTACCTCTAACGCTGCTTGTATAGGATTCATTCTACAAGAGCTTGACGCCGGAGCAACACGCCAAAGCGCATAATAATGAATTCGACTTCGACTGCCCGGATGCCTACGATTTCGACGCCCTTGTGCAGACCTTGAAGGATCTAAAGCAAGGGTACAGTGGCCCAGTTGTCATAAACTGTCAAATTAAGATTGGGGAATGCGGCTCAAGGCTAACGATTATGCCATAAAAGAAAGAAGGCAGATATCCCCGTTTACTCATTTGCCGACCATCAGCGCCAGCCGCAAACAACTACCCTTTACTCCCCACATGTGATCATTTTGGAGGGTATCCTTGCCTTGCATGACCCAAGGGTGCTGGAACTTTTGGATGTGAAGGTATGCCTTTGCCCTTTGTCGACGGCAGTTTAATATGCTCACTTTTCTTCTACTAGATATTTGTTGAGGCGGATATGGATATCTGCTTGGGCCGCAGAAGTGAGTGATCTTTCCGATATACAAGACGGTACTTCTCTAACGCAAGAGGAGCTAGTTATGCGAGACGTTAAAGAGCGAGGAAGAGATATTGAAGGCATCATCAAGCAGTGGTTTACTTTTGTTAAGCCGTCGTATACTAGATTTGTTGAACCACAACGGTCTATCTCGGGTGAGTTGGTCCTGTCCACCCCTCGAGAAACTCTTTCTGACGTCAACCTCAAGACCTTATCATCCCCCGTGGGATTCAGAACATCACCGCTATCGGTAGGTAACTTCCATGGGTTTCTCTCCGTCGATACTAATTTTTCAGACATGGTTGTGAAACACATTCAGCGGAAACTCGATGAGAAGTCTGAGAAGCATAGAGCGGAGCTAGACCAATTACGCAAAATTGCGTCGCAATTGCAGCTGTCGCCTAATGTCATGGTAATGCCTTCGACATCACAGTTTGTTGGCATGAACACAATCCTTCAAGACCCAAAAACGGAGCAAGTCGACTTCGTCTTTTACTTTGACCGACTCGCTTCCTTGCTCATAGAGAAGTGAGTCAACTGCGCATGCAAGACAGAATTATACCCAATCACCTTTAAGCATTGCTTCCCCTTGATTCTTTCCAATTAGCATGCCAAAAACGAGACGGATGACTGACATTATCATCGAAACAGGGCCTTGGACTGTACCTCGTATGTTCCAGCTGGGGTAGAAACACCTCAGAAGACTACCTATCAGGGTTTGAATCCGGAAGGTATAATATCTGCTGTTGCAATCCTGCGAGGAGGCTCTTGCCTTGAGACTGCCCTAAAGCGCACTATTCCTGACTGCATTACTGGTCGCGTGCTCATTCAAACCAATGCACAGAATGAAGTACCGGAGTTGCACTATCTAAAATTGCCTGAAAATATCCAGAAGCATACTACAGTTATGCTACTTGACCCCCAGATGTCCACCGGAGGAGCTGCTCTGATGGCCGTTCGAGTGTTGATTGACCACGGCGTGGAAGAGCACAAGATTGTCTTTGTGACATGTGCCGCGGGAAAGATAGGGCTAAAGCGTCTCTCGACAGTGTACCCGAAAGTTAGGGTCATTGTAGGACGGATCGAAGAGGAGCAAGAGCCTAGATGGATGGAGAGAAGATACTTTGGCTGCTGAAATGATTTGAATGTTGTAGATACGGTTGAGCACATGTTTGGCTGTGTCTTTTGTCGAACTGTGCGAGCTGGGAAGCATCGCTGTAGAAAGTCATGACATACAATATATATATATAAAACGTCAAATGAGTCCCTATATCCATGTCCTTCTGCCTCCATAGCCCAGGCTTGGTAAACGTGATTGTTTTGAGTTAAGATCTGCTAGGTATACTAAAGCTAGTAGTAAATACAGAGTAGCGAATGCACGGACCACATCCAAGACCGCCGAAGAATCTTTGGCTCCGCCGCAAAAGAAAATTATCCTTATCACTTTTATCAACCACAAAAAAAAGTCGAGGCTACAGTCAAACAGCCTTTGATTGTAGATCAATACAATCAAGAAACGCCTTTAACCTCCTGATAACCTTTTCATTTGTTTTCTTATCTTATAACATACCATCACAATGCCAGACCAAAAGAAAAGCAAAAAGAGCGGCGGCGCCAAAAAGCAAGCCGACTCTGTCATTAGTATGCGCTCCTTGTCTCTTCCATGCCGAAATAGCTATAACTAACAATTCTGCCTTTAAATAATAGCCGATCCTCGTTTCGCCAATATCCAAACAGATCCTCGTTATCGTCTACCCAGTAAACGGCAGACACATGTGAAACTCGACAAGCGTTTCGCGCACATGCTGCACGACAAGGACTTCTCTCGGAATGCCGCAGTCGACCGATACGGACGGAAGCTCGCCCGCGATGATACGAAGAAGCAGCTGGAGAGATTCTACCGGCTTGAGGGGGACGAGGAAGATGAGGGACACATGAGCGTCGCTGACGATGATGAAGTCCTCAAAGAACTGAGGAAGGCCGATAAGGCCAGTGGCACTTACGATCCTGCGCGTGATGGAGGCTTTTCGTCTTCATCCTCGGAAGAGGAGAGCTCTGACGAAGAGGAGGACGAGGATGATGAATTTGGTACGGGCGAGGAGCTTGAGTTTCCGGATAAACAGCAGAGCGGTGTCCCCACAGGTGATGTGACAGAACGGATCGCGGTGGTGAATCTGGACTGGGATAATATACGGGCAGAAGATCTAATGGCTGTGTTCTCTAGCTTTGTTCCTGCTGGTGGACGGGTGCTGAAGGTTTCTGTCTATCCGAGTGAATTTGGAAAAGAGCGCATGGAGAGAGAGGAGACGGAGGGTCCTCCAAGAGAGATTTTTGCTGCTAAAGACGATGATGAGTTTGAAGGGTTCGAAGATGACGACTCAGAGGTCGACTCAGATGAGGAAGAAGAGGAGATTAAGAAGTCAATGCTGAAGGAAGACAAGGGCGAGGAATTCAACTCTACGGAACTACGAAAGTATCAGTTGGAAAGACTACGCTACTTCTATGCTATTTTGACTTTCTCGAGCAAGGATGTGGCGAAGCATGTCTACGATTTGGTCGATGGTGCCGAGTATCTGTCGAGCGCAAACTTCTTTGACCTTCGTTTCGTCCCCGACGACACCGACTTTTCCGATGATAAGCCTCGTGATGAATGCAAACGGATCCCGGACGGTTATCAGCCTAATGAATTTGTGACCGATGCGCTGCAGCACAGCAAAGTTAAGCTGACCTGGGACATGGAGGATAAATCACGAAAGGAAGCTCAAGCACGGGCGTTCAGAGGTAGCCGGAAAGAAATTGATGAGAATGATTTGAAGGCTTACCTCGCTAGTGATAGCTCCTCTGAGGACGAGGACGAGGACGGTGGGGTGGAAGTTGTGGATACTACTAAGGAAGATGGCGGAAATTCTAAGAAAATCTCGAAGAAAGAAGATGAGAGACAGCGTATGCGTGCTCTCTTAGGACTAGGTACGGAGCCAGCACCTTCATCTAAGTCCGACGGCCCTGTTGGCGAAATGGAAGTCACCTTTACCTCGGGTCTGGCCGGCGGCTCCAACAAAGATAGCATTTTTGAGAATGAACCCGAGAAAGACGAGACTACGATCGAGAAATACATCCGCAAAGAGCGTGAGAGGAAGAAGCGGAGAAAGGAGAAATTGAAGGCGGCCAAGAAGGGTGACGCTGAGGCCGATGAACAGGATGATGCACCTGAACCGGAGAAGATGTCTCAGGAGGAAGATCTGGGCTTTAACGATCCATTCTTTGACGACCCCTCTGGCAAGGAATCTACTGCAGCTCGCCGCAAAGAAGAGAAACGAAAGAAGCGGGAGGAGCGTGCTGCGGAGGAAGCTGCAGCCGCCGCTAAGCGAGCCGAGCTGGAGTTGTTGATGATGGATGATGAAAACAAGAATATCAAGCACTTCGACATGAATGAGATCGAAAAGGCAGAGAAACAAGCCCGTAAAAAGGGCAAGGGCAAAGGGAAAGGCAAGCAGGTCGCACAAGTGGCGGACGACTTCCAGATGGATGTTAGCGACCCACGTTTTGCTCGTCTGTTTGAGAGTCACGAATTCGCTATTGATCCTACCAATCCTCGCTTCAAAGCAACTTCTGGTATGAAGCAATTGCTGGAAGAAGGACGTAAGAGACGTAGAAATCGGGACGATCGTGCGGACGAGGAAGAGGCCAGTCGCAATGATCAGAAGAAGACGAAGAAGCAGAAGAAGAGCGAATCCATTGAAGGTGGATCAGAGGATCTGAAAAAGTTGGTGGACAAAGTGAAGCGGAAGACGCAGAAGAGTTGATTGGTTGTATAATTAAGGCGAAGATCACCAAATTTTAGGGCCTGGTCAACCCGGATCCAGATAGAATAAGCAGGATAAGCATAAATTAATTTCCTATTTCTTCTTTTATATTTCTTTTTTTCTCCCTTTGAAATTGATATTTGATGAGATTTGTTTCGTCTTGGGGAATGATTTCTTCATAGTATGAGACGGGGAAATCCACCGTGGAGATAATCTCACCTCAGCCCCTCCTCTCTGCCTGTACGTGATGACTGCATGCCTGGACAAATTGTTCCCCAGATTAGGAAAATGGCAGGGAAGCGGGACGCATTTATGCAGGATGAAGTGTAGTGCAACCGGTTGGGCCAACGAATGCCCCATGCCCGTGATCGGCGATGAGGCTGAGGATCATGTGTGCCTTCACCGCCCTTTCATCCTCGATTTACCCTCACTTTAGCTTCTCTTTCTCTCCCTTTCCCCATTCTTTTCTTTCCCTCTTGCTCTTCTCCCTCGTGGGTGTTTTTGTGTCTGGTGGAGCCTGCTACGTCCCCCCTCCCCTCCAATTCCCTGTCTCTGGTCCCACGCTATTCTGTGAATACCCCTCAATTGCTTTTTTTTTCTTTTTTCCTTTCGTTTTCCTTTCTTATCATTAGCCAAATCAAACAAATTTCTCCCCTCCACTCCCCTCTTTCCATTGCACAGTGACTTTGCTGCCCTCTTTCTTCATTCATTCTTTCTTTCTACCCCCCGCCAAGTAACACCAGTCTTCTGTTCAACCTTTGCACTTTTGTCGATCCCCTCATTCGATCATGATTGCTTTCTGGTGTGATTGAATCATGGGGAACTGCAGTTCCAAGATAGTTTAGCTGTCTGGCTGTTGGTTGCCTGTTTTTTTCAACTTTCATCATTGTCAACAATATTGTGCTTTGCGGGGACGGCCTCTCTTCCTTTTGATTGACTGACTTCTTTGTTTCTTTCCCTGCATACGGACCCTTGCCTGTCACCATGCTGGGCCGGTTACTAAGTACTGCAGCTTCCACGTTGAATCCGGCGGCCTATTCTGCTAAAAATCCCCATCAGCTCGAGTCCGTCACCGAAGAAGAGCATACCTCCGGCCTTCTATTTCCCGATGCAAGCCTCCTCCGTCGCTCGAACACACACGCGTATCCTCTTCATACGGCTTTCAATTCCCCAAATGCTTCTACTGCTGGTGCCTATGACGACCGGGGAGGGGTTGACTTGGATCATGCTAAGGACTTCCGTGTAATCATCGCTCAGAATGCGCTTGGAGATAGGGATGCTTGCGTGCTCCTGGATACCCGTGCTAGTTCGGAGTCTGCCTCCTATGGTCTTGGGCTGGAACCTCAGGCATTTGAAAGCTCGGGCGCACGGCATGCTCGCACGGTCTCTAATCTGACTAGGGGACCTCGGCGAGGTTACTTGTCTCAGTCGTCGACAGTGGAGCCAAGTCCGCTTTCCTTTGCTGCAGAAGCCCGCAGATCACCACCAATGTCGTCTGGTGCTTTCATGCGCGCCCGTGGTCGCAGCTCCACGTTATCACCCGCTGGAGGCCCTCACGATCCTGGCTATCCGCGTCATTCGACGGATTCGAACGATACTGGCTTATTGAACTGTATCTTTGGTAGTAGTGCATTCAGTTATCGAGGGTCCTCGACAAAGATGCACATTATTTCTGCCGATGACGAGCCTGGTAGGACTGCGAGCTCCTCTCCCGCCTCCCGGAACTCTTTTACTCGAGCCTACACTACCGGGAGTTCATCGGCCTTCGCGAATACGAACCGCGGGAATGACGGAAAACCACCGTCGAAAGTGACCATTCTTGTAACACGGATGTTCAGTGTCAATCTGCCGGAGGCGGGTGAAACCTCTCCAGACAGACAAGACCTCGCTGCTTCCTTGTATCAAGAATCACTTCCGGAATCTGGCTTCCCGTTCCCCGACATCACTAAGCGCAAAAAGATCAAAGAGAAGAAGACCCCAATGTACGCTGTGGCGATCACGATCCAAATACCTCTTCTGGGTCGCAATGTCGCTCGTCCTGTTTCTCGGTTCAGCACTCAAGGCTCTGACTCGCCCAAGCCGGGTATGTCATGCTCGCTGGATTCGGACTATCGCTGGCGCACCGGCTTCTTAGACGACAGTTTGTCACTTGCTTCCCCTCCCGCAAGCCTGGACGAAAGAATTGATTTGCTTGTGGATCATTGGGATGTTATCAACCGCACATTGTCGCATTTGGAGAGACTCTCACGGAAAGAGATCCTGTTCCTCCTGAAAAAGGTGGATTCGTCGTCTGGAATACACCCGAAGCCAGCTAAACCTCCGAATATGCAACGAACAAATCAAACTATAATTCACTTGCCGGCGAACATTTTAGCGGTGAATTCAAAGCTGCGGGAGGAGGCTATTCGCAGTACCCGCCGTATCAGCACGGCTCTTCAAACTCCATATGTGGTAACAGGACAAAGTCGGTGGGGTGTATGGCGCGAGGAAGGCCGTTCGATTGTCCGAAATCTTGGGGACAAAGACCATAGTTTCTTCTTCTTGGTGCTCATTACCGCGTTCTTGGGAAATCATACGGAGTGGCTCAATGCACTAGGCCCAGAATGGTGGCGACGCCGACACTATATACAGCAAAAGGCCCAGCAACAGGATTCTGATCCGATTCTAGCGAACCGTACTGTAATTGTGTCCCCTGACAAGATGACTGCTCGCCGGCTTATATTCTTGCTCTCTGCTTTCCTTCCCCCCAAGCAGCGCTTTGAGCCTCTTCCATCACCCATTCGACCTGGCACATCTTCCTCAATGCGTGCTGTCTCACAAAGTCCGCCCAATG
The DNA here is from genome assembly GCF_009017415.1 of Aspergillus flavus. Lineage (NCBI taxonomy): Eukaryota > Fungi > Ascomycota > Eurotiomycetes > Eurotiales > Aspergillaceae > Aspergillus > Aspergillus flavus. Next base: position 1,766,543 of record NC_092409.1, on the reverse strand, counting down.
TTCCCGTCCTCCGACAGGAGTCTCTGCGCAGAGCTATCGAAAGACGGTCTCGTGCACAACGTTTGAATCTCGCTGATAGAGATCAGCACCAGCGATCGGTGAGCGTGTCGTCAAGTGAAACTGCACACCGCTCCACAGACGATGTCGAGTCCGCGGCGCCAATGGAGTTCGCAGCAACCAGGAGAGGGTCCGATGCACGTTCCATTAGAACATTAGGGGTCCCTATACATGCGAAAGATGCGCGCAGCAAGAATACTAGCACAGCAACAACATCCACTGCAACCCCTGGTAGCACTGTCCCTGTCCCGCATTTTGCTTCACAGAGCCGGTTAGAGCGGGATAGGTCGGACCACTCCATGCATGAAGGGGTTGATAGTCTGGCATCCGAGAACTTGTTGAAGAATTTGCAAAGGAGTGAAAGTTCAGTGTTGAGTACCAACAGTAGTGTACCTTCAACTACTGGCCGATGGGGTAGCCTGTTCTCGGGATTGTGGAGCTCACGCCAGGAGTCATCAACCGGAAGCAGCGAAGCCGTTTCACCAGCTGAGATTCGCAGGCGCTCTGTCTCTGGATATACACCGCTGCCGAAACGAGGCCCTCCTACCTTAAGTCAAATGGTAAAAGAGGTCTCGACTGAAATACCCGAAGAAGCTCCTAAAGTAGCCACAAGTGGCAATATTTCCATTCCTAACTCCAATACTCAGCATCTCGAGGAAGATGTGCAAGATCTTTCATTAACGGTGGACCATAACAGAGAGTCTTCTTTAAAATTATCCGTACGCGGTGACGATGGGATTGTCGACGTTGACCTTCCGTTACCTGGCTTTGTTTCGCTTTCTTCGTCAGGTGACTCGACCATGACATCGCCGAAGAAGACGCGGACTTCAGTAACTAGTGTGGATGCCGTGGCATCCACACACAGCAGTGGCTCAGGCTTCCCTTACGCGCCTAGAGAGAACGATGGCCCTAATATCAATGTTGCTGGTTGGCTGAGGAGCTTTCACGAAGACTTTTTGCTTCAAGCAGTGCGGCCTTATTCAAGCTTGGAAGCCGATGTGAAACGCGCAATGCAAGCTGAACCTACCCCAAGTCATGCTTTCTCCTCTGAAGCGGATGGGTCGGAGAGATGGGTAGATGTGGCTACGACGCTAATCGCCGACGCAAGAACTTTCACGGTTAAGCGACTGCGCCTCAGACGAAAAGCTATTAACAATGTTTTTTGGCGAAGCCCTACTTCACCATCCATTTCTCAGCCTGGTACCCCTCGTCACATCCCTGGGGGTTCTATTTCGTCTTCTAGCAAAACATCTACTATCTCCCCCATAGAAGGTTATGAACCCAGCGAATTTGAAGAGCGTTTCGTCGAAGAACCGGTCATGGATCTGGACGGCACACTGGTCGATGCACTTGAACGTGTTCTTGCTCAAAGCGGCCCATCGTCTTTGGCTCACTCTCGAGCACCGTCTCCGTCGCGGGCTCGCAGGGGCGATGATAAGGCAACATCAGACGCAGCGAATCGGGATGAATCTCAGGTCCCTTCTCTTGAAGTTCCACGCACCGAATGTCGCAAGCTCGTCCTGGGGGCACTTGAAGAAGTAGTTCGCAGTGTGACCGCTGAGCATTGTCGGGATGATGTTGACGGGGAGCTTGCTATGGCAGATAGAGAACGCAAGCGTTCATTAGCTGGACCCGATAATACTTTGAGAGAAGGAGTGCGCAGGTGGCTTCTTGACGTTGAAGAGGCTTGGTAATTCTTTTCCTGCTCTTTCTGATTTTATTTTCCTTCTAACCTGACCTTTTTCTCTCTTACTTTTTAAAGTTTCTTCACATCCCTAGGTCTGTCATAATGATGGATGCTAGTGTTTTGCTTTCGGCAATCTGCACATTCACAGACTTTTCTCTCCTTTACTTCACACACAGGTGGATCTTCCTGGTTCACCAACAGCAGAGCAGGAGTTAGTCTGTGACCATCTTTATTATTGCTTTCTGAACATCATGATACCCATGTGTTGTGTTTGTTTTTTTGCCAGTCTTGTATTTAGACTCATGATTCGCCTTTGACATGAGTGAAGATGTGATAGTCTTCTAACTAGTTTTATGATTATTCTGCTTGAACTTTCAACCTAATACATACCTACCATACATACAGAAACTCTAGCACACTGCTGAATCAGTTTTCTCCGTAAAGTATCGAAGATCATTTATATCATTCTCTCTTCTACAGGACCTAAAGATCTGCCAAGCCGGATGCAGTCAGCTGATATAACTCTCTGCCCAAAGCACCGGCAACTTGGTTTTCATCACTATGATGCCTTCCTCCAGCTCAGGAGGATTAGTCGGTTCGAATCAAGCCATAATAATAACTATAATAGTCTATCCATCAGCATGAACCTATGTCTCTCAGATAATGTTACGCTTATTAACTAGATAATAAATACTCATTTGTCAAAAATGGCCTCTTGATCTACAAAAAGAAGATATATGCAGAGGAGTCCAGCGGCTCCGAGCTTAATAAAGTATAATTTGTTTCATTTCACCCAAGCCATACCGCGGATGTGATTGTGCTGACAATAGACCTTTTATACAAGTAAGTCAATGGGTATCGATCGATGATTCCGTAACTTCTATTAATCTCACCCAAAGTTATATTATCCAACCAAAACCACCAGCACTTAATCCTTGAATTTTTCGGACATGGACGCCTAATACGTTATTTTTGTCATATCCTGGGCCATAACATGTTCGGATGAAGATCGGTTTATCTATAATTTTGGGTACGCTGTCCAACGAAGAGTGGTGCTAGTTTCTTCTTCCGTGGACGTGGTTATCTACAGATTTATCATGTATTTAAGCTATCTGAATTCTGGGCGTTTTCTGGCTAATAATAGATGGGTGGGTGACTGTCGGCGAGTCTCGATTGTTGTATATTTATATATTTTTTACCTTTATATATATAGTTGATTATTGGAGAACTTGATAACCGGCTCTTTTGCCGGCGTAGTTCCTTATGCCTTGTTTTTGGCGTTATATTTTGTGCAAGGTGTTTGGTGATGGCGATGGGCCTACCTATCCCTTGATACTATAGACTTTTGTACTTGGGACTATAGCTTCGAGGCACCGACATGTTATACTAATCAAGATGAGTACATTCTACTGTCGTGTCAATAATAAATCTAAAGGTCTATAGTTTAGAGACTAATGTCTAACCCGAACCACCTTCACCCCGGTAGCATCGGCAACCACCTCATCGCCTTTCACAGCGACCTTCACAGTCTTCAATACCTCATGAGTCTTGCTTGGATCAACGACCTGGACCGCCACTTCATCCGTCAGCGATCCGTTCACCAGCAATTCAAGACCATCCAGCGCATCATCCTGTGGCGCTTTCAGCTTCGGGTTGATTGGAGTGACTGAGCCTGGTCTAACGAGGATCGGGAGAGTATCGAATCCATGTGTTTCCGTGTACCACTGACCCGGCTCATAGGTCTTGCTGTGATCGAACCACGAGATCCACTTTCCCTGAGAATCCTCAGGAGTTCGAGGTACATAGAAAGTGACGGTACCCTCGTCCGTGAAAACGGGAGCAACGAGCAAATTACTACCGAACATGTACTGTGTATCGAGCGGATAAGTATTGAGATCGTCCGGGAATTCGAGGAACATGGGTCTCATGAGCGGGGTACCCTGGTCATGGCCTGTGAGGGCTTCGGCGAGGAGGTAAGGGGTGAGAAGGATTTTGCGTTTTACGCAGTCACGAAGGACTTCTGAGCAATCTTCACCGTAGATCCAGGGTACTCGGAAGGAGGAGGATCCATGGAGACGGGAGTGTGAGGAGAGAAGCCCGAATTGGACCCAGCGTTTGTAGAGGGCTGGTGGCGGGGTGCCCTCGAAGCCGCCGATGTCTGAGGCCCAGAAGATGTAGCCCGAGAGCATGAGACTGAGACCACCACGGAGAGATTCGGCCATGGCTTCGTAGGTGCTTTCGCAGTCGCCGCCCCAGTGGACAGGGTAGATTTGGCCTCCAGGGCTGGTGCTGCGAGCGAAGAGGAGGCTGTTGGATTTTCCGTAACGGTCGGTCATGGTCTCGTAGACGACTTTGTTAAACAGGAGGGTGTAGTAGTTGTGCATGCGTGTTGGGTCGGATCCGTCGTGATACTGGACGTTTCTGTAGGGGATACGCTCGGCGAAGTCGGTTTTGAACGAGTCAACGCCCATGTCCATGAGGCGCTTGAGGTGGTTCGAGAACCATGTGCAGGCGGCAGGGTTCGTGAAGTCTACAACGGCCATACCTGCTTGCCAGTAGTCCCATTGCCAAACCGAACCGTCGGTGCGCTGTGGTTTGTCAGTATGCGTTCTCGATAGTTTTCTAAAATGAGTAAACGTAGTAGGGCCGTGCCTTGATGAAGTAACCGTTCTTTTTGCCCTCATCGAACAGGGGCGAAGCCTGCCCAACGTACGGGTTAATCCATACACTAATTCGAAGATCGCGCTCCTTGAGTCGCTGAAGGTAGCCTCCGGCGTCAGGGAACATCTCGGAGTCGAACTCGAAATCGCACCATTGATATGACTTCATCCAGAAGCAATCGAAGTGGAAAACGCCCAATGGAATATCCCGGTCCCGGAAGCCGTCGAGAAAGCCGGTGACGGTCTGCTCGTCGTAGTTTGTGGTGAAACCTGTTGAAATGAAGGTTTTCAGCATTTAGAGGCCACTGATAATAAGGAGGAATATACGCACTGGTAGTGAGCCACAAATTGTAACTCCAGGATGGAACCAAACTAGGACGTCCGGTCAAAGCCGTATACCGTCTGATGATCTCCTTAGGGGTGTTTCCATAAACCACAAAGTACTCCAATTCTTCACCGGCAATCGAGATGTTAACTCGAGTAGTTCGCTCTGACTGCAGCTCCAAGCTGACTTTGCCAGGGTTGTTCACAAAGACACCATATCCCTTTGAGCTAATGTAGAATGGTATGTTCTTATATGTCAATTCGGATGATGTGCCTCCATCTTCGTTCCAAATGTCGACACTTTGTCCGTTCTTGACGAATGGACCAAACCTCTCTCCAAGGCCGTATAGTTTCTCGCCAACCCCGAGGTCTAATGCAGCGAGCATGTATCCCTGACGCTCAAAGAAGATCCCATCATCCCAACGAGACTTCTCTGTAGTTTGATCGCCAACATAACCAATGGATCTCCAGGAGTGACCAGTGAGCTTCCCTTTAGCGCCCGAGAATACGAAATCCAATTCGTTCGGTGCTGTATTGATGGTCAAGTTCAAGGGGCCGCTGCCATAGTCCAGCTTCACGTTCTTCTCATGGTCAATCTTGGTGTGGCCAGTCGATGAGCTCAACTGATAGTGGGGGCCGTTATCGACTTGTCCTGCCCTGGATGCAATTGTCAGTGACCGAGCGAGGAGTGGAAGAGCCAATACCGTCTACTTTTGAAAAACAAATCACAGTTGAATGGACCTACCAGTGGACAAGCTTGACGCCAATAATTCCTTCTAATGGAGACGTTACACTTGCAGTAACAGTTGCTAATTCCGACAATTTGTTAGTTCTTGTTCAACCAAATCAGCCCGGAAACAAACAAACCCGAATTAAGCGTGTCACCACGATGCCTCTGGAACTTATTTAACAATAATTCCACTTTCTCATTATTAATGTGCAGTCTCTCGACGTTGTTCATCCAGTCAATTCGAATGCCTTCCTGCGAAATCGTCAGATCACATTGATCATGAGGCAATTGCAAGTATACTTACGCGCAGGCGCCACATCCCCTCGGTGAACTTCATTTTTGCGGTTCTGAGGGGGATATAGGCCCGAATAATTACCTTCTGAGTCCAGAAAGTCCACTGATCAAAAGTAAATGCACAATTGACGAGACTCGCTGCGCAAAGAGATAGAATCACCTCTATGTATTAGACCCAGTAGCGGTATCTCGGTCTAGCGCATTTGTTCGTAGGACTTTCAAGCCCCTCACATGAGAGCAAGGGGACATCTAGCTTTAATAAAAGAGCGTCCACTTAGCCGATTGAACCCCCCCAGTCGTCTGATGGTGACATATTGAGGCGGGGTAGCTCTGGCCGTCGCCTAAATAGAATCGGACCTTGTCGTTTAGGGGTTTGGGGTAGATAGTGCTTCAGACTGATTGAGCCAATCACACTGGGGCATAATGGGCCGCTAAACTAGCTGCGAAACAGCCTGGGAGGTATTAATTAACCTCATTCTGCCTGAACGGCTAAACGTATTGAGCCGAGCATACGAAGTACCTCTTGGTTCATCCTCTCTTGGCGGAGTGGGCGGAAAATCGAATCCTTTACCAATTGATATTATAAGAGGACGGTCACACGTGCTCGCCCCGAGCCTGGGGCAACCATGCCGATGTACAACATCATGTTCTTATAAGAACAAGTAGTATATAGAATGATAGTATAGATTATCTCTAGGCACTGAATACGTTTGCACATATCCGCAGCTATTATGTATTCAACTCTGTCCAAATACTCAAGGCAGTACTTTTCATCAATTCTCATAACCGCATTTCCTGACTGAAACTACATGTCATGAACCGGGGTATATCATGCATATGACTAACTTTTTATGTTAGAGAAAGTGGCCTCAAGCTGCCGCTTCTTGGACTGCCTCTGGACATATTACTATCATCTCGTGACCTTCTGATCTCAGACAGTGGCGCGGCGATATTATGTGACGATCTTGATGGTAGACCAGGTGGGGGTGATATGTGATGGCTAACAACACTGGCAGGTAGTTCAAGAGAAGGTATGGACGCATCCGTAAGTGTGGTAGGCGCCGGGCCGACCTTTGTTGAAGTCGCCCGCACCTGCGCCTCACTGTAGAATTGCTCGAGTCTAGCCGGATCATTGCAGAAATCTGCAAACCCAGTAAGAATATGTTCGGGGGCTCGATACAGATTTGCAGAATCAATGCTCGCGTGTCCCTGAGGGCTCAGGGGGCTATGAACCTCGTGGACTGGCCGAGCCATGGGCGAAAGGCGTGGAGAGATACGGTCCACAGGATCGTAGGTCCCTGCACGAGCCCGATATTGATCAGGCCGGTCTAACCGCTCATGTCTCGGCATGTCTCGACTGGCAGCACTGCGTGTGCTGACAAGTCTGTTGGCAAGAAGTAAAAAATCTCCTTCGCCAGTGATCTGAGCTAGAACACTGCCAGATCGATGAATATACTGAGGGTACTGATAGTCAGGCATGCCCCAGGAATATGACACTTCGACATCCGCGGGATAAGAGGACCTGGCCTCAAAGTCAAGGACGAAGTCGAACTTCCGTAAGAGGGCTTTATGGAAGTACTGATGGTCTAATGTAACCGGCTGGGAGAATGACTCTGAGTTGCACTGGAGTGGAATGGGGCCCTTAGGAGGAGGAGCTTTGAGTTGGACACAGTATGGCTTTCGGAATGGCTGTGTTTTGTCAATAGCGCAGGCTTCAGCAATGGGAACTTGGACGAGCTTAAGTCCAAATTTCTCGGCTGTCGAAGCCCACGACAGGACCGTATCCTCAATGAGTTTGGGAGTGGTGTTCATCCAGCTGAGCTCTATGTGGAAGCAATTCTCGGGATTATGCAGTCGATCATAATGGAGATCAATGACCTCAGGGCGATTTGAGCGTTTGCGGGGGTCGACGTCGTATTTCATAGTTTTAGACAACGTGATCGAGGCTTTATTCTTTAATTTTGACGGCGTGCTTGGGGTCTGCGACTGTGTATCCTCGGTACTGTCGGAGCGGGTATGGCCACTTATAGGGGAACCTTTCGAGGCCTCACCCACCGGGGTTGAAGGAACTGACTTATCCGGTCGTATTTGAGGGAACCAGCTACCACGAGATTCAGGTCGCGAGACACGATACTCGCTAGAGATCTGGTAGAAATAATTGCCATCCCGGAAGTTGTGCCGCTTTTCTACATGCTGGAAGAGACCGTGTTTCATCAACTCGTTACCAAATTCGACCGCCTCTTCCCGGCTGTCAATGTCGCGGAAGTTTTGGAGCAGCCAAGTTGTAAGCTCGAAGCCAATGAAACAATTGTAGTGCAGCCGCCAATGCCACCTTCGATCCATCATCCTAACTCCCTTTTCCCCCTGGATTATCTGCGCCAAGGATGATAAACTGATACCAGAGCGCTCGAGCAGCTCTGACTCTGGAAGTAGCTGTGCAGGGGAGGAGTCTAGGCCAGGATCCACAAGTATGATACGGTCTAATTCAGCCGCAATAACCTCGGATGGATTCCGTGTCTGGTACATAATGTTGAGGGGGTTCTGGTCCCTCTTTTTGTTGGAGCTTTCAAACCGCTTTTCTTCCGGAGGAATATACTTGTGGCGCTGCCATATATGTGTGAGCTGATTGATGCCAAGCAGATGAATTTCTTCTTCATTGTCTTCATTGAATCCATGAAGCCGTCGAGATTTGAAGTGCAAACGCATCGGGATCAGGACGTAGCGCACACGCCAGAAGTGGAGTTGTTGGGCTGGATTGAACAAGTAGTCTCGGTGGCCGGCCACATAATTATCAGCGTAGTTCCAGTTGTATTCCTCGTACGTCGAGTCTAATTTTATATCCTTTACCACATATTCGGGACTTAGGATTGTTCTCATTGCCGGAGAATACAGAGTGAATTTCCTTTTCTGATCAGACGCTAAAAGCGAGGAAGTTCGATGCGTGTATCGCGTGACTTCAATCTCCGCACCTTCAACACAAATAAGTCGATGTATCGAGTTACCTTTGGACAAAAAGACAGTAGCCCCGGCCCTTTCTAAAGCATGAGTGTCGAATACGTTCGGTGACTGGAGGGTATATTGCGCGGAAGCTTCAACTACATTTTTCCCGACAACGATTTGGAACCCGTGGGAAAGCCGTAGTGAAATCATTTCCCGGAGAAGCACGCCTCTGGTTTTGGGCGCCTCAATACCTTCTGAGTCTTCGTTGGGGAAGACACGGTATGGAGTCTGCAAATAGTCCGAGGCAAGTTCACTTGGCGTGGGGAACTCCTCTGTTGTCAGCGGGAGAACAGCCGGGGACTTCAAGCTTTTCCATTTGACCACCGCAACATGAGGAGGCCGTGGATAAGCATGCTGCCAGCGCCCAAACCAGCTAGTGTCTCGTAACACCTCTCTTGGGGTGTTGCAGGGGTTCACTGAGCGCACCCAAGGAGCCAATGCCTTGCTTTGGGGACTTTTTGAAGATCCATTGCGCGATCCACTACTCAAGTTTACCTCGAACTTAGGTCCATGCCGTCTTGGTTGAGCTGTGAGGCGAGTATCATCACCTAGAGGGATCTCCGTGGTTGTAGTCGAGACCGACTCCGGTATGGCTGGACGTCCTTGCTGCTCTGTGTCTTGCAGCGGCTGTTTGGGAGGCACTTTGATCGATATCGGTCTTGATGGCGTAATGGCCGTATTCTTTATTGGCTTTTGGGGTGTTTCTGGGGACGGGGCCAGGTCGATTACGGTCGATGCACTATCTGACGCACTCAAAGAATCCACGCTTCTATTGTCTGCAAGCACACCCGACAACTTCCTTGAATTTGATGTCGGCAAGCCTCTGGCGTGCTCAACATTTACTTCCGTGCTTGCTTGAGCTCTGGGAGGAGTGGAACTTAGGCCACGGAGAGCGAAGCTGATTGTGCGCGATATACGTGGCAACTTGGTTTTGGAGGAGCTTTTTAAGGCTGGTTTCTTGGGAGAAGCGCTTTTCGTAGACACAGGGCTCTTAGGGGCTGGAAGCGGGATGTCAATCTGTCGCGATGCTGAACGAGTACTCTCGTTTTCCCTAAGACGCGATATCGATCTAGCAGAAATTCTTTCATGCGCATTAGATGCCTTCACTTCTGGCTCACTAGGTCGTTTAATCTTTGACGGCTTCCGGCGATGTCGCCGCTTTCTAAAAGGCTGAAACACATTTTCGTCATAATTGTCCATCCAGGAAAGCACCGTTTTTGGCGTTTTCTTTGGTATAGTAAGCATTGCATCCTTTGAGCTTGCCATGTTATGAAGGAAAGGCTCCGGTCGGAGACTGTCGCTCAGCTGATGTCGAAAAGGAGAATTGCGCCTGAAAGTAGCCTTAGGGGGTACAAGACTACCTGGGCTAGAACCAAGGGTGGAACTGGTCGCTCTAGATATATTCGGCCCTTCTGAGAGGTAGGGGATAGATATGTTTGATTGTTCACTCTCCATCACGCCCATCATTTGGATTTCATACATTCGCACCCGCGGAACGAAAACTTTCGACTGCTTGGTGACAGTGAATGGAATAGGCGCATTGGGGTCTTTTTTCAAGATACGTCGAGACTCTCTGTAGGTTTCAGGGTTCCAATATGATATATCAAGCCAGTGGGGGATCCCATAATTCCATTCATTTGACCGACCAGACCACTGTGATTTAGAGCTCATCCCCGTGAATGAATCCAGGAGAGCTGACTTCGGGGAAAGGTGTGGCGTCTTACTTGATATGCTCGCAAACGAATGGCGCATTTCAGGGGAATAACCTCCATGTTGAATATCGCCGAATGCGGCAGTGGTAGGCCTATGGGCTGGCTCCCGATACTTGAACAGAGGCACGGAGTGGAGAGGCATAGGGCTAAGACAGACAAGATCAATGGCGATCCCGCGGTTTGTGAGTGCTTCAGTGGTGGAGGCTAGCGATTCGTATGATACTTCAAAAACACCGCTTCCGGGCGTAATGACTATAATTGAAGTGCCTGTATGAACCATATCACGGTCAATATGGTCGAATGCTAGATGAGAAGATGCAAGATGGATAGCTTCGAGTATGTTCCCACGGAGAGCGGTGCTTGGCCGCCCTGCAATGGTCGCCGGCTGGGATTTGGATGCACCAGTTGCGTTGAACGTTGGAGTATCTGCATTGTGTACATTGAGTATCGATACGTCCCTTAGGAAGGTCCTGAAATCCTTCTTTAGTTCATCCAAGATAGTAGTCCAATGGCCACTCGCCATGTCATTGACCACTACCCGATAGAAGTCCCTTGTGGGAACGTGGTTCGGACCGAACATGCTCGTCAGGTTCTCTGAACTAAAAGTGGAAGAGGCAATGGCCGATGCATCGTACTCAACCCGCGTGAATAATACGATGGTCACCAGGTGCCTCGCATCTGAATTGACCCACCGTTTAAACAACTCAGGGAGAAACCCATTGATAACTCTGCTAAATAGAATGTCCCCAGTGCCTTCCGAGTCGAAATCCCACATTTCCCTTGACATCTGGATGAACAACACGTACTTCGCCGATTCGCTGCGGAACACTGGAATGGTTTGGGGCGAGAAAAAACCGGAGAGGACCTTTTTGCCACGAATGAAGATATTTTTTACAGTTGCCTTGATACTACCAGTGAATACGATTTTCTGTCCCTTGTAAACGATCCTCTCTGCTAACTCCGACATGACCAGCCTCCACATGTCAGACCTGACCATATACTGGTCACGGAAGGAGATATCAACATGAGAGGCAGCGCATTGAGCACGGTCTACAATCGAGATATGGACGGTTGTCCGGTTCTTGAACCCGAATATGTTGGCGATACTGGTAGTGACCGAAAGCTCTAGCTTGGGATTTCGTGTCTTTATGTCTTGCGGCAAGGGTTTGACCACGAAGAGACACCGACTTTGCAAAGGGGTTTTAAACTTGGACATTGAGTCTGAATGAAGCGTAGAGCTCGATTCAACATGGCTGTCGCGCAAAGATCTCGACCCGAAATCTGTTTTAGCAGAATGGGTACCATCTCCGGGATACCGAGCAGGTAATATCTCGATCACATCACCAACCTCCACGCCCATGTCGGTGAAGGCGGCCTGATTGAACAGGATTTCCTCCTTGGAGAAAGTCTCATCATGAACCCAGAGCGAGCATTGGCGACGATCCAAGCCAGTAGAAGATAACCGAATTGTCCTTTCATCGGGAGTCGACGGTTTATCACTCTGACCATCGGTCTGAGATAGTGCCAGGGAACGAGTGGTAGAGAGAGTCTCTAGACTGGCAGCGCTCACCTGTCTCAGGTGCGAGTGCTTCATGGGTCCCCGTAGAGACATTTTTCCCTCTCACCCTCGCATGTTAAAACGGTCGTCCAGCGAGGTCCCTGATAGGTAATCAAGAGTGGCTCGGCGTTGATTGAACAACTCACTCGGAGGTTATCAAGTTACAGCTCCCTATCCACAAAGTCCCCACACGGTCTTGAAAAAGTAGGCGGTAAACATAAGACTATCACGTGTTAGGTTTATGCCTGAGGCATTAACACACCGAGGCCTGGTATTCACAACCTACTCCGTACTGACTCATGTGACCAGGTCTGTAACTTACGCAAAGGGCTACTTTCGAGTGTGTCCGTGAAAAAGAACGCGAAAGACGTGGGACGCCAATAAAATACATTGTACTACTTAGAACTTAATTATCACCCCCTTGCTCATTCTCTGAATCCCCCCTTGTTGTCATATGCACGTCCGCCGTGTCATTGGAGAGCTAAAACCTAAATTTGTTTCTGGTTTCAGAGACATTTTATGGGGATGTAAACTAGTACTGTACGTATGACATAAGTACACATGTGTGGGACTGTGGGGTGTTCTAGCGCAGTAAGGATAATGAAATTGACGTCGTAAAACCATACCGGAATATGATGATACGCCTCCTGCAGACTGTTGGGGCTAACTACCTGTTTAGATAGCGAACTATGGGCCTACTGTATCACTCCGCAAGCAATAGCCTAGAATATATGGAGTACATAGATAATCGGCATGGCCGACGTAAAATCTTAGCTCGGGGTTTGAACAGACTGTCGGGATTTGGGTCTTAAAGGTACAGCTATTCAATACAGCGACACTAGTGCAAGTCAGGCTGCGTAATCTGTATCGAACCCACATATCTCATTAGTATGGAGTACGAGGCGTGCACGAAAAGTCCTCACCAGGTGGGTCATTGTATCACGTGACTCTGGACCAATAGCATTTTGCACTTCTACATCTTCATGTCAAACTATTGGCTATCAATCACGTGATAGCTGGCCCACCTGGCGGCAACTTTCTGTGCATGCCTCCGTAGATCAAGGGCTTTCCAAATTTTGATCGCGCGCCACCAAGTATAGTCCCTTGTACAGAGTAATTTCGCACTGATACGGTCGAATCAACTCTCACGTGGAACAATTATCCGCACACAAATCATAGATGGTGAGAAGCTCTCCGAGGTTACCAGAACATTGTGGGGCTGAAACTTTCAGCTAGTTAACCAACTGACTGGGTCCCTGGCTTAACCCATGGAACGCTCAGCGAACTTCTACGGATACGTTGTACGTACCTCGGAAAAATGATATGGAATTACCCCTGGATGTATCTACTTCATCGACGGTAGTTAGTGTCAGACCCGTCACATACCAACCTTTGTCCATTGAGAGACTCGAGACAGTCGGAGCACCTCACTGTCGATAAGCAACTCGACACGACGGTATAGTTGTAGTGAGCTAGTTCTTGAATAAGACTAATAAGACTAAAGGATTATTGAAATGAGAGACTTTAGCAGATGTGCCTTTTTATAAACTGTGTGGTTAGAGTATGGCAGCTGCTATGTTAGACATGTCCCCCAGATGAGTCGCGTAATTGTGTCTGCAAAGGAGTCTCAGGCTCCGACGATCTGACACCGAACGGCTGGTATTTGCTTGGAGGGTGGACCATACGGTATGACCCGTCACCCAATGTCAAGGGAGGGGATGGCAGATCAGTACTTACAGAGGAGCAGAAAGACGCTGAGAGTACCGGCCAGAAGGAACCTTCCGCTCCCACGGGCCGAATCGCCAGCGAATCACAGCGTGTCTCGATGGAAAGATTAGCCCCACTACGCACAGGTATAGGAGATGAGCGACCTTGAGGCTTGACAGCCCTGCTTTCCACACATTCACACAAAGGATACCCTGTCTACCAGGGGAAATCTAGGAGTGGGAGCAACTAGTGGAGCACATGCTTTAAATCACTAGCTGATGTGGAGCTCTGCATATTTATCTCATTAGAGGCACGATCTTCGCCAAGTGGCGTCAATTGTCGGTGACTTACTCCCTACTGAGAAAAGCCAAGCGAAACACTTACTAAACCATTTTTCCGAGTTGCAAGAGCGAAGGATAATAAGAAGTTGTTACTTCACCTAACTCATGCACTCGTAGATCCTTATCGTGCTTATTCTTAGGACCAATACTCAATAGGTAGGGAAAGTGAAAAAAAAAAGGGAAAAAAAGGAAAAAAAAGGGGAAAAAAAAAAGTAAAGACAAAAGGGAGAGAAAAGACCAAACTTATTCAGTAGCACAGTGTATTTAATGATTGATATTGCTTGATCAGTTCAGGTTAAGTCGAGGTGGGGGGCAGTCTGCTCCAGTCACCCGGGTGAAAGCTACTTGGGCAAGACGGCACGAATTATCAAAATTGAAAATTGAGATGGAAAGAATTGATAAGGTATGTAATATCTGGTCGAAAGACCACCGAGATGGGTAGATCATGAACGAACCCACATCTGCCAAACCATATAGCCAGTTCCAATACACTAGGTGTAACCATAGTGGACCGTAGCATGTTGTCGAAGACTTGAGATCTTTCGGATCTCAAGTCTGGAACGGCACCTATTAGGTCGATAAGGCAAATGTAATGGTTTCGCTTGAATTGCACCCCCCCGTTGGGTAGTCGTGTTCGGTACAAAGGGGGCAATTCAACAATTCCAAGACCGGCGGTGTACACTAAAGTGGGTGCACACAATAGCGACCCCAACCAGGCAGGCGTACGCCATTGTTCTAAATGTAGAAAATCTCGGGACCTTCATAACAGTCAGTTTTTGTCATTGTCCGTGTAGACTCCAATGTCAGGTTCCAAAGAATTCTGAGAAAGTAGGTCTCTACACACGAGTTGAGCCCGTTGAAACGATAAGTCTTTCGTTGACATCACAGCTAGCCAGCGCGACACCTTGCAAAATTTTTCCCAAGCCGTCCTGTGTTGGACAGTTCCTTCCTTTGCAAGGAGTAATAGCTCAGTCAGGAGCACGGCGGTCGATTGCATGAGAAAGTGCAGAACACACCACCAAGGTGAGACATGGTAGACCCATGAAGGTTCCGGCGAATCGGGTAAGAGGTCAAGCATTTGGCCCGCTAGATCAACACACATAACCGCCATTGTATTGCAGAAATTTCCTGGTATTTCAACACCCGGCGCCTTCCGTGTGAGACGACTAAGACATGGCTGAGTAATCAAGAGCTTGGCACTGTAGAAATGGAAGCCGAGACATGACCGCTGCCTCTCAAACGCTTGGTGACCGTGAGTAAAGTGGAAGGCTGTCGGAAGCCGGGAGAGCCATGCGTCTACTTTGCCATTCAGGGTGGAGATGGCTATCTCTACCTCACGCCAGGACTTTCGAGCAGCTCCTGGAGCATATAATGTGTCAATAGACTCTCGCATGATCAATCCTAGGTCAACGAGACAAAGAAAATATAGCGAGGTATTCGGCGTGAGCGAGTCCACAGCATTGTAGGCAGCTTGCCCATATTGTTTACCATGGTGCGACATTGGGGGCCCAAAGCCTTCGGAGGATGTTACTTCGCTGGTAGATTTTGTCGAGTTCCTTGAGGATAGCGCCTCCATGAAGATGTTACGGCTCTCATTATCCATGATAATTTGAGCGACGTTATCATCTAGAAATTCTTCCTCCTGAAATGGCACCGGGTGGGGTGTAGTACAGAAGTCGCTGCTGCAGTGGGGTGGACGGCCAGTCATCACAGAGAGTTGGATATCTAGCATGTAAATGGACCACCATACGCGATAGCGAGTCTCTTTAGATGTGTGGACAACCATACTGCTCTCGTTACGTAGATTCAATCCCATAATAACAGCGGATCTTATTGAGGTACCACATATTCTCCACGACCTGCGTAATAAATGGAGAGATTAGAGCTAAGCTTGGGGATACGACTAGACAATACGCACCTATTGACTTGTCCCACTGAAAGGAGATAGAACGATGTTAGACCCTCCACTTGCACCTGTTGTAGATTCGGATGATCCAATAGAGCCACGTCGCTCATACTGAGTTTCCATGCCCGTGAAAAGTATAAGGGCCCATCGTCTGGTGTATCTCGGGCGTCAGACTGCATCTGGTGACAGTACCTCGCAGCAATACCAAAAATTAGGTTTAGTATGGCAAGCCATCTCTTTCCTGGCCGCACGAAAGGAGTTGAGTAGAAAGACTTGTACTGCCTCAAGAAGATCGCCTTGCCGATAATCGGGAAGAAAGGATGGATGATGGAGAAGTAAGTATCCACAAGCTGGTCAGCAAGCACCTGGGAAGGCCGCTGCATAGGATCGACATTATCTATGACAGGGATGTCCGAATCGTCGGGGAAAAAGCTCACAGACGCAACTGACTGGCGATCCCAACTCTCTTTGGGACTGGGAGTGACAGGACTGGAGCGTTCAAGCATTCGCCTCAACCTATAGAGCCATGTTATCTCGGAATGTTCTCCGACAAATCCCATTGCTTGTATCTTCTCATCACGGTTGAAATCTTCGTTGATGTAATCCAACGCCACCAAGGAGGAAATCGAATCGGGCTCCGGATCAGCTGGAG
Organism: Aspergillus flavus; assembly: GCF_009017415.1. Taxonomy (NCBI): domain Eukaryota; kingdom Fungi; phylum Ascomycota; class Eurotiomycetes; order Eurotiales; family Aspergillaceae; genus Aspergillus; species Aspergillus flavus. Next base: position 1,749,915 of record NC_092409.1, on the reverse strand, counting down.
TATCAGCTCCTCTAACAGTGGATAGAGAGATTGATGCCTTCCGACCAAATGCTTGGTCATTGCCGGCGCGTTGCTGTAGAACGTTGGTTAAAGCGGAAACTCAGGGAATACAGAGGGGGGGAAAAAAAAGGAGGATCTACCTCATTTACAACCTGCTGGATATGTTGGGCAGTTTGCGAATCCACCTTAGAGCAAACATCTTCCAATAGGGCTTCATAAATATGCTTCTGGTTTGTCAGATCACTCAGTTGCCTATTACCCACCGTCAGAAATTCAAACTAATCTTCGCGAGTCGTCACACAACGCACTTGGCCATCTTCTCTCGTTTCCGATCGCCGTACGAGCAACGAGTGCCAGCTTCTTGGCATCGCTGACAAGTTGGGCGATGCCCGCTACATTTGGCTTTCTGTTCTCGACAATTCTCGCATGCCCGACTGACCCGTCCGCTGCTGGTCCAGTTGCTCGGGTTTGCTGATCTGGGAATTGCTACCTTGGAATTTAAAGCTCTCTCACCAGAAAACATAGGCGAAGCACCTGCGGGGTTTTCCGCAAAGCCAGCTACCATGTCGTAGGTCACGGAAGGTGCATATGACGGCTGCGAATACTGGGGCACCGCCCAGTCGTTGAAGGTGGCCTCATTTCCTGGATACTCGGATGAGGATGAAGAGGTGTAAGACGGATAATGAAAGGGAGGAGGACGGTTGGGGTCGGACATTGTCACAGGAAATCTTGCCAACCCCCCTTTGTCCCGGCCCTCTGATAGTGCGAACAACCTGGATATTAACACACTAAGCCCGAGCAGGTGTTGAACATTAAGAGTGGCTTAAGAAGTGGCTTACAAACACGGGAAGCAGCGATGTTTCCTGTCAGCCACGGTAACGTACGAGCAAACATACCTATGAAACTGGCGGTGGTAAAGTGAGGGACCCAAGTCTGTGCCAGGAAGGCTTGTGGTAGGCTGGAGCTCACTGCCGTGTTCACTGGCGCGGGAGTCGGCTCACTTCCGAGTTTGTAACCAAGGTATCAATACTCGTGGACGTACCTCCCGAGTACCAACCCTGTAATAAACAACACAGAGGCTCAAGACAAAAGGGTACGATTGTACCTAATAATCGAAAAATGCAAAGGGGGAAATTTTTGGGCACCGCTATGGTATTGTTGGGGGGCCTTTTTTTTGCGTTTTTGCCCCTTGAATTCTTTTTCTTTCTTTTCTTTGTTATGTGTTATTTTTTTACCCCCTCTTTATCGACGATCTGCGACACTGCTGTAGTTGTGTTTCTTCATGCTTTTTTCTTTCTTTCTTTCTTCCCCCCCCCCTTTTTTTTTTTTTTTTCACGTTTTCTGGTTCTTTCTCGAGCATGCTATCCTTAAACCGAAGACATGACATTTCAAGGCGGAACCTCGTATTGTATAAGGCAGCGAGGTCACGGGAGGCCGTCACTATACCCAATAATTCCCCCCCGCGCACCCCCCGCCGAGGCAACAATTGCATCTGAACTTCAATGACTATATGGTCACGGAAGTTCCAGTCATGATAGCCCCAGGCAGGAAGGAGTCATATACCTCGATAATAGTATGGGTTCACTAACTTAGTAGCATCGTACTCCGAGTCCGTGTCATGAACCGAGACTGTTTTTGAACCAGTGCATGAGTACTATCAGCCTATCGTGTCGCTCGCAGTGACCTAATCAAGCCGAGACAAGAGGCATCAGTGTCACCCTCAATTGCAGGGCTATGCAATGGCACGAGAGTTCTAGAAGCATCTAGAATCATGGTGGTGCGTTTAATGTGAAAACAGTCTGAGGCGACAAATGTGTCGCTAGAAAGCTGTACCGCATCACTGCTGTCGATTGGGGCTTCAACACCCACTAGACCTCACGACCAACTAGGATGCAGGAGTAAGTTCACGGAAATCTTGTTTGTTTGAGCGCTCATAAGTCAAAGTCCATCGGCCTTATATCACCTTTGTATACCCTCGCTGCTCGATCTTAGTCATCCGCATTGAGTGAGAGAAGCGAAGAGATTTTGTTTCTTGCTTAGGACTCACGCTCTCCGACAACGACTTTCTCCGCACATCGACCAGAGACACCAACACCCACGAGAGCGAAGTAATTGAGGGATGATGCACGCCATAACAAAGTTGCCGCATATGTGCGTCGTTTCCGCCATTTCATCTTTCCATAATCCAGTAGTGGAGAGAAGTATTGGCTCACACACGAGGGTCATGGAACATAACCAACGCATGACTATAGCTTAGCAAATATGGATATAGAACGACTTTAGGTTCAATAACCGAATCATCGGGCGATTTGACTATGAAATGTAGGAAAGCTTCGGCGGTGGAAGTCCTTTGGCTAGGCCTTGTAGGCTGGTGTCCGATTTCCGTGTTTTCTTCTTAAGAATGTTAAGAATGAATAGTTTTCGAGGCACATCTTCAGGACAGCTCCTTTCGTGTGTGTCCATCAAGATGATAACTCAGAGATCTGATTAAGCGTAAGGTGAATAGCTGTCTATCAGAGGTCATCAACAGTCCAAGGAAGGGGTCATCGCTGGAGAAGTGACTCTCCTGAGAGATATCAACAACAAGCTGAACTCGACATATTCTCTTTTATCGGCAGTGGTCACAAGCTCACTTATTTGAGGTGTTGCAGGAGATATCAACCACTTGAAAGTCCTGCGTGTCATTCTACTATGCCGTGGAACTACATACAAGCGTTGATGCCTATGGATGCCTGAAGGGGTCTTGAGGCGGCAAGACAGAGCTACGCTTTTTAGGCGTTTCCAGAGCCATGCATTGTTGATGTGGACGAGGAAAATGCCATCGTCAGTCGATGGCATCATCATCAACGGGCTAGACTCAGGATTGCACCTAGGGAAACTTGATATTAGCAACGAGGATGAATGGAATAGCTGCCTATGGCTTACCTCCAGCACTCATACTCTCGCCTACTGCTCGGGTAATGTCAGTCTCACAGCCGAACCCTTGGTGTAACATTTACGGGTCGATCCCCAGACCTGTCCTCGACGCGCCCCTGGATATCATGATGTCTCGTTCGCTTCGTGGCAGATCTTTAGAAAGCCTCAAGGGGAAAGCATGTTATATGTTGAAGGAAGTGATTAGTCCTCAGCGCTGATGTTTTTTGGGAAACAACCCAACTACATTAGTCAAAAAAAGGGGGGTGGAGAGAAACAGGAGAGAGAGCGAGGGAGAGAGGGTGGAGAAGGAAGGGGATGGCAAATGAAAAGCGGTGCAAGCAAAGTCACACCGGCAAGCCCTCTTTATATCTCAGGGAGGGGGTGAAAAGATCATAAACCCGAAGTAGGTTGTAATTCGGCCGAAGCGTGTCTGAACAGATGGGTCATGTTCAGAAGCTGCCCCAGCGGTTGTGCGTTGGGAAAGTCCTTTGATTGGCGAGGAATTATGTTCCGAAGGGCATTGGATACTTGGGAGTTGATTTCCCCCAAAAAGTGGAGCAATAGTTTTTCCTCAGGTGACTTTCCTTACGACTTACCGACTACTACTAGTATCTACGGTCGCTATCGTTCGACTGCCTTCAGGTACACTCGACCCCGACACCGTACGGTTATCTCGGGAGCAAGCTGCCTGCAAATCAAGCGCCCGCCTTGCTCATCTTTCCAGGTTGCTGGACGCAGGAGGTTGCTAGGAGAGTTATGCTTTTCCTCAGCCTTGCAGAGCGGCGAACGAGCGTGGGACACCCGTGCCTCGCCTCCCTAAACCCACTGGCTTTGTACGATGAAATGGCGTTGAATGCGAGAAACGGGGGACTATAACTAACACATCAGACTGATATTTGCTTGAACTAACCTGCATTAATTATGTTCATTCTCAGATCTCCTCCCTACCTTGCATGCCCCTGGCCTTCAACGTTCTTAGCAAGGTCCGGTTTCTAGAGTATCTACCAAAGGGTCTCGTCAATTTGTCGTCGACAGAAGCTCTCCAAATAACAGATGGTAGAGGTGTACGTCGTCGGTCGCTGACAGTTCGCGCAATCACTCGTAACTTATACCTATCATGCTCATCCGGAACTGACCACAATCGACAGAGTACATAGTTTCGATTGTTGAAAAATGTGGACGTTGAACCTGCATGTCGTGTAATTTGCGGATCAATTGTAATTAATCAAGGCGCTATCGAAAGGAGACAAGACTGGGCGAAACGGTGGACATTCAGGCGAACTGGCAATTTGAAGTTCTGATCACTAACACAGCAACTGGCATTATTAATCTGTTATGCTGTCCGGGCTGACGATCAGCGGATTAAACATCCGAGACGAGTCTCGTGTCCAACATTCATACCTACGTACCGGATGATCCATTTTCCGGTCCTCATTTGCAATAGTTACTGGTCTTCATTCGTCAGAATCGGAATAGATTTTTGACTGTGTTCATATTGAAGAAAAACATGCCGTGCAAGGATGAGAAATATTCGTCTTTCCCTATGGGGCCTAACCTAACAACCGGGAAGGGTTCAATGTCCATCTGGTTCCACCTCTCGAGGGACGCACAGCCCATTCAGGTTCTCCATACACGCTTCTCTCCAAACTTTTCGGCTGATAGTAACGGGGTTTGAGTTCGAGCAACTAGAGAGGGTGAAGGTTTCTATTATCCTGCTGATGTGCACGCTCTGTGATCTGGGTGTCACCCTTTCAATCCTCCCGGAATAGCTCAACAGCAAGGACAGATCCATACGGTGGCCATTTCTCGTCCCGTTCACGCCAATAATCCCCAGAGAGACCATGATGGCTCCAAGGGTAGATTAATGCGTGCCAGAAAGTAAGAGCTTTTGTTAGAGAGTCTCCATTGTTGCCGTTTTCTCTGCCTTAGCTACAAGACTCCTCGGTAAAGTCCCCCAAGAGAGCTCCAATTCCGACCCGTCGCATCTCGCTATTTCCAAAGTACGTATCGTGCTCTTCTTCATAAGCGATATTGTCAACAATTTTATTGATTTTGCTGTCGTAGAGCTACTTTGGTAGCCGAATGTCTGGAGCGGCAAACGCGGAATTGATAATATCATGGATCGCATGGGTATTAGACTTTGAATCAACTGCAATAGTCCGTTGGGCTGGCATATATTACGCAGAAGTGAGTTAATGTAGACCTTCTCAGCAGAATCATTCCCTGTGTGAGGCCATCTCAGTCAGCATACCGTCAGCAAATTGACACGCCTAAGATTCAGATGGGTCATCGCACATCTATCTGCTGTCCGATGCGAGGAGGTCTTACACGGCTGAGTAAAGCGATCGCAGAAATGTTCATTCAGAACGAGTGCTTCATTCTCTAAACTTCTCATGGCAGTAACAGGCGGTCCAGAAGAAGCCAACTGGGTACTAGAAAGGAACATTTCCCGAAACAACATGCAACAAGGATTCTAAAGCTCGCGGGAAAGGCGATGAGCGAAAGCGCACAGTACGAGGATCGGTTAGGACAGCAGGGAGCAGTTCCAGGTAGTCAACGTAATGCTGTCGAAGCTGTCATCCCAATAGTAGCATTTGCACTCGACCGTTGTCCGTGAGCTCACCATGGTTGCTTCATGGATGATTAACTTCCGTACAATTAGTACTCTCACCGTAGTTTGGGACTAATGTCGGTTGTAGAGGGCCCATCATGCCTAGCTATGGTGTACAATGGCCAATCTGATCGAGAAATCAGACTATATCATGTACTAATATCTCTTCTCCATACCCGGATGGGCACATACATGCGGGAAAGCTTGTCTCCTGTCGGGCAGGCAAAGCCCGAAATTTAATATACATAATAATAGTGAGCACAAACCTCTGGAAGAACAGGTGATGTAGGTGTTCGTGCTCCTGGATATGTCAGACTTTGCTCAAGCAATTCCTATATGTCATATTGACCAGCGGCACTGGACCTCGCGATGTGTCAATCAAAATAAGAGAAAAATACAATTATCATTCAACAGGTAAGCAAGTCTAATACCGAGCTATCTGGCAACTTAGCTTGGAAGTTATACTCCATAGGGCTGGAATGTATCTATAAGACGGGGAACTATAGATTCACCCTGGCGTCAATGTGGGGAGGATCTGCGACGTCCGAAACAAGTTTCCCCACAGCCGGACCAGATTCTCCGGACCATCGCGTGAGTGTTTACGGTACACGAGTGAAAGCTTTCTCCCAAACTATACTCTAGGAAAGGTGCCTGGACATCAGATTGAGTGCACTGCCAGCCTTAAAGTACTCGATCTGCTCATGGGTAAACGAATGAGAAACCTCCGCCTGCCAGGGCTCACTCGATGATTCCGTGGGAGTTACCAAGAGAGTGAGCGGTTGGCCAGGAGCCAGGGCGGCCAGACCTTTGATACTAACAAGATCCGAAGAGCGGATGCGGTCATAGTCCGCCTCATTTGTGAAAGTCAGTGGCAGCATGCCTTGCTTTTTCAGATTGGCCTCATGAATACGAGCGAAGCTCTTGGCGATGATAGCTACGCCTCCAAGGTAGCGAGGCTGGAGGGCAGCATGTTCACGGGAGGAACCCTCCCCGTAGTTATGGTCGGCAATCACCACCCAAGGGCGACCTTTGGCTTGGTAGTCGCGGGCCGTGTCGGGCACGCCGCCATCTTCACCTGTCAAGCGATTGCGGATCTGATTGACTTGCTCGGTTTCCGCGTTGACTGCGCCGATCAAGGTGTTGTTGGAGATGTTCTCGAGGTGGCCCCGAAAGCGGAACCAGGGGCCTGCAGGAGTGATGTGGTCGGTGGTGCACTTGCCCTTGGTTTTGATGAGAATGAGGCAGTCCTCGAAATCATTCCCGGACCAAGGCTTGAATGGGGCGAGCTTCTGTAGACGTTGAGAAGAAGGAGAAATTTGAACTTGTATATGACTGCGGTCATCTGTAGGGGGGGCTAAGTATGCAGAATCTGAATCTTCGTATCCCCGACTGGGGAGTGACTGGCCAACAGGGGGAGTGAAGCGGAATTCCTCTCCTGAGGGAGTCGTCAGACCGTCCACGTTGGGGTCGAAAGAAAGATCGTCGGAGAAGATCTTGCCCATGACAACTTCTGGGGATGAAAGGAATACATGGGTTGCTGGGTTAGAATCTAATCGACCGGAAAAGTTACGATTGTATGAGGTGATGATGGAGTTGGGTGTCCCCTGTGAGCGCCTGTTAGGAGGTGATGATCGCAATATACGAAGCGTAAGATAGGCAAGATACTTACTTTTGGCATGTCAGTACGGTCCCAAGAGCCACAGCAGGGACCACAGGCATTGGTCAGCATCGTAGCCCCAACCTTTTCGAGAACGTCGACAATCCCGGCGTTTTCGAGTGTCCGTCGAGTCTGCAAGCTACCGGGAGACACCAGTAGAGGCACCTTCGGTTTGAGACCAGCATCCAATGCTTGTTGAGCAACACTAGCAGCGCGTGTCATATCTTCAAATGACGAGTTGGTACACGATCCGATCAGACCAGCCGTGAGCTTTGGCCACGCATTCTCTTTCACAGCCGAGTGAAACTTAGACAATGGAGTAGCAAGATCTGGAGTGAAGGGTCCATTAATTTGTGGTTCCAAGGTTGACAAGTCAATCTCAATCACGCGATCGTACTCTGCCCCATGGTCAGCGCGCAGTTCATGGGAGACTGTCTCGACCGCTTGAGCCATGTCTGGTCTGTTGTTTGCACGAAGATACGCTGCCATCTGGGGAGAGTAAGGGAAGATGGACGTGGTAGCACCCGTCTCAGCCCCCATATTGCAGATTGTGGCCATTCCAGTCGCCGAGAGTCCCTTCGTGCCTGGCCCAAAGTATTCGACAATGGATCCAGTCCCTCCCTTGACAGATATCAGACTGGCGAGCTTATTGATCACATCTTTAGGAGATGCCCATTTAGTGAGTTCTCCGGTCAATTTAACACCAAGGACACGAGGTGCTATTAACTCCAACGGTAAACCAGCCATAACATCCACAGCATCAGCGCCACCAACTCCGATGGCAATCATACCCATACCTCCCGCATTTGGGGTATGAGAATCAGTCCCAACCATCATGCCACCGGGGAAAGCGTAGTTTTCGAGCACAATCTGATGAATGATTCCAGCGCCCGGCTTCCAGAAGCCCATATTATATCTTTGACAGGCACTTTCCATGAAGTCGTACACCTCTTGGTGAGCTTCGAGAGCCCGGGGAAGATCCTCAGTCTCGCCATCCCGGCTAACGATCAGATGGTCACAATGCACTGTTGTTGGAACCGCAGTAGATTCAAGTCCTGCAGACATAAACTGGATGAGAGCCATTTGAGCTGTAGCATCTTGGCAGGCGATTCGTAAGGGCCGCAATTTCAGCTGTGTTTTCCCCCGTACTATACTCCCGTCGTTTGAGGCGTCATCAAGGTGGGCATAAAGAACCTTTTCAGAGTAGGTCAAAGGGCGATCCAAACTACAATGAGCTGTGATTAACATGCATTCAAATCCTGGGCACTGGTTTGAGCAGGAACAACTGGAAGCATAGTACCTACCGACGGCGGATCTCGTTAACTTTGCGCGTAAATTTTTGCAAGTCGACATGCCGATGTTGTTCAAATCGGCTTAAAGATGCCGTACCAGGCGACGCCTCCGAGGCGAACCACCTATGAACCTGCGACTTTGACCTCAACCAATGCCTCGAGCAATGTTGTGAGGAAAACCTGGATCGCATTGCTAAAGAGACCATCTTGTCCGCCTTTTTTTCCAAGAAGAAAAGAGGGAGCCTCAAATTACCCCACAAATCATAGGGAGGATCTTGCGAGTTTAACTAAGGCTGCATTTTAATGTGTTTACTTATTCTCAAGCTCTCATTAGCTGGTGAGTTCGCAGTTGCCATCGTATTCGGATGCATCCGCCGCGAGTATAGAGTCGGGTGCTTCCGACCCCAATGTCCCCCACGCCACGCCTAAGAACAATTACCCGGATCCACATCGTGATAAACGAGGAAGGGAGGCTTTGCTCTAAACTTTTCCAGTAATCGGCTCCTCTGCTTGCTATGGATCCCCAATCCATGGCTTAACTTTGATAGATAACAGGCACCAAGCAATACCCGACGGGATCCAGCCATCGGTATCCCAGGATGAGTCTGCGGTTTCAAAGCCCGATTATGCTTGACAAGTGTACTATGAGCTTCTTCCTACTGATATGAGAGCTGGGTATATACAATGCTGTAGTCCTACTATCCATCCACTTTCATAATTGCAATATCATCTGTATCTGAAGCAATTTTGTTATTTTGAATAATAGTAGCATCTCCAATATAAGGAGCACTCAGCAAGATGATATATCATCAATAGTCTTCTCACCTATAGAATCGAGCTGGATTATCCCTCATAAGCTTTTCCCAGACTTCTTCACTACCCACCCAGTCTCTCAAATTTTGCAGAATCCCAAGATTATCAATCGAACGAAACCCTTCTTTTACATTGATGTCCGGATTCTTCAAGCGAGCCGCACCATCTCCCGTATGTGGCCAGTCACTACCCCAGACCAGCTGATATGGGATCTCACGTGCCAGTGACTCGATAATGGGTTTCATATCACTGTAAGTAGAAGCAGAGTCCTTTGAACAACGATATAGACCAGATATCTTCACTATAGCACGCCCGTGCTTCGCTAGTGATGTGAGAGATGAAAAGCCTGGTTGCGATAAAGGTGATTCATGGAATTCCGGCGACAACTTCGACCGGCCCAGTGCTCCTCCCAGATGGTCAGCTATGACGGGGACTGGCAGATCGAGGATAGAATCATATAGAGCTATATCCGTCATTAACAAATAGGTTAAGCAGGAGCGCGAATACGATTCACAAGCGCCAAAACTTACCCTCCCATACCCAGACAGGAACATAAAGCTGAACCATCCAGCCCGGAAGATGTTGAATGCGACTGGCAGCTTTGTGTAGCATATCCGCCAGCTTAGTTAGGTCGACTTCACGACCGTCTGCTTGGAAATTCAAGCGTATGCCTCGTGCACCGAGCTGATGCATCTCCTCCAGGGCATGATCTGTCACATTATCCACATCAATAACCACTATAGCACGTGCATTGATGTTGCGGTTTCGTAAATCCCGTAAGCATTGTAGCAACACCGTGCAATCGGTTTTGTAAGGTGATGGCTGGACGAGGACCAGATTCCCCACTTGACCGTCTGTTGTTAGATTCTCGTTGAAGGCAATCAGCTTTGATAGAGGAGCATCTTCGGGCGTGTATGGTCGACCCGGGGCATATGGGCCCAGACGGGGATCGAAGACGTGGACATGAGTATCGAATGCTCCCGCTGGTAAGAGAGGTGTTCTAAGATTGTTAGACCCTCGTCCTTATGTTCTTCGATATTCCCTGGGCTACTTACTTTTTCTGACAGTCTGTCACAGATGCAAAACTATGCGCTGGACCTTTCGTCTGTAATATGGAGGATACGCTGCCCATCGTGCTGCGGGAAATTTGATATACCTTGAATGATATACTGGCCCGAGGCAGCATCTGCAATTTTTGTTGGTAAAGATATACAAGAGTCAGGATCCAACATAAACACCAAGCACAATATCAGCATTATTCATACTAACATATACCTCGGACGCACATGGTCCACTTCGGGTTTGCCGGCAATTGCGCGAAGAATACTGGTATCGGATGCTTCCGATATTTATCTCTTATCTCCAACATAGAGATACAGAAAGCAACACTGGTGGGACATTAAGTTGTCTATAAGTCTGTCCAATCGCAAGTAGAAGAGCGAAACAAATCGAAAATAATTCATTTCAAGACAGACGGAGGATCATATATACAGGGTTCTCAGCTGTGTTCAGGTCCCTTTTAACCACATTATTTGGATATCATCGTGTTTCCAAAACATTTCAAGTGAGAATGAATGTGCAAAGTTCATTACCCAGGAGCCCTGTAGCTCTTCCTTTGGAAGAAGCAAGCGAGAAAAGGAGAAGGGTTCCTCTCCGAAACTTAGGGGTTGGAGCGTTGATGAATATATTTCAGGGCAAGTGATATCGATTTATATCCCATGATTGGTCTTCTAACAGCGGTTATAGTTACGACCCTTGGTCAACCGATGGAGGTACTAAAAACACATGTGAGTTGCATCTGATATAGTGGATCAAATGTAGTATCCACTGCCAGAGCAATTTATAACACCATTGAACGCATTAGCTCGCCGCCAACAGACATGACACATTAAGAGCCGCAGTACAAAAGACATGGCTCCGCGGGGGACCACTTGCCTTTTACCAAGGCTTGATACCTTGGGTAAGATACAAGATTTCACCATAGGGTCGACTAGACATGCTAACATGAGAACCGGTCCACAGGCTTGGCTGGAAGCCTCTACCAAAGGGGCAATACTCATTATCACATCGACTGAGATTGAGTACCATGCTAAGATGAAGCTCGGTGCTTCACCCACTGTCTGTGGCGCCCTGGGTGGAATCGGGGGCGGGGTGGCACAAGCCTACCTGACTATGGGGATGACCACTTGTATGAAGACTGTAGAAGTCACGCGGACGAAGATGTCGGTGAACGGTGCTAAGGTACCGGGAACATTTGAGATTTTCTTCAAGATCATTCGCGAACAGGGAATTCGAGGTGTGAACAAGGGAGTAAACGCCGTTGCATTACGCCAGATCACTGGTTGGTCATCGAGAATTGGGATTGCTCGATTTGCAGAGGAACGTATCCGTTGGATGAGCGGGAAAGGGAAAGAAGAGAAGCTTGGTTTTGGTGAGAAGATCCTAGCCTCCACGGTTGGAGGTGCTCTGAGTTGCTGGAATCAGCCGTTCGAGGTGAGTAGACACATATCCCATATTGTTGAGGCGTGAGATGCTGATAAACGAGAATAGGTCCTTCGTGTGGAAATGCAGTCAATGAAAGAGGAGCCCGGTCGATCAGTTCGTCCAACAATGATGTCCACTCTGAAGAAGATCATTCGCATATCAGGAGTCAAGGGTCTCTTCCGAGGTGTTGTACCACGAATCGGTGTAGCTGGCTGGGCTACCATCTGCATGGTTGGGCTTGGAGATATGGTGAAGGACTTCGCAAACCGATACTAGACTTGAACGTTTCTTACCCAATACAAAACTATGAGCAAATTTGCGGTATATTCACACCCAGCATATAATAAATCAAAGCGAGATGCACGACGGTGACAACTGTAGCCATTGAGAGCTAGTATTAGTGTAGACAAGTTTGACTGATCGTCATTAAGTGGGATTTTGGGGAATAGAGAAATGAGGCAGACTACTACATCAAACTCAGAAAATGCAAAATGAATTGGGTCATAGATTCTAAGCTATCGTTTATCTGTTCATCAGTGGTAATTCGTCTCATATCAAGTAAATAGATTGAGTACTGAAGCTACACTGCCCAAACAGTCATGATCATATTTAACACATACAAACTAGATCTGGCTATAATCTATACGCGTTCGATGTACCTGGTACTCTGCTTCTCGCTGCAACTTGATATTAGCAAGGTGTAATAACCTGAAATGAATTAGAGACCTACTCATCATCCTCATCATTCTGTCTCTCAGGAGCCAACGGCTGACCTAATCGGTAAAGAGGTCGTTCAAAGATCTTGTTTATTTCCTCGAGACTGAGGCCGCTCGTCTCGGGAACCAGGAAGAAGGTGTATACGAGCGCAACGATACAGAACCCGGCGAACAACACAAACGCGCCCCATGTGTGTAAGCCAGTCAATAGAGAAGGTGTTGCCTTTGTGATGGCGAAGTAGAAAAGCCAATGGAAACATTGAGACAGAGCGCCCCCAAAGGAACGAATCCGGCTAGGCCACAGCTCGGCACCAAAGAGATAAGGCAGTGTGTAAAGTCCAATTGCCCATCCCAAGGCATGAATGTATATGAAGGCAATGGCCGCATCTGAGGCTCCTTTGGGCATAGTTGAAGGCTCTTTGGTAAAAAAACTCAGATATCCAGCCAAATAAGAGTGACAGATTATCTGAATGATGATACCGGTCATCAGAGACTTGCGCCGGCCCAGCACATCAACGAAGCATAGAGAGGCGGCCACGCAGAATATGAGCTTTGTAATTGCATAGAGACCCGTGGTGTAGACCTTGACTCCAGATCCTTTGATACCTACCATTCCAAATATTGTTGGGAGATAGTTTGTTACGGAATTAGCTCCCGACATCTGTGCGAGGATATATGCCACAAGGGAGAGCTGCACGCGGCGTAAATTGCTGCGAATGAAGAACGTTTCCTTGACTACCTTCAGAGAGCTGGTTGGCCCAAGGGAGGTGTCCTCTTCTTCTACTTGCCGCACCATTTCATTGTATTCAGCGTCCACATAAGGATGGTTTGCAGGGAGACCTCGAAGACGGAGCAGGCTAGCAAGGGCGCTTTGTCGTTTATTGCTCAGAATGATCCAACGCGGGGACTCGACGGCAAAGAAGGAGAGGATAATGCTGATTGAGGGAGCAAAGGTCTGAGTAAACCAGGGAATTTGATACTGAAGGTTTTTCGCCGGTGATATGTGTATGGAGCATCCGTACACAGTGAAAACACCTAACGCCTGCCCAGAAAGCATGCAGACATTGAATAACAGAGTCATGAGACCTCTCGTGGCCTTGGGTGCCACCTCTGCAATTGTCATAGGGCCTACCACGGTCAATGCCCCAATTCCCAAGCCGGCAATTAGGCGGCCAGCGTAGAGCACACCGACATTGCCGTATGAAAAGCAGGATATCAAGGAGCCGATGATGTATACCAACTGGTAAAGTCGCATCGACCACCTGCGACCAATGCGGTCATTCAATAAGAAAGAGAGCAAAGCACCGACCCCCGCCCCCAGATTGACGAACGAGACAATATTAGAAACTGTATTGTTGTCCAGATTATACATGCGCTCAAAAGACTTGAGCTGTGTAATAGCAGATGCTGATCCTTCGTCCCAACCTACGAGTAAACGAGGGGTCAGATAGAGACATAGTATAATCGGGCAGGTCTTTGGGTCAGGCAACATACCCTTCGCACAACCACAGAGGGCAAATGAGACAACCACAACAGCGAGGTTATGGTTATATATCCCCCGTGGAGAGTCACGGATGGCATGGATGTACTTAGCAAGCGAGGTAGTGGAACGGGTCATTGTTGTAGATAATTGCCGTACACGAGGACAAAGAAGTAAGGGCAGACTGTCTACCCAAGGCCTCGCACGTACTCAGTATTGTAGAACATGGCATCAGACTGAGAGTGCTTGCACCTTTATGTTACAGATTTGAAGTGCCGAGACCCCGCAACGTGATATCACCCCCAGATGTCAATTTTCCCCAGATTCTGTTGGAATGGGGAAACGGAACCATCCGAAGAGAAACAGCTGGTTCAGGATGAATCTGGTACTGGCCGTATATAATCAAGTGCAGCGTGGGCTGATTAACTACGCAGAGGCACCGGAATGCAAAGGAAATAACTGGCATGATGGAACTACCTAAGGTTAGTAGCAATGCTTGGCTCCTGGCACATCCAATGATACCCTTGATATATCCCCTGTAATCGTAATTTATCTTGCAGATGAGCCGTCTCAATGGGATCTACTCTATAGGGCAAAAATAGTTCACTTATGCGGTTGAGATCATCTGATCATAGCATCGGATCTATCCGAAGCTCGACCGAGAAGCTCGCCTTATATGAAACTTCAGTTTCTGACCACTAAAGGCATCGCAGACAGTCTCATTCAGTACTCCATACCTAGTTAGATCGTATTTGTTATTCTTTTCTTTCTGTACCTTGACACTATCCTGGCCGGTATGCTATCACGCACAACACCCTTTCCACAGCGTCTCTCAGGGCATTTGTCCATCTCAGGGTTTTCATCCAGACGATGGGTATCTCATTCTTATAGTCTATGCCAGCAACAAAACGAACAATTTCGAATGAAGAAACAGCGCTCTCTTCCTGCAGCTTACTATCGGGGAGGAACGTCGAGGGCGGTCTTCTTCCGGCAGGAAGATCTACCTCGTGACAGAAAATCTTGGGATCCTATCTTTTTGGATGTGATTGGCAGTCCCGATCCCTACGGTCGTCAGCTTGATGGGCTTGGTGGGGGGATCTCCAGTCTCTCCAAAATCTGCATCGTCGGCAAATCACAACATCCAGAGGCTGATGTCGACTACACTTTCGTTTCCCTGGGGGTCAAGACACCAGATGTTGATTACTCAAGCAACTGTGGGAACATGATCAGTGCAGTTGGTCCCTTTGCCGTCGACTCTAAGCTTGTCCAGGTGTCTTCCAACGCGACTGATGCGTCAATACGAATCCATAATACCAACACGGGCAAAGTCATTCGTGCGACTTTTCCAGTTGTTGATGGCGAGGCCGCCTCGAGCGGTACGTTCGCCATCGATGGCGTTGCAAGCACAGCAGCACGCATTAAACTCGATTTCTTGAACCCAGCTGGGTCTCGAACCGGGAAACTACTCCCTACAGGAAATGTAGTTGATACATTCGATGGGGTAGCAGCAACATGCATTGATGTCGCCAACCCCTGTACCTTTGTCCGCGCCAGTGACCTTGGCGTGGACGGGAATCTGACCCCCGACGAGATAGAAGTGCATCCAGACTTGCTAGCACGTCTAGATTCAATCCGTCGTCAAGCAGGAGTGAAGATGGGCTTAGCATCAACGCCAGAGACTATTCCTGGGAGTGTACCCAAAATCTGTCTAGTGTCAACGCCGCCCGAAAATGAACGAGCGGTCCAACAGAAACAGACTGCCAGTGATGTGGACGTTCTCGCCCGCTCGATCTCCGTCGGGCAACCCCACAAGGCGGTCCCAATCACTGTAGCTCTGGCTCTGGCCTCTGCCGCTCGAGTCCAGGGGAGCACCGTGGCTGATGTTGCTAGCAAACAACCTGTGGATCAGGCGGGTATCACCATCGGACATACCAGCGGCAACCTACTGGTTGGAGCAGACTTTGATCCTAATGGAGCACTTTCGGCTGCTACCGTTTTTAGGACAGCTCGCCGTCTCTTTGAGGGACGCATATTTTGGAAGGATGAGTCGATGTAAACAGACTGAAGGGCATGAATTTACTGGGCACATAGATGACATGTATAAAAGATAGAATGCTGGATTCGCAAACTAAGAGTTAGATGCATATGTATCAGCGCCTACAGTATGAGCTTTGTCCCAAGGTTAAGTATCCTCATGTATGCATGAAATGATTGTTAAATGATCAAAACGTGATTGGCTCATTGAACGGGGCAGTCCATCTGGATCACGTGCCCTCGATCCAAATGTAAACGGTCGATTTAGCTCGATTGCATTTTCTCTCAGGGACAGAATGTGGAGAAGGCGCTCAGCACCGCAAATATGCCCAGTTAAGTGGCGATTCTCAGGGGGGAAATGTGAACTCCCGGCGATTTAATCCATGGCAACTCCATCTTCCAGCCCAGTTCCTCGGCGCCACCGTCGTGGACTCACTCGGAGTGCTGCCGCCTGTGAGCGCTGTCGACGGCGAAAACAAAAAGTAAGCCTTTCTTTCGTCTTGCTGAACCGCATTCCTCAAGTTCGGCTGATGACCGTACCCCCAGTGTGATGGTAAAACGCCAATATGCGGGCCGTGCGCCAGGGCGGGTGCGACATGCATACCTTCAGAAAGACTATTGATTCGACAAAGTGATGCCGACTGTAGATGTCAGTCGCTTCGTGAACAGTTGGCATCCTTGGAGCGTCGCTATGAAGCTCTAGCCCAACAGCACGAGGAGTTACTAGCACAGAAGGATAAGGACAGTCTGCATGATGGTGCCAACCCTCGAGCCTTGGATGGCCTCGCGTTGGCCAATTCCTCATCCCATCACCACGATACCATGGGGACTTCTGAATCTGTTGTGCCTCAGAGTCGAGACCTACGGCGTAACGCCAATTGTTCTTACTCAGGCCGCATTCTCCGGCCAACTTTCTCTAAGAGTACTAATATTGAGGGCATGAATATGAGCACATTGAGTTGCGCCTGGAATCTCTGGGGGGATGATTCAATGCCAACAGAACAGCCTATTTCCTTGAGTCTTCTCAATGATGCTGCCTATGTAGAGCTTGTGAATATCTTCTTTGAGCGCCGCTGGCCTTACCTCCCAGTGCTCCATCGGCCAACCTTCGAATCCAAATATCTTACTCCTTTCATGACTAATCTGGAAGTCGACCCGGTATCCAATTTCTTTGTATATATGGTCTTAGCGATTGCGGCGACGGAGAAGTCTTGGGTCGAGCAAGAAAATCGGTTTATTCATCGGGAATTCTTCGGTCGGGCCGTGCTGGAGTTGCATTACGTTATGCGCATCGATGATTTTGAATGCGCGCAATGCCTGTTGCTTCTTTGCATGTATGGCCACAATGAGCCACAGGCAGTGAATTTATGGTACACATCGGGACTTGCCCTCCGTTTGGCAACTGGAATCGATCTGCATCGCCGTGAGAGTCTTGTGGGTCTAGACTTGTTCCGCACGGAGATGTCCAAGCGGGTGTTCTGGTGCGCGTATGTCATGGATTGCAGCATTGCAGTCAATATGGGTCGACCGCTGGGCATTCAAGACACAGATATATCTACCCCTTTGCCTCTCCAGCTATCCGATGATCAGTTACGTGATGCAGTTGAGCCTCCCGATCCAGAATCCGTGACAATTCCCACGGTCACAGATACCTCAACATTTATACACATCATAAAACTACGCCGAATGAATGCCGAGATCTACAAGGCCTTTCATCCCGCCGTACGTAGCTCATCTGCGCGCAACGAGATAGATACCCTGCGATCATATTATTATTCTGAATTGAACATGTGGCTCGTCACTGCCCCAAGATACCCCCATACTCACTCCACTTTCCAGTCCCTTGAATGGTTTCATATTGCATTCAACCATGCAATCATGTCGTTATATCGTCCATCTCGCACCGCGCCAATCCTCTCAGCGGATGACCTCCGCATCTGCACCGAAGCAGCCATTGGCCTCATCAGCTCCTATAGCTCACTTTATGCGCGGAACAAAATAAAATATACCTTTGTGGCAATTCACTCCCTTTTCTTGGCTGCGTTGACTATGCTGTACGCCCTTCGAGCATCGCCAGCTCTCCGCCAGGATCTGACAAAACCTGTGATCAGTACGAACATCTCAACTTTTCTAACCCTCTTTCGCGGCATCTCAAACGGCCGTGCCGTAGGAGAGAAGTGTTCTTCCATTATCGAGCGACTGGGGACCGCAATCTTAACTTTGTTCGACGACACTGAGCAGCCAATCTCTGCCGTGGACGATGAGTTCCAATCATGGTTTGGGCTGCAGACGAACATATTTTCACCGCGGGATCGGGACGCGATATTTGGAGACCCTGTGGGCATGTCTCCACATTTACCTGATGTCAGGGTAGATCTACCGTGGACTGACTTGTTCATTGAAGGGCTCGATATGGGCGCGGTGAGTGCCTGGAATTTCTTCTAACGGGCAGCAATTTGCGTGATCATGAATCATGATCTGTTTGAATTTTGGGCTGAACAACCGGGAACGGAGCACCGGTTTGACTGGATTGTAAATAATTTTGGGCGACAGTAGTTGTGTAAATCAATGTACATACACCAGACATTAATCTGGGCGTAATTATTACCAGGGTAGGGTTTGAAGGCTCCGGAGAGGACCGAGAACTCCGTTCGGCGAAAGGAAAAGAACGCCGACAACCGACGGTCGATGCACCCGAAAATAGCAAACTCCAACCAACGTTTTGCCAACAGCTCAAGTGGATAGATAGGTAGGGTCAGTGCTTATCTTCAATCCAGGACAGCCAATTCCATGCCATGAATCGCAGAAGACAGAGCAGATCCACCGATCAGGCCAGCAGCCCGTCCAAACGAAGGAAGATTGTTGCGTACGTGACCCGCTACCCTGGATTTTGGTTCAACTGGCGATCGAAACTCATCGCACCTTAATCCAACTACAGTTGTCAACGCTGTCATGACCATAAAATCAAATGCTCCGGAGACCAGCCGTGCTCCAAATGTCGGCAGGTTGGGTGTGCGGACAAATGCGAGTACACACCAAGGGATCGACAGGTCAAAGTGAGCGAGAAGTATGACTCACCATCTCACGATCTTATCGGGCATCAGAGCTTACATGCCAAGTTATTTGAATTTTCTTGAATCGGAAAACCAACGCCTGAAAGAACAGTCGGCATCCTCGGCCAACGCGACCGAAGCGGACCATGACGCCGAGCCAGAGCCGGTGCCACCAGCAGACGCGCCGGATGAGAGCAATACCAGTGTGCGCAATCCCCTAATTGGCGACCGTGCATGGTTTCACCGCTACGATCCATCTGCACCTCCACTTTTCGTAGGAGAGGCGGCCTGTACAGCGTTTGCGACACGCTTTCGTCGGTTTCTGACGGGCAACAATGCCTTGCCTCATATCCCTCGGACACAGTATGTCAAGGAAGAGCAGATCGCAGAGGCCAATGCTACCAATGTCCAATGGCCCAGTTTCCAGCAGGCTCGATTGCTGGTAAAGATAGCGTTACGTCAGGTCGGCTCTATATATCATTTAGTCCTTCGCAAGTCGACGTTGGAGAAACTCGAGGAGATATATCGAACGGGCGACTTTGACTGCACTGTCAATCAATGCAAGTTCTTTGCTCTTTTCGCGTTCGGGGAAGCTTACTCGATGAGAGCTGAGCCCTTATCTGGGTCCAGAGTGCCGGGGACCTCGTACTTTGCGCGCGCCTTGAGCTTGGGGCAGGTTTTGCCTGAAAGAACAAGTATCACACATCTAGAGACCCTATTGCTATTGGTAAGTGTCCTCTCCCCGCAAGCAGTAAATCAGCTAAGAAACCAGTCCTTGTTCTCTTATTACCTTAACCGACGTCATTCGGCCTTGGTGTTGATCGGGACTGCCTTGCGGTTGGGGCTGTCGATTGGACTGAACCACAATATTCCCGAGTCGCAGCTAATCGACCCCGTGGAGCGTCAACACCGTATCCGGATATGGTGGACGATATACATCTTTGATCGCATGTGGGGATCTAAGATGGGCCATCCTTCACAGATCCCTGACGATGACATCCACTTGGACATGCCCTCCAATATCAGTCCGGCAACGCTGCACGAGGAGCAATTCACAGATACGGAATATCTGACAGCTAATGTTAAACTAGCTCGA
This sequence comes from Aspergillus flavus, assembly GCF_009017415.1. NCBI lineage: Eukaryota > Fungi > Ascomycota > Eurotiomycetes > Eurotiales > Aspergillaceae > Aspergillus > Aspergillus flavus. Next base: position 1,729,763 of record NC_092409.1, on the reverse strand, counting down.
ATCGTGGGCGAGACCATTGCAAAGCTATACAGTCGACGAAAGTATAGCGAGACATTTCTACAACGGGTGCAGAAACTACTGAAGGCGTTGAAAAACTGGGTGGAAACGCTACCGGAACATCTTCGACTTAACGACGACGATCCGGGGACTTATATGAAACATATCAGCTCTTTACATCTTTCCTTCAACCAGGTATGTCTTGGCTCATTCTGTATGTCCACGTCACCTCTTTTAACCAGCGAAAACAGTGCGTTATATTAACCACCCGTCCAACGCTCCTCCACCTCCTCATGAAGCTCAACGAAACCAACTCCCCAAACCCCAACCACGAAAGCATCTCTCAACCCGTCTTGACCCTCGGTGAAGCCTGCATCCATGCCGCCCGCCACTCGCACTCCCTCATCCTGACAAAATGGATCAACGGCTCCCTCCCAGTATTCGGCTATTTCCACGCGCACTATCTCTTCTCCTCGGCGCTCGTACTCGCAATGTCCAGCTTCCTCCCAATCGGCAGTCCATCCGACCTGGGAGCCTTCGAATCCGGTCTAGAAGTGCTCCGGTCCATGAGCGAGAACGGGAACCTAGCGGCATCAGAGTTCTACCACAACCTAGAACAAGTGAAACAGTGTCTCGACCTGCGTAAATCAAAGGACCCTAAATCAAACTCAACCGCTGGTCAACCAAACATCACCGCATCAGGTTCAGGTCCAATGATACCTCCATCCACCTTACCCCCGACAGCTTCGGCAGTTACCCCTGCCACGACTGTCCCCGTTCCCTCCCTACTCACAACAGCGGGGGCCGATCTGATCAGCCATAATCCGGGGTATGGCCCTGCTCAAAGTAGTAACACCACCATATCGCCAGGAAACTTTACATTCCCAACGACAGCAGGGGGGATAACAACGGCAATGGCGTTCCTGGAACCAACGATGCAGGACTTCCTGGCTCAATCCGACTTTGATCTGGGATTGTTACATCCAGTGGATACATTCATGAACGACGAGAATCTGTACACGTGCCATGGATTATAAAGAAAAAACAATTCATCAGTCTATTAAGTTTATCTCTATACTTTTAGATCTATCTCATCTCTAATGTCTATAAGAAAATGCTTTGTCGTAACCATAACCATATCCATACCCATACCCATAATCATAAGATCAAATCGAATCAAAACCCTGGTTTATCATGAATGCGGAACTTCCTCTCCACCCATTGTTGCATATCCAGACCCCATCGCGCGGTAGCCATCGTTAACAGACCACCGATGATGGAAAAGATCACACCTACACAATTAGTCAGTCACATATAACCTCCCGTAACAAACAAAAAAGAAGAAGAAGAAGAAGAAGAAGAAGAAGAAGAAGAAGAAGGTCAAACATACAAATGGTAAAAGTCCACCCAACCCCAATGGCATTAATAATCGGCACCACAAGCGCACTACTCCCCGCCGAAAAGATATACTGGATGATATACTTTCCAGCGATGACTTCGGAGCGCTTATGCGGCAGAGCCTCTGTATCATTATTAGCAACCATTCCACGCCTTTGCACACGTGACAGGAAACAAAAGAAAGAAAGAAAGAAAGATAGATGGATGGATGGATGGATGGAAAAACTCACCAGCAACATAAGTGTTCAAAGTATTAAAACTGCCCATAAGCCCCCAACCTGCAAAAAACGCCGCCAAAATCGGCACGACCATACCACCCTTCTCCTCCTGCAGGGTCCAGCCGTAGATCAGCGCCGAAACGGGTAGCACGGCGAACAGGGTGACGAGGCCGGAGTTGAGGCGATCCTGGGGCAATCGGAAGCCGCGACGGACGATGTACTTGCGGACGGTACGGTCGGAGAGTTTGCCGCCGATGATGCTGCCGATCAGGAAGCCAGCTCCTGGGGCGAGGTAGAAGAGGCCGGAGATGAGTGCTGTTGTGAGGTGGAAGCGGGGATTGAAGATTGAGCGGGCGGATGTGAGGAGCGAGTATTGGAATGTGGCGAGGAGACCGCAGGTTAGGTCCTTTTTGGGGAGGTATTGTTAGTTGATGAGGTCTGGTGTAGTTTTAGTTAGTGGAAGGAGGGCTTACGGAGAAGAAGACGTTGGGATAGACCCATTGTCTGAAGATTCGGAGGGGATTGAAGAGGCGTAGGGCGGAAAGTACTGTCCTCTTCTCTTTTTCTTCGGGTTCCTCTTTGGATTCCTGTTTGATTTCGGGGACGAAGAGAATGGCTAGAACCAGGCCGAATCCTGTCATGCCGACTTGGAGCCAGTAGATATTGCGCCAGCTGGAGAAGGTGACGATGAGGCCTCCGATACAGGGCCCAATTGCAGGACCGGAGACAGATCCAGCCATAAAGAATCCCACGGCTGTACCACGGACAACCTATCGGCCATTATTAGTACTTAACTGACTAGTACACAGGAGCATAGAGAAAGGTAGCGAAAAAGTACCGGTTCGAAAATGTCCGCCAGAATGGTCTGTCCCGATACCATGAATGACGTCCCCGTCAAACCGCTCAACACTCGAAAAGCCGTAAACATCTTCAAGTCTACTGCAGCCCCCGTCGCTGCCGAACACACACAGAGCATGAAGATCGCAATGTTATACGAGAGCCTTCTTCCGATCAGATTATTCAAGGGACCCCAGATAAGCGACGAGAAGCCCATAGCCAGCAAAACGCCGGCATTGGTGATGTTGAGGGTCTCAGTGGTGGTGTTGAACTCCTCGGCGATCTCGGGGGTTGCAGGAAGAAGAGATGTGCTCGAGAAGGTAACGGCAAGAGTCATCCAACTGACGACGAAGAGGATGATACATTTCCGCCACAAAGGAAGACCGTAACCCTTTTCAACTTTGCTGCCTTTCTCTTCCTTCTCTTTCGTGGCCCCGTCTATAGTTTTGGGGGTTTGAGATTCAAGATCGGGTTGACCCATGGCCGGCCATGGAATTAGGGTTCGATCTTAACCGTTGCTCGGTATATGCGAAAATCTCACGGTAATCCAAAGTTAGGCCAAAATTAGAACAAATAAGAATGGATAGAATGCCTGAATAACTACAGAACAGAGTTACTGGACAGTTAACAACTATAAATACATGTAGATCCGGATTATTTTCCGCTATGGGTCGGCATGCCGTTTGTGTGGCCGAGATAAGGGACACCGCTACTGTCGACGTTCGGAGTACAACACCGAGTCGGCAGAGGTAGCCGACATCAGACGTTACTCGACGCACTTCAATACCTACGGACGGAGTATATAGTATACAGTTACACTGATTAAATAGGCAATGGACATAACAAGGTATATTCGAAAGAATGAACGATTGAGTTATTGGCTAAAGTATGTACGTCTTAAGATTCCAAAAATCACATGGATAAATACACTCCAACGAACGAAATCACCCCCCAGCCACATTTCACTATTCTGCTAACATTCTTGAGCCCATACATGTTACTACTTTACAGCAGGAGCATTCCAGCACCGGCAACAAAGGCAGTCATGATGTAAGCTCCGAACTGCCAGCCGCCAACCTTGACCGCCATTGGGCTCACGGCACCGGCAGCGCTGTCGGCGCTGGAGGTGGAAGAGGAGGTGCTGCCAGCGGCGGCACTTCCGGCAGTGGGAGAAGCGGTGACACTGCCAGTACCAGCGCTGCCGGCCTGCTTCAGCAGGTCAGAGCACTGGCCATCGCTCTTGGAGGCGCTCTGGGTGTGGCCCGAACCATTGAAGTCACAGGCTTGGTCTTTGTTGGAGCTCTTCTCGTACCACTGGTTCATGACGAAGGAGAGCTGCTGCTTGGGAGAGCAGACACTGTACGCTCCGTACTTGCCCTTGGTGCCGTCCTTCTGGATACCATCGCACATTCCATCCTTGGCGCAGATGTAGTTAAACAGGTCCTCGTAGTCGTCTTCCTTGACGGAGTCCTTAACGACGCAAGACAAGGAATCAACCATGCAGGAGCACAGATCCGGGTTAGGAGAAGGAGGGAGTTCACTGGTAGCTTCCCAGTCCTTGCCAACCGCAGGGCAGGATGCGGTAGCAGCAGCAGGGGCAGTGTAGCTGGCGCTGTTGACGCCAGTGGCAGTGGCCTTCTGGATTTGCTCAGAGAGGTTAGAGAAGTCATCGCGAGTCTTGACGCTGTCACCATCGACCTTCACCAATCCATAGTCGTTGGCCTCCTGGAAGTACATGTAGACGATACCACCGCTCCAGACGTTGTTCATCTTGGGGCCGTACAGGACAGGGGTATCGGTGAACTTGCGAGGTTTAGGGTCGTTGCATCCATACTCGGAGAAGAATGCCGGAACAGGGAAATCCTTGAATTCCTCAGTGCGCTCCTTGTAACCAGAGGTCTCGAAGGACGAATCGCCGCACCATTCGTAGATGTTGTAACCGAACATGTCGATCATGGCATCGCTCTCACCGCAAACGAGGTAGTTCTTCAGGTCATCACGGATGCTAGCGTCATCGTCGGTGGCGTAACCGATGAGCAGGGATTCACGGTACTTCTTGGCCTTGATATACTTCTTCATGTCACGAACAGCGCCCTTGACGAACGCAATAGAGTTGGTATTGTTCTTGTCGTTGGCGACCTCGTTACCGGCAAAGAAACCAATAACATTGGTGTAGTTGGCGAAGGCATCGACAACGCTAGTGTAGCGGGAGTACAGGTCCACGTCCCACTTGGGGTCGTTACGGTTGATCGACTCCGAAGGGGAGGACAGATCGGTGATAAGGTAGATGCCGGCGTCGTCAAGCATCTTCATGCACTCAGTGTGGTCGGCCTTGGGGTCAACGGCATAGGTACGGATGACGTTGGTCCGCAGTTCCTTCAGGTAAGGGATATCACGCTCGCACTTCTTGGGGTCGGACAGAGGGTCGGTGTAGTCGCCGTTGGATTCGTTACCGTAGCCTGTGCTGGAGCTGCTGGTGCCATTGGAAGAATATTCCTCTATAGATCAACATTAGTTCCCAGTCCAATTACCTCGACTCAAGATTTTCCGGCATGGAACATACGCTGATAGGCAACACCACGGATGAAGCTAATATCATATTAGTTCCGCCATCTCACCGATGCTTTGAGCGCCAGGGGTTTTCCACTTACAATTCAGTGCCATTGTTGGAATAGAAGAGTTTGTTCCCCTAAGGCAGAATTTCCCAAGTTAGCCATGAATGCGACCGCGACAAGCGCAACACCTGATGACTACCTTCGACTCGATGGCAGGCAAGGTCGCCAGGACGCTGCCCACGAGCGAAGCCCCGGCAAGAGCAAATGCGGCCTTCATGATGAGAATCTATTGACAGTCGTTCAAACGTATACCAGCCGCAGCGACGACAGTTAATGATCTGCAGCGGAAGACAACGAGGGATTGATCAACTTGATCTGCAGACCCAGTGATATCAGGTCGAATTAATGAAATAACAATCGCGGAGTGGATTGAGAAAGTCTAGAAGAGTATATATACTACAACGAGTGACTGACGGCTGAAACACTGAGCCGTGGAATGGAATTGCGGGAAATAAAAAAAAAAAAAAAAAGTATCCAAAGAGGTATGTAACGAGGGAAGGAAGTGATAGGGAAGAATAAGAAACAAGAAATAGCAGGAGGCGAGGAGGCGACGGAGAAAGGAAGAATGGACAGGAGTGGGAAAGGGGGGGGGCCGAGAGGAGCCTGAGGTTTAGTCTGTCTGGCCTGTCTTACTTAGAATAGAATCAATCGCCCTGTTTGACCTGTTTGGTTCGTTGTTTTATAACAGGCAACGACGTAATAATAATGATCAACATCAAAATATTGAACAAAAACCCACCGCATGAATCATGGCAACTGGTGTCCATCCCATGTCATTGTCTCGCTGCCATCTTCTTCATAGTCCTGGCCAAGGCACGAATGCCAGTGGATCAAAAGGGAACAGATTCTGTAGTAGTCATTCATCCACTGCGTTCATGCCTCTAATTCCTAAGAATAAACGCCAACGGAGCACTCGGGACACTGGGATTCGGTACATACTTTTTACTTTGCCCAATGACTGGACCCTTTAACTTCAGGGTAGCCCAACTAGTACATGTGGGCCCTGAAACTAGTCGGTGGAGACTGACCCTTAATTGGTCACGATGGTCCCCTCGGCCCTGTATCACCAATCTTACGCTGTATTACACCCGGTCCCGACCTTGGCTCTGTGTCTTGTTCCCTGCCAATAATTGCTTGTGATTCTTGACCGGTGGGGCCGAAGTCCCTTGGCCTCTTTTTGCCTGTCTAATGAGGTACTTCAGGACTTGGTTCAAGCCAGGCGATAATTACTTTGGTGTAACACAAAACATTGATCAAGTAGTCAAGAATTATATATCACATCAATGTGTTGTTTTCCTTTCTAGAAAGGTAGCCTATCTGACGCCCCGGTCGGCATGGACCGCAGGGATAAACGTACGGTACAGGGCTTACTTAGGTTGGTAACACGGATAACACCCACAATACATTGTGATTACCAGGAACACACCCTTGGACACCTGAGAGGTCCAATGGCAGGGTCTTACTCTCCAATGTCGAGGGTCGTGACCCTGAAAGGGGTCCACCCATTGAAGCTGACCGAAACACTGGTGGCGGGAAAATTTTTCACTGCCTTTAATAATAAGATAAAAATACTCGGTATCAGTCCATTGCATCGTGAAGACGGAGTAAAGATTTTAGACTTGCTTTGTCTGATGTAAACGAAGGCCTGTCCTTTGAATGTAATTAGATGTACGAAGTATTTCTGTTTGGTTTCAGAAAACCTTAACGTCTGTCCAAACCTGACCCCATGAATATATAGGTACAGCCTACATGGAACCCATGGGCCTGCAGGAAGGAAAATAAAAAACAATTAAAAATTGAGATTTAACCCTCCATCACTTTGTGCGTACATAATTTACAGGGTGTAAAGTGACCATGAAGGACAAAATCCACTAAGGACCGAAGTGACGTCAAGAATCATACCTCAGCATCAGCAAGGAGGCGGGACCTTCTCGTTGACATCCTGATATCTTCTCCTCTATTCTACCGTCATTCAGTGGTTGCAAAGGGTTATCTCGAACCTTACTAATCTCCTCCGTACCCAAAACAAGGCATGGTTCATCATGAGACCGACTGCTCTACCGAATTATTTATGGGTTCTCATACCTTGCCAAGAAGTACAGCATATGCAGGGCAACTACGTATGCACATGGGAGTACCTGAAGGGTTAAATTAGTACCACCATGTGATTACTGTGTACAAACTATATTATATATGTTGGGAATAAGGTGTTCAAGGCACGACCTTAACGCTTGTTTTGGTCGAGTGGGATTGACATTATATATATAAAATAGTATATCGTAAAAGTATGCTATTTACTATGCAGTTTTCTATACTTTTTATTTACCTAATATCTTACTATCTTTAGACGGAGATCATATATTATCTTTCAATGGGCGTAGCTCCTATTGAACCATTGGATTTCCCACTTTCATGATGATTCGCATATCTTCGTGGATGAAGGTGTAGAACGCAGAAATACTGTCACCACCCTGAAGATTTGGCGACATCTATGATCTTATGTTGGCTGAACTAGTGTCGACCAAGAGAATTAACCTACCTACATTGCCCTTACTGAGTAATTGTGACTTCGCGGCAGTTTTGAGCCCAGTTTACCTCAGCTATTTAGCGTGGAGTTGTATGTTTTAACCCAAATTGCGACGGAAAGAAATCCTATAATCACGATAGCGCATACTCAGGGTTGCTACTATCCTGTAGAAGAGAAGCCTGTCTGAGTCGGACTAAAGAGAGGACATGCTGCTATCAAGCTGGAAGAATCTACAGACGCGCTAGAGCCATAATGGTAAAAACTAGGAAGCCTCATCGTCTCCAGCTATTCGTTTATCCTTGAGTGCACTGTGTTCTAGGGCCCGCTCGGCGATCGATCTCGGCATGCTTAGTGTCTAGTAGTAAGCTTCCCAGAACTATGTACTAACCTTGGCTTGGTATAGGGTCGAGCTTATGAAAAAGAGATAGGAACGTAATCCTGGTGCCTCTATAAGAGATAGTCTACCGTTACGCTGGAAAGGAGAGAAAGGGAGCCTACTAAAGAGCATGAGGTCCATAACCTAATGTACACAGGACAACATGACGGAGTGCCATGCACTTTGCCTCGCTCAAATCAGATTTACCCCATGGCTCGCACGGTGTAAATGTCGTCTAATGGACAAGCTACTTCGGCTTCGGTTAAATATCAATTATTGGTGTCTGTTACCCAGAAGAAGTGGAGTAACGCTAGGTCCTCCGTTCAGTCTCTAGCCCTGGGTAGAATAATAGTATAGATAAAATGGATTCAGCGACTAGGGGACACGCCAGCCTAGTGGGGGTGTATGAGCTAATAGCCGGCGTCTCAAAGCTCATATATATATAGTTGCCATTGGGTTGCTACAAAGAGGACAACAAGAGAAACAAGAGTGTTATTCTCAGTCTAGCAATACTCATCATTACCTCTGGTTTGATCTTTACGAATACCTTCTACACCCGTCGATCCCATTACAGGCCCCGAATCTTGAGTCGCGGATGTTGGAACTGGTACGGGGCTTGTTTGATTCACTTTATCTTTTCATCTTCAAGTCTAACTGTATTCCTTTAGTATCGTCCTCAAGAACCTTAGCCGCCGCCTCCCGCCATCAGTACAACTGGACGGCTTCGACATCTCATTTGAAGCCGTCCCTACGCAAGAATGGCTCCCTCCCAACATGAAACTCATCCACTGGGATAACAAAACTGATGTTCCGAAAGAGACGGAGGGTAGGTATGATGTAATGCATCTTCGCCATTTCATATTCGTATTGCTGGCGGAAGAGATCAAATATACCCTAGAAAAGCTATTGAAACTGTTAAGTATCATAAATCCATCTTTCTAAGCATCTAGATCATTAATAACAGCTAACCAGAGCCTGGCGGTTACCTCCAGTGGTCCGAAGTTGATATGACCTCCTTCCGTGTGGAAAAAACACGATCTGGAGTCAGCACTCAAGCATTGACTGCCATGGTAAACAACCCCAAGGCCCAGACCCGCGCTTGTGATCGACATGGTTGTCGGATTTGCCGAGTCTGTTCGCTGGATGCGGCTTCGAAGCGATCCATACGGATGTGCGCGATGCGCCAAGCTACTTGATGACGGCTATGCACGAATGTAACCTGGTCATGCATGGAATTTTTATTCGGAAAACGAAGGACGAGGCGGGAGCTGGAAAAGTTGAAAAGAACTCATGCCGCAAATATATGACCAACATTGAATACAGGCGCCTTGTACAAGGAGGAGAGTCCGCTTCCTCGGGGGCGGACTAAACCGTCATACTTTTTTCATTAGTACCCCAAGAGTCATGCCCTATCATCGGTTCTGCGACTGTCCCCTCAGCAACTAAGAAAAACCCAACGTCAATGATGGTTGGGACCGCGTAGGCAAGTCCATAACCCAGCTGTGGCTGATATGTGGCGGAGTTACAAGCGTCACCAGCCACACGCATTGACCGATCCTTAGCAAAGACTCATGTACCGAAGTTCAAGTCAGTCCAGCAGGAAGGATAAGCTTCCGTGCCCAATAAGTCCACCAAAATGGGTCCGGGTCAGGGGTTGAAAGTTTTAAAGGTTTGGTCCTTGAGAAGCTAAACTCGTACCCACCAACATGATCAATTTTCTTCAGTGTATTGTCCAGGTATGGATATTACTCATCTTTTGGCACACTGGCAGTGGTTTGGTTGTGACAAATGCATGCATCTCGGTGAGGCCTGAAGTCATAAAAGTTCTCAAGTTTGGCAGTTCCAGCACACAAAACTCTGTGATCCAAGAAATTTGGGTTCTGGATCGCGCGGCCACTAACCAAGTCTTATACTAGTTCGACTTGGTATGGAGACAACCACCACACTTGGCGTCCTCCCCCGTGTCTGTCTGTATCATCCCTTGCGCGGTATCACACCAGCATAATTGGTGATTATGAGATTAAAGAACGAATGACATGCTCAGACCGCCGTTCGGAGAGCATGTCTGCCCATCATTGGCAGGAAATCTCCAGAATTCCCACCCAAGAGTGCAGGACACGCACCAGGTTTAAGGACGATCTACCATGACTACCAGAAATGCGCACCCCCAGTGTGGCTGTGTACAGATGAGTTATTGCTTGTCTGGGACTCTGGGACAACATACGTCGGCCATCAATCATCGTTTCTCTCGCTTTGGGAATTTCCCCTTAATTTGCTTTTTGTCTGTCGTCTTGGCTCTCTGTCTTAATTTTGCTTTTACTTTTTTTTCCACCCTTTTGCTGTCGTTGAGATTCTTTGAAACTACTGTAGGCGCTCTGAAAGAGGAGCACCCCTTGATTATCGTTCAATCATTTTAATTGAGACTCTTTATTTCTTTTTATTTATTTTTTTTTCGTCACACGTCTGCCTTTAGAACCGGTCGATTCGCTCTTCTTTTTTTTTTTTTCACCCAGAAAACTAAAACTACGATCGCTGTTCTGCCGAGAAGGCTTGTCGTACTCAAGACGTCTTGTCCTGGTCTTGGATTTCTTGGTGGCCACAACTGAGGCTGAGCTTCTTCAGACCCATCACTCAAGCCACACAAGGCCCCTCTATCTGATATTGTCGCTCAGGCGAACATCACCTTAGTACGTTTTTTCATACTGCTGCCTATCTATGCTCAGCATTGATGGTTCCCTGGCTACGGCGGGTTGTGCAACTGTGCCTCAACATGGCGCCTCCCGTCACCAGGCTCGCTCGTGGCTCGATAACCTATAATTAGTATACACACGAATTATCATTCTAATCTTCATGTAGTTTATAAGTATTGACTCCTCTTCCCACGATAATAAGCGGGCAAGAAACTCATAGGAACAATGCGTATGTCATGTCAATTCCTCTTTCCTGGATCCTGACCGTGGTTAACATTGCCTGGGAATGCAGACAAATATCGACGTCAAGCTAGGAACCTGGCATGGTATGACCAGGATGGTGAGCCGTCAACTCACAATCCCTTCAAGAAATTTCGACGCCAACGGCCGCGCCGAACGGATTCTATCCAGCTCGAGAGCAAGCTTACTCCCATCCGCACTGCAGGAGATGTGCCCCTTGACGAGGAGCGTCGCCGGCGGAGGGATATGACAGACGGCTTGGTAGGCCCAGAGCATTCGGATACTTTCCCTCCAGAGTCGTCTGGTACCGATCAGGGTACTCCCTATAGAGCGGGACGTGAGCCGTCAATGCACAGCAATGAACCTATTAACATTCCAGCCCAAACCGGACTGGATGAAGATCAGATGGGAGGACCTCGAAAGAGGAGGACCTTCGCGAGCGGATTTGGGGATAAATCTCTAGATGGGGACATGAATTCGAACTCGGCAGAAGATGTCAAGGAGAAGCCGAAGTTTACCGCCATGGGACAGTTAAAAGCGACTCTCTTCAATTCCTGGGTCAACGTCCTCTTACTTGCTGCTCCAGCTGGAAGTAAGTACACATGTCTCTGACAACCAAGATCCACTGCTGACTATTGCCGAGTCGCATTGAACTATGTCGATGTTGATCCAGTTGCTGTGTTCGTGGTGAACTTTATTGCCATTATGTGTGTATCCCCCGTCTCGAAGCGGACCTTACGTTATGTAACTGACACAGGGCAGCCCTCTTGCAGCTATGTTGGGTTACGCGACAGAAGAGATTGCCATGCGGTATGATATACAGACTCTTTGAAGTAGATGATAGCTGATGAATCTAGCACTGGCGAAACCATCGGTGGCCTACTCAACGCAAGTTTTGGGTAAGAGAATTTCTGCTACTTCTACTTGTCACCTTGACTAACAAAATATTAGTAATGCCGTCGAACTAATTGTGGCTATTATTGCGCTGGTCGACGATGAAGTCGTGATTGTACAGACTTCCCTTATTGGAAGTATGTTGTCGAACCTTCTCCTCGTTATGGGAATGTGTTTCTTCTTTGGAGGCGTCAACCGCCTGGAGCAGCATTTCAACCCGGTCGTTGCCCAAACAGCAGCCAGTCTTCTTGCGTTGGCAGTGGGATGCTTAATTATTCCCACTGCCTTCCACAACTGGTCCGGTGGTAAGTCAATGAACAGCCCTCTGGGATATCAAATGCTAATTCGACTCCAGCGGGCGACAGTGGTGTTGCAGAACTCTCGCGAGGTAAGTTACGTTCGCAGGCAGCTCACGGATCATTTCTCACAAATTGTAGGAACCAGTATTATTATGCTGGTCGTATACGGATGCTATCTTTTCTTCCAGTTGGGCTCGCACACGGAGATGTACAATAGCCCGAGTCCCAAAGTTGAGAAGAGACGTGGGAAAGTGAACGAGGGTGACACTCATCGGGGAATCGCACAGATAGGCAAAATGACTGCCACCTTAGCGGGACAGAACGCACAGCAAATGCAGCTGCAAGACCCCGACGAGGAGGAGGAAGAGCCTCAGCTAAGCATCTGGGTGGCTGTGCTGACCTTGGCTATCGCGACGGCCCTAGTCGCGCTGTGCGCTGAGTTCATGGTATGATGCACTCCTGGAATCCGTCAATCACACCAAGCTAATTGCGTAGGTTGATTCTATCAATGCGATTACGGACCGCGGCGGTATCTCCAAGACCTTTGTGGGATTGATTCTCCTTCCGATTGTGGGCAACGCGGCGGAACATGCTACGGCCGTGACGGTGGCATGCAAGGACAAAATGGACTTAGCAATCGGCGTGGCCGTAGGGTCCAGCATGCAAATCGCATTGTTGGTGCTTCCGCTGATCATTGTGATTGGATGGGGCATGGGTGAGTAAATCTCAATTGTGTTTTGTGAAGCTGTACGTTGCTAACTGCGTGTCTAGGCAACAATGACATGGTACACTACATTCGACTTATTCTGACAATAGTAGCCAGTTACTGACTCTAGCAGACTTTGTACTTCGACGCATTCCAAGTGATTCTGCTATTTGTTGCCGTTCTGCTGGTACGTCAACGCCGTCCTTAATCAATAGAACTTTACTAAACAGAGCCAGGTAAACTATCTCATCGCCGACGGAAAATCCCATTGGCTTGAGGGCGTCCTCCTAATGATGATGTACTTAATTATTGCCGTGGCAGCTTGGTAGGTACCCACTCTCACAACCGAAAGATGCAAGCTGACGAGAGCAGGTTCTATCCCTCTCATACCTAGGAAGAGATGCAAGCTTGATACGAAGACTTCCGAAGACTTCTAATGTCGCCGTCCAATATACGATGATACACTAATTTGAATTGACCCGATGTTGATTATTATGTTTCTGTCATACGCCTTTTAATCACTACAAATGTTATACGATAGTGGATACCTCAACAACCCACCCCGTTCATAAGACTCCAAACCTAAAGAGTAACATCCGAGAATACCCATCACACCATACACACACACACACACACACACAGACCCTCCACCAACCCAGCACCTTCCTGAATATCTCATCTCACCTTCCCAAAAGACATGGTAAGGTAGTACTTCGTATACAAGAAAGAAAAACAGAAACCCACAGGCGCCAATCCATTACCAAATACCTCGGCAGGAACCGCCTATCACGAAACCAACGCATCACCACCCAAGCGCACGTGTTAAATCTACCCCACAAAACACTAAATTTGCGTATTCTCCAAGTCCAGAGTTACAGAAGCTAAAGGGCAATCCGCACCGGAAAAAAATCCCCCCCCCTCTCCTCGGTTGCCTCCTACCTTTCCACCCTCATACACTGGGCGGTTTAGCGCTTACGGAGTTCCGTTCCGCCGTTCACTGCCTGCTATCGGTATTCGCCGGGGAAGTCCTCGAACCCCCCGGATTTTGATGGTCTCGGGTAAATATTCTGGACTCGGACGGGAGGTCTAGCTTTATGTAATGGAAAATCCCCCAGATAAATGATGATCGGTGCTAGACTGGATTGCTACTGTTGTAATTGGTGGTTTGTGATTGGGGGTTTTGTCTAATGGAGGGAATCCCATCTATTTTCTTATGTAGGTACGGGGTAGTACCAAAGAGGGGGGTGTTAAGGTTACGGTCTCGGAATGATGAGTAGGCTGAGAAAAGGACAAGAAGCGAGGTATATCAGGCTGCCACAGGACAATTCCATCCCCTGATAGCGCGACGCGCTATACTAATGCGTCATCTCGCGTATTGCTATTGCACACACCTTTTCAGCCCCTGGCAGCTGATCTTGGTGTGCTACGTAGGAGAGAGAGAATATAGTTGGACTAGGATGCCGGATCTCGGGGTTCTAAGCCGAGGATGCAATCGGAAGAAGTGCATTGAAAGCGTTTACCGAGCTACATTGCAGTTTCAGGCGGTTACAGCGCAGCTCGATAATTGGACTACGTGGACAAGTCACATCGAGCGCTTGACTTGACTCGGTTTCATTTCTCCCTCGTGAGCCGTGCTGAGTTCTGGCTCTTCGTCTGGACGAGTTGGCTTCTAGCAAGTGGGTGACTTGGGAAATGAAACTTCCACGTGATTGATAGACCCTCGACATCCATGGGGGTTGTGTTTGTCCGAATCTGTGCGCACGTCGAGCGCTGGCTCGCAATAACGCCACTGGGCTCGGTTGGACAAAGGCCAGTTTGACGTGAATGGCTGCTGTTCAGGGGACCCATGGGCTCTGTACCTGTGGCGCCAATAGATGAAATGAATTAGCTTTGGGGCTGAAGTGTCAGGCCCCCGTCAGGACCACCAAGAGTCCACGTCGACCTTTAGATTCGGCGAGCTCCTATCCCGGGTCGACGAATGTCGAGGTCCCGTGAAGACTCGCAATGTCCTGCATCTGGCAAGGTCCGGATCTATTCTGTCTGACGGGATTTTTTCCCTTTTCTTTGTGCGTTTGGAAAATAAAGGCTACACGGCCGGATTGGTGCACGAGGAAATAGACACATGGCATGGTGCACAAAGAAAGGCACAAAGCGTGTCTTCCCGTCGGGCGTACCTTTTTTATCGAGAGAGCGGTTGAAAGACTCGAGCTCCGCCGTTTATGATCGTGGATGTTACTGATGTAGCGCCCAGAGTGGCGCCACGACGCCGAGGAACGATTGGTCTCATGGTAAAATTATTAAATATGATCGTGGATAGAGCACTATGGAATCGAGTGCTCCGTAGAAATGGAGTAAGCCCTAGCTATCTAGAGCACGGAACACTCCGTGTGCGATCCGATGGGAAAGCACACATGGCTTAGCTAGCGCTCGCCGATATTTAGCCAGTTCGCCGGGAAATTGAAAGCTGAGGGAGGAAATAATCTCCCAAGCCTTGTATGTATCCAATGACGGTTCGGGGTAAAGTGCAGCGAGATACTGGATAAAATAAGACGCCGTACTCCGTCCACAGAGGTTCGGTTGGTTCAAAGGTACTACTGACAGGACCCCAGACTCCGGAAATTTTCTTAGTTCCGTTAGTGAGCTCGATACCAATGTTTAAAAACCTAGATTAATCCCATGTAGGTAATAGACCTCCGTTTCGGAAAATCTTCTTTTTTATTCGATCCAGACGGCACTGGGGCTAGGCCGAGGACAGATGGATACACGAGGCGTGGCGGCCAGTCGCGACAAATGAAAACCGGTCAGATACGGGGCTATTCTTAAGCCGTGCGGCCACTGGCCGAGTCCAGAAGGAGTACATCAAAGGATGGGGCCGACCATGCCGTTCCCAGGGTGAGGGAGTGGGGATCTCGCGTGGGAGGATGGATCCTGGTCGTTACGCTTGCTTTTATGGTCCAGTATTTCATTGCTTCCATGTTGAATCACGGGGTTGTTCTTCGGGAAACCTTAGTCTCGGAGTAATAATGAAGAGTTGAGGTTAGTCAAAGGTTTGGAGGGGTACAACCTCACCCGTCCTGTACTTCCTCCGTAGGTAGTACTATATGCCCAGGTTGCATGGTACTCTGCACCTGCGACATACCACTGTAGTACCATTGGAGGTACAACGTGTCATCTAACCTTCTTATTGTGACTGGTGCCGTATCATCGCCCTTTCTACCGTAGAGAAGAAGCAAATTCGGACGATGTACTAAGTATAGGTCCGGATCGACTTACACAAGTACTTTGTACCTACACAGTACATAGTTACATCTCAAGGATGATACAATTCGAGTAAAGCTTCAAAATCTGCAGAGCACCTGACACGGGAGAACTTGGCTGCGGGTAGTATTTCCTCATATAGCAGGTAGGAAATAATACTCCTTCAATAGGATGCAATTCTTTTTTTTATTTTTTGATTTTTTGATTTTCCGTTGTATTTTTTTATTTGTGTTTTTTAGGGCATCCCGTACCACCTTTCACCTTTCTCCATTGACATCGGATTTCCTCCGGGGATCCCCGATTATCCCACGGCCCAAACTAATATTACTTAAACGAATCATAACCTAATTATGAACGAAGAATCAACGAAGAGGCCATTTGCGGGGATCGGTTCGCTTGTCTAGCCTCGGGTGGTAACTGGAGACCAATCATGAATGGCGGCTGGGGCCGAGCAGCGACACGGGACCGGTTAAAATGGAACTGCGCAGAGGGCGGGGAGTTGCCGGTCTAGGAATTCCGATGCTGGTCGGGTCGGGTTCGATTCATTCCCAGTGTCGTGGGGTCATACTGTACGACTCCCGTGGACAAACAAAAGATCTCATTCTTTACTTGAAGATACTCCGTACGGATCAATCCATACTTAGGAACCGAAAAAAAAAAGAAATTAGAGGTTCATGAGTTGTACAGGTGATAACTATATCGTATGAGATTTGGGATCCAAGTCGTACACATGACCTAACACATGATATAATATAACATGATCTTCTCCGTATGGACAAACTCTCATGTGCAGACAGCGTTTTCCGTGTCGATCGGGATTCCATCCCTGTGAGTGCCAGCCAATCTCCGTTGGGGTAGTTCCTGGTCCTCAAATCAGTATCTAGACAAGGATGAGCAGTCCATTAGGATCTCGCTTCCCTCCCCGCGGGGAGGCCCAAAGCCTATCAGATAAAAATAAAATAGAAAAATAGGAAAAAAGGTCAGCCTGCGTGGCTAAAGTTACAGCTGAGTCCATACCCGACGGACGAAAATAAAATCCCATCAACATGAGTCGATACCCGAGGTTCGTTTGTTGAGGAGTGTGATTCATTTGCCGTTTCCCCTCATTTTGCAATTTTTGGATCTTAACATTAGAGTTTGGAGTAAGGATGCAGCTGGGGTACTGTCAAGCTTGGGATCGGTGTGAACTTATAGGGTCCAACGTGAGCTTGTGTTTGAGCTCCAAGTCAGACATCGGTGGATGGCATGATGTTTCTGGCTGTGTCTTCTTCTTAACCCCGGATAATAACCGATCGGGATTATAGATGCGACCAATCTATGGGGAAGACGAACGAAGGGGGAAATAATTAACAAAACAGGAGCGAAGACAGATCTGGATAAATGTTATGATTGACATTTATTTTAACAATGTGTGGATGCGGCGTTGCCCCAAGAACTGGATAACCGTTTTGCCTTTTTAGACGACAATAAGCCGGGGAAGGGAAAATTGGTTATGTAATAGCTTGACTGCTGGAGAAATAATTTGCAGTGTCAAGTGACGTTCCACACGGCTGCTGGTAACCGGCTTCTTCGGTCGGTCGGTAGGGAAATGAAACTGGAATCCATGAGAGGTGCACCTTTCATTTTTTTAGTTTTTAATACAACAGCCCAGGTCCAGGTCCAGTATAGTTTCTTGCATGATTCATGATTTCTTAATTGCATTGTACATCTAGCTCGACCACCATGCTTAGTGGATTTTAAGTAACCGTTAAGGTGGATGTCAGACAGTAGTCACTGTAAGAGTTTCCTATCGATCGGGTCGGGTCTACTGGCCGCCAACTGGTAGTTCCCGAAGGACTTCGTATTATTACGAGCCATGACAATCAGACGGCAGCGTCTCCGGACGGAACCCCAGTAAAATTATGGTAATTTACCCGACTCTCGGCCACTCTTTTCCTTTTGCCTCCCCACGCTGCTGTTGGTATGGTCTACTCTCTGTCTACGTTGGCATGTTTTGCCCGGTTGGACATGGAAATTGTTCCCGGATAGAATACTTCACGTCAATATTATACTATGATCTGAATTTAAATTCTACCCCTCAAAGAACAATCACTCCCACCCTCAGTCGTTTCCCAGCATCTATGATCACATTCATCGGCTCTCGGAAACTGGGGCTCCACCTCCCACTCTCCGGCGGCTCGGTCGCGTCCTTGCATCGACTTGCTGCTCACCAACGACACTAGACCCACTGGGGACTAACGCTGGCCGGGCCTCCGCAATTCCTGCCCCAGTGGATGTGCCTGAGATTCCTTTTAGTCTTATGCCTAGTTAGTATGCTCGTCCGGAAGGAGAACAAGAGAGAGAGACAGACAACGAGAGGAACCATTTTTATTCCTCGTCTTCCCTCCGTCTCCCCCTTTGATTACCCTTTTTTCTTTTTTTATTCTTTCCTCCTTTCCTCCCCTTAGCTCCTCCCCCACACTACCTTACCTCGCACCCGACGGACGGGTGTTAAGACTTTCCCCATTTCCTCAGCCATTTCGCCTTGCCGGACCGGTGCCCCGACCCTGGGCTGAGAGTTTCCCCCACACTCCGCTTATTCCCGCTTTTTCTCTCGTCTCTGAGACTTTCTGGCGGTGGATTTACTGTGCTTTTTGGCCTGCTCCGTCACTGCACTCCACACACCTGTTGCGGGCGTGCTTTTACCCACGTCGCACATTACCCTAGTTCTTTTTTTATTTCTTCTCTCTCTTCCCTGTTCTTCCGCCTCATCATTACTCTTCCGCCTGTTTGTCATTTGAACGCCAGTTACCACCACTTACCGAACTGTCTGTAAGGGGTCCAGTGCTGCGCACGGGAACATACTCGAGAGACAAGGAAAGAAAAAGAAAAGAAAAAAAAGAAAAAAAAAAGTACGCTACGGCGCTGAAGGTCGGTCAACTTTTCGGACTTTGCGTGACCGCGCCTGTTGTACTAACGCAAATACTACAGCCGGGGGAGGTCGGTCCTTTCTGTCACCCCTTTCCCTTGAAGCATCACGACACTGGTTCGGAATCCCGGGGAAATATTACCGGAGAAATACCGCGGGAAACAACGCTGAGGAGGCATCACCACACGTGTCGCCAGCAGTTGTTGGGGCTGCATTGTCCCTCCCCCTTCTTGGATTCCCTCCCTTTGATCCGCCCCCTTCTTTTCTATCCGATCGACGAGGGAGACGGAAGCCCCGTCTCGCGCGCCTTGATTCTTTCGCCATAATGCGGTCCAGCATCGCCTGTGCACGCTGTCGTCGCAGCAAGATTAAATGTGTCAATGCCGGCATCGACACCACCTGCCGCGCCTGCGAATCGTCCGGCCGAGAATGTGTATATCCTACGCCAGCCATCGGTGTCGGTGGAGCTGCTGCCAAGCGGGATCTCGCTGCTTTGGCGGATGGAGATGATCGCAATGGAGACATGGATGGCCCGAAAAGGCAACGGCCTCGCAAGTCTGTTGCAGTCTCGTCATCCGCAGCGAAGGATGCCGCCAAAGGAACCCTCGATGTGCTCGATTCGTCCATCTTGACGGTTAAGGTCTGGGAAGCTGTGTTCGACTTATTCCAATCACACTTTGCGACTATTCTACCTTTCCTGCACCCTGCTACCTTTATGGGCCACATTCGACAGCTGTCCGGCCCTCAGTCATCCTCATCATCTACCGCCCCTACAAATCAAGATAATTCCCGAGAAAACGCTCAAAGCCCACCGGCGGCAAAATCAGATTTAAGTCCCTTGATCCCCCTCGGAGTGCTTGCTCTCACCGCTCGTTTCCATCCCCAACTTGTTGCATACCACTCTCCCGCATCCCCAGGAAGCCCTTCCAATCCAGCTCTCGCATCCGAGTTCTATGCGACAGCACTGCGCAGCCGGCTGGCCGGTGTGGACGGTGCCAGCCTCGCCATAACCGACTTGACCCGTGTGCAAGCATTGTTAATGTTGGCGCTCCACGAATGGGGCATGTGTCGTGGTAAGAGTGCCTGGTTATATGTGGGCATGGCCATCCGACTGTCCCAGGCGATGGGTCTTCCCTACGAACTAGAGAATGATGTCTTCTCACGAGATGGCCCCAGATCACCTGCGTTTAGAGCGGAAACAGATCTCTTCGGCATTTCCCGACGTGGTATGGAGCCAAAGGAACAAACGTCCGATGATGTTATCGCGCAAGAAACTAAGCGACGCACCTTTTGGGCGTGTTTTATCCTTGATCGGTGTTTGAGTAGTGGTAAATATCGCCCACGCATGATCCGAGTCAAGGAACTGGGCATTCAGCTACCTAGTGACAACGCATTCGCCTTTGGAGAGCGCGTGCGTACCTCGCGCCTGAGTGAGCCCGTGGTTCGCCGTCCGCAGAGCTTTGGCGCGCAGGGTGTCCAGATCCCTAGTATTCGTCAGAGTCTGGGGGGTTTTGGTGACGACAAGCTTCCCAATAATATCACCCCTGACCCAAAATCTTGGTCCCCTATTTCTCGAAGAAAGGACTCAAGTGAGGATGAGATTGATCGCTGGGAGATTGGCGCGGAGGAGGCCGTGTTGAGTCGAGTCATCCGCATTATCCGCATCTGGGGTAGTATTGCAAAGTGGTCCTGCGCTGGTGGAAGAAGGTATGCTACTGCTTCCTCTATCTCAATTAGATAAAGCTAACCAACAATCATAGAAATGAACAATTACCCCCATGGCATCCTGACTCTCAGTTCTCTAAACTTCGCTCAATCTTGGGTGAATTCCAGGATGGACTGTCCCGCAACCTTCAGTACTCAACACGCAATACGGATACTCATATCATGTACAAGACTAATCTTTCCCCCTACACCCTGATGCATGTGGTCTACTTTCTCTCGGTACTCGTCCTTCACCGCGCCTACATCCCTTTCCTTCCTGTACGTTGTGCAGAGCCCGTTGGTCCTCTAGACGACCCTCTCTTTCCCGGCGAAAAAGTGGGCGTACCCGATGGTTTCTGGCGCGAAAGTGCTCGCGAGCTCTTTGGTGCCGCCCGGCAGATGATGGACCTGGTTGTAACCTGTCAGGACCGAGGTGTGCTCGTCGAGAACCCATTGGTGGGCTTCGCTGTTTACAATGCTGTCTTCATTGGTATCTACGCAGCACACTTTCCACACATGGATCCGGAAGGCATCCTTGGTTCCAAATCTAATTCGGCCGGTGATGGCAATCAACAGGGCCAGGGCCAGACTCGGAAAGCTCTTGATATTCTTCGCGAGATGCGGACACGTCTCAAAATGGCACGTGGGTGGTTCCGTACACTCAACCGACTCCATAGTTATTTCTCCAAGGTCAAACAGGATTTCCGCCGGCACTCCCGCAAATTAGACTCGATCCCGGAGGTTATGGACATACAAACCAATGGTCCCCGACCTGTCCGTGAAGGTGGAGTGGGTGGCGGTCTTGAAGAATTCAAAATGCTGGAAAAGTTGTTCCTTGACTTTGGTTCTATCGAAGACCAGTTACCAGAAAACGGCGGCGATGAGGATGGCGCGGCAGGAGTCAGTGATCGTGTGACCAACATCAGCGACGCCGGCAGCAACACTCTTCGCAGTGATCCAGGAGAACCTATGGAGATACCGCTAGATGGCGCCGGTGGACGCCGTGAATCCTGGGTACCCATCAACAGTCCCGGTATGCCCCTTCCTGGACCAGATGGCGAACGACGTCCTAGTCTCCCATTACCTCCCGGCCGGTCTTTGCAATCCCAATCTCCGTTCTCGCTTCCATCGCTGCAGCATCACCCGGAGGGGCCCCTCTATAACAATTCATCGCCTACCCTTCCGGCCATTGGACCGGCTGGTTCCTACGGGGCTCCGCCCGCCACAACAGCGGGTGCAACCTCGTCACAATACAGCACAGTTGCATCCCAATCTGGCCGTCTTCAGCCTCTAAACCCATGGTTGGGCCCCCGCCAGCAACCGCCACCACCACCATACTCTCAGTCGCTACCCCCCATTAATGCCGCCGCATCGCATGGTCTGCCGCTGTTGCCACCTCCCGGCTCGGCGCACCCGGCCGCCTCACCCCCAGCGACGGTAGATGGGATGGACAGCTTCACCTCAAATAGCATGTGGTCTACGAGTCTGGGTGGCGAGGACGTGCTGGCGTTTCTGGAGGGATGCGAGTACGATCAAATTCCGGGGATCATGCCATCGGACAACGGACTCTCGGGCAGTTGGCTCAGCACCGTCTGGACCGAATTCAGCCGTTGACGCTCCTTGATGTTTTCTTTTCCTTTCTATCTTTGATGATTGATATTGGGTCATTGTCTTCGCATCCTTTCGTCTGTACTATTATTTTTGTGCGCGCGCCATGTACTGTATGAGTATGTATGCCGTTTCAGCGGAATCACGATCACACGAGGGTTGGGCACAAGGTCGGTCAAAAGGTGGTCCTCAAAAGGTATTTGGAGGATGGGACTTGGTATCGAGTTTGACTGCTTTCCTGGGCGTATGTTAGGGATGGATTGATTTTACCTTGAGCGCGGCGTCTGGTTGATTGCTTGACTGGAATGGGATTCCTTGCGATTTGCATGACTGTTTAAACGACTTTTTACTGATGACGAATCCGCGCTGTTTTTCTTTCTTTCGTTTGATATCGTTGATTGTCCACTTACTTTACAAAAAGTAAAGCATACCCGGGTTTTTGTTGTATTATCTTGGTCGGTGACTTCGCCACAAGACTTTTTGTCGTTTTGTCTCCCTACCGGTCTTTTACTTATCTATGCGATTCTGTTTGCTACAATGGACTTATTACGTTCCGTGGATAGCCCTAAATTGTGAACGTTATCAAGAACAGATGGTCCTCGCTGAATACTAGTAATACAGGTAAAAGAGCAACGCAGCGATAAGTCCAGATCAAGGCATCAATCATTACAATATCTTCATCACAGCCGCTTGGAAGAACCGACCAACTCCACATCCGCTGCAACCGCCCTATGATCCGAATTGAAGATTCCATCATCAAACCGATTAGTGAGGATGCCATACGTCCGGATATTCCACGGGACATGACCACTTTTCAGAGGTCCCACCAGTACATAGTCGAGAAGCGCATCATCAATAGGGGTATCATTGAAGCCCGTCCAAGAATTCACATTACCATAGCGCCTCTCCCCATCCACACAGTCCCTCGTATGGACCATAGCACCAGCAGTCAGAACCCCAAACGCATCATTATTCTCCCTCGAATTCGTATTGAAATCCCCACAGAGAACCACCCCCTCCACAGAATCTGAGTCCTTCTTCAACACCTCCTCCATCCACTCCAGAATCAACTTCGCACTCTCAAACCTCGCCACCTTCCCCCGATCATCCAGATGCGTATTCATCGCCAATACCTTCCTCCCCGACCCCCGATGCCTCAGAACAACATACGTCACAATCCGCCTATACGCCGCATCCCACCCCCGGGACGGCGTATCCGGCGTCTCCGACAACCAACGCGTGGTGGCCCATTCCACCTCCCAGACCCTAGCCCGGTAAATGATAGGCGAGTACTCTCCCTTCTGGCCGCCATCGCGCCCGCACCCGACATGTTTCCAGATCTCCTCGCCCTCAATGCTCTCGCTGTCCGGGGCGGTGTTGAGACCGGTCAGGATGTCGGTGAGTTGGCGGTGCATGACTTCCTGGAGACAGATGATGGCCTCCGGGTTATGGGTTGTGTTGAAGTCGAGTTGGTTGACGATGTGGTTTCGCCGGATGTTCCATGGTTTCTCGGGGGGGAAGGTGAACCAGGGGATGGTTCGGATGTTGTGGGTTATGAGGCGGATGGGGATGGGTTTGGTTTTGGCAGTGGTCATCTTTTATACTGTGTTTTATTTTACTTGGTTGGCTTGGTTGATATTCGTGACTTTCTTTTGTAAAATTGTATAACCGATGATTTGATTTGAAATGACTGCCAAGGAGGGACCATTGGAGGTAGAAGTAGGGCTGGCACTGGGCGGGACATTAGTAGATGCTGTAACGATTCCATCATCGCCAAGTCATGCGGAATTCAGTTGTGTTTGATATGATCTTAATATCGGAGCCATGGGAACCCATATGGTCTGGATGGATCTGTACGGGCGGAGGTCGACGATTACGAATGATTTTCATGGTGGCTTGCGGAGTTTTGAGCTCGACGCGGAGATCCTGTCGGTTGGAGGGGGAACTTCCTTTTAGAGGAAGAGTTGAGTATCTATATCTATGAGAACAAAACAAATAAATGGTGAAGCATATGATTGAGGGTTTTAATGAAGGCTGTTTGTTGGAGTGCACTTGTATCACATGCGGAATTAGGGCTAATTTGTAGGTTGGCTATCGCTGGTACAGTGTACTTTGGTACACTTAAAATGGACCGACCCTGTATTTATATGTTGATATCTTTGGTTAAGTCATACTTCTAGCCAAATATTGCTCGTGTATATTCTACCGTACAAAGCTGCCCTGGGAAAGAAATAAAATATACAGCTTTGACAATTTAAACGTAAAACAAGAATCTAGTACAACTGCAGCCAAGCCTCTTAGCAGCGCCGAGCTTCTATGCTAAAGATGCTATATGCACGGCTTTATGATCCTGGCACAATCTATAAGTCATAGATCGGGACGTAGCATGTAAAATGCCCCGATAATTAACATGCACTAGTTATACACAAAGTCCCCTACAAGCCTCGCTGTTAGGAAGACTTGCGATAGGAGGTGCCGGAATGACGGAGTTGAAGCGAGTGACTATTGTGATGATTGTGATAATGCTGGACCCATAAGTCCTATTCCATCCACTGCTCTGACTGGTAAATAGTAAAATCATTCTACTGATAGGAAGAGAATGTGTCCTATTGATTTTATAGGACGAATGATATAAATTGAGGCAATATATCCGCTCGGTCAGGCTGAAGGTAGAAAGGCCTGGGATACTACAACCCCCCCTGAATATGTAGCTACTTTTAAGTATCACATTCCAATGGACTATTATTTATCACTATATGATTCATCATTAACAAATCCCATAGAATAAATAGATGGTTAGGACTTGCCTAGTGGAGCCCATATGAGGTATCTTCCAAACTTGGTTTAGTGTGATACAGACACATGACAGACTGGTAATACCAATACGAGATAGCTTACCTAAATTTCCGTTCAATTGGACGGACTACAACGCTCATGAACTTTACAGCTGATGCTCTGCAGGTTCCGTTTTCCATCAACTGCTCCTCTATCGCACAATGGATACACAAAGCTTCGACACATCATAGAGAAATGATATCAATGAAGTAAAATCACGTCGTACAATTAGAATGGCGGAAAACGCCTATCCTTACGACACAGCCGTCGTCCGCGAACTGCTCAAGAATAAACGCAAGACCCGCGGCATTCGCTCCTGTTTTCCTTGCAGACACCGCAAGGTCCGTTGTGACGGAAGAGAGCCATGCTCCAACTGCGTCAAGCGCGGCCATAGCGAGTTATGTCGTGTGCCGACTGCTTCCGGCAGTGAGGCGAGGGCACCGCAGGCTGCACCGAGGGATGTTCAAGGGCCGAGTGTACTAAATCTAGATGCTCTGTATGTTCTTCTACTCAATTCCCGACAGCTTATTGACTTTGTAATAGAAATAGTACAATTGAAGAAGCGCAATCTCAGTCTGCAACTGATCCTAGCCTTCTCATCTCAAAGCTGGAGAATATCGAGGAGCAAATTTCCTCGCTGAAGGCGGACCTGCGCGCAACTGTTACGGCGACATCCCAGAGCCCTCATTCTGTAGGTGAGACTCGTAATACTGGCCAATTGCGTGCCCGACCAGCTAGTAAGTCGCCTGGACGGTACTTTGTCGAGGATGCTACAGGAGCCACTATCTATCTGGGCAGCCACTCAGACACCCCTCTTGCACTGGGGTGCCGTCAAGTGTCGGCAACGGGGGATATGATGCTGCATGATGCACTAATCGACCAATTTGTGCCACGGACATATCCTTTCGCCAATCTCTGGGGGGCGGAGGCGACAGCCAAGAACGTCTGCGAGACGTTGCCGGACGATTCGGATATCATCCGGTATGCATCTCTGACTTGCCAGTTTTTAGTTCTGAAGACGGCGACTCTCGGTATCTGATTCCTCAAGACTGACTATCATAGATATTGGCAAATCTATCAATCAATTGTTTACCCATTTTACCCGTCGTTGGTGACCATCGACCAGTTCGGCCCTGCCTTGTTCGCATTCTTGGACGAACGAGCTGCATCCCAAGAAGCTACAGCCGAAGATCTCGGACCTGATTCGTCTTGGCTGGCGCTATTATTTGCAGTGTTAGCTTGTGGGGTGCAGTTTTCGGATGATCCGATCAAGGAGCGTGATTTGAGATCAAAGGTCCTCAGTATGTTGATACTGCCTTTCGTTGGAAAAGCTAGAACTGAACTAACAATGTAGTTTGCTCATCTTTCCAATGCCTGCGCATGTCAAACTTTTTCAATCATACCAATTTGGATCAGATCCAAGCCATGGCTCTGATCGGGCATTGTCTGCGCAACAACCTGGATACCAACAGTGCATGGATACTGATGGGTAGGTATATGGCCCTCTACCTCTAGCTATTTATACTGATTGCAGCAGGTGCAACCATTCGGTTAGCCCAAAGTATCGGCCTCCACGAAGCATCACCGTCTCTCCCAGAATCCGAGCAATTCCAACGCAACAAACTATGGTATTCACCCCTCTCGATATACGCCTCTGACTGCACTACTAACAAGGGGCAGGTGGACAATCGTTTGGCAAGATACCTTTCTATCGTTCACATATGACCGCCCTCCAAGTACAATCACAATGAGCTGCCCCATCCCGTATAGACAGCAGACCGAAGGCCTCTCGTTCCAAGAATCCATCTTCACCATTTGCAACATCCTCCTCAACAAAGCACGACAAGAGACAGCTGGAAACCTCGAAGACCCACAACAGAGCGCGCTCAAGTACAAAAGACAACTAGAAGAGGTATGGGATGACGCTGCTCCGTTTCTCACGAACAAGGCACGGTGCACCTCGGTACAAGATCATCTAGAACGATTAGCCCTTGGAGTTCATCTAGGATATGGTATCTGCAGACTGAGTCGAGTGTATCTGAGTGAAATGGAACCTCATTCTCCCCTTTACAATGGGGCTGCGATGGACTGTATGAACCGAGCTATGCAAGCGCTCGAGAGTTTTCTTGATCTTCATCGGTTCTCTGCGAGTGTTTGTCGATCGTGGGCGTTTGTGCACAACGCGGTTAGCTGTGCAATTACACTCAAGGGGCTAAGGGTACCACTTGTGGAGGACCAGCTGAATCCAGAGGTACTTGTGCAGCGCCTGATCGCAGTGTTGGAGAAAGAGGAGAAGGATTCCGAATGGTGCGATGCGGATACAAATGTTCGGTATTTTGGGCCATATTCTCGGGCGCTGAAAGCATTGCGAGAGATTTACCGAGAGGTCGCGGTGTGATATACATCCAGGCGAGAGCTACGACTCTGTTACTGTAAGAGATCTGTGCCCCAACTCCACCTATATGATAGAATTAACAATATACAGTCCAACTCTAACCATGAATATCTATTCTATGTCTAGTGTACATTCTATCAACCCATTAATGATACATAACCATCTAAACCCTCCGCTTAGCCCTAACATAAAAGTTCAACGGCCGAATCAACTGAAACTCAGGATCATAATCAATCGCTTCCAGTCCGTCCCTTACAAACTCATACCGACTCACCAACTCTGCCAACAAAATTTTTACCTCCAACAAGGCAAAATTAAACCCAATACAACCCCTCGGCCCCGTCGCAAACGGAATATAAGCGCAACGATGTCTTCCCTTAACCTCCTCCGTATCCCACCGATCAGGATCAAACCGGAACGGATCCCGCCAGGTCTTGGGATTCGTATGGATAGCATACAACGCCGGGACAATAACGCTATCAGGCGGGAGACGATACCCGCCCGGGAGCACGACGTCAGTCTTGGTGGTTCTCCCTGGCTGGAAACTGGCGTTGTGGAGGCGTTGCGTCTCCTTGACGAACTTGTCGAGGTAGGGGAGGCTGTGCGCGAGATCGGGGGTCCAGGTTGTCTGGTTGCGTTCGCCGCTGGGGCCGACGATGCCGTGCTCGACGAGCTCGGCGTAGAGGCGGTCCTGCGTGCCTACGTATGTGACCATACAGTAGAGGAGCCAGGAGAGGAGCGCGGAGGTGGTGGTGAAACCGGCGCCCGTGACGATGAGCATGTTGGCGAGGATGAGGCCCTGCGGGAAGTGCTCGCCTTTGTCGTCGACCGCGTGGAGGAGGTAGTCGACGACGCAGGAGGCGCTGAGAGCGGCCTCGTTCATGGGGGCGTCGGCGATGCCGGAGCCGGCGACTTCGTCGATGGCTTCCTGCAGCAATGTGTAGATAGTGTGTTGGACGTGGCGGAGGCGGGCCGGGTCGCCGAAGGGGAGGTATCGGTACCATTCTCCGCGGGCAGTGATCTTCTTATTGAGCGAGAGGAGATTGGCGATGTTCGTGACGATCGGGTGGAGGGGGCTGTCGACTGAGTCGAAGTGGCCGAAGTCTTTGCCGAGGGAGAATGATCCGATAGTCTGCGAGGCCAGCTTGACCATGTACTGGTAGACGTTCCATGACTCGTCACGGCCGTCCAACTCGTCGAATACAGGCAGAGACTTTCTTGCGCAGTTTTGCATCAGGCCTGTGTAGTGTCTTACCGCTTTGGGGCCCATGGCTGGAGGGAGGTATTTGTGAGCGAGACGCCAGTTCTCGGTCTCTGTGTCGCCTATGAAGATGGCAGTGTTGTCTTTTACGCCCCAGAGGGGGTGGTTCTCGTTGATCTTCTTGGTCATGTAGGCTGATTCTGCGAGACAGACTGAGGCGACCTGGGGATCGTCCGTGAGGTAGGTGGTTTTACCCATGTTAGTGGTTTTGATCACTGGGCCGTATTTGCGGAAGAGTCGATAGTGGTTGCCCAGATGGTCCGGAAAGATCTCATAGAAGCTACCAACCAAGGGCAGCCCTTGAGGTCCTTGGGGGGTCTGTACTGCATTGCCGTCGATACGAAGGCCGATGGGAGATGATGAGGCAGAGATAATGTCGGCGACGGACGACAACGTTTCGTTCTCGGAGGTGTGGAAGGAGATTCCTGCAATGTTAGGGCTTTTGATAAGGAAGAAGTGTTGGTGGAAAGCTTACCTGTTGGCAGAGCGACATGGAAAATTCCCCCGACAGCGCGCTGTAGGTCTTCAAACTTCCAGCGTGAGTCTACAAGTATCGACTGCGCGGTGGCGATGTCGTCGCCCACGAGATAGAATTGACACTTCATAATGAATATCAATGCTTAAACCAGCTGATTTGATTGAAGACTCACCGGCAAATGACATTATTATATACCTGCATGAATGTGAATCTGAAGATGGCATCCGAATAGCCGTACCACGTTGACCTTCGGCTGCTTCGGAGACATCGTCCGAAGTTCGTACGAGGGTCGCCCGAGGGTTCATGGTCTGGATAGAACGGCACAAGAGTCGCAGAAGACAGTCGAGGATATAAATGACTAAATTGTCCATTTCTGCTTCTCAAGGGTAAAACTGCATATACTACCAAAATGCCGTCCTTCACCCTTGAACAGGTCCAAAAACACTGCAAACCGGACGATGTCTGGTTTGTCCTCCACAACAAGGGTTCGTCTCTCCTATCACCCAGCCAGAAAAATATTGACTGTTCATAGTCTACGATGTGACCAAATATCTTGAGGATCACCCCGGTGGGAATGCCATTCTTCTTGAGGTCGCTGGCACCGATGCTACAGAAGCTTTCGAGGAAGTCGGACACTCTGACGAAGCCCGGGAACAGTTAGAGCCTTTCTACGTAGGCGACTTACCGACAGAGGTAAATACTCATTCTATTTATCATTGATCTCTATACTCACAAGACTAGGAACATACTGAATCTGTCGAGATCTACCGCCCAACATACGAACAAGTCTCACAATCTGCGGCTGTCAACGTCAAAACCTCCACCTCCTGGTCATCCATAATCCAAACAATCATAAAATGCGCCATGACCGGTCTAGCAGGCAAATCCGCCATAACAGTCTACCGCCGTGGCATAACCACCACCGAGATAGCTCACGCTCTGCGCTCCCTCACCACATCCATCTCTCCCCGCCAGGGCCCGGGCCACGACGGATCCCATTTCTGGGCCGGCGTAGGCATCGCCAGTGCAGTCCAGTTCTCCCTAACCCTGGGCCTGGGAATGTGGATTTCGACCAAGCTAGACGTGCAGCAAGAATTCACCCATCACGTTCCCCGTCGGCCAGCCAAACCAGCACGTATGATCCGACTCTCCCGGACCAATATTCCAATCAAGAAACCGAGTGTCCTGGATCCGCGCAAATGGCGATCATTCACCTTGACCAGCAAAACTGAAGTCGCACCACATGTATATCGATTCATCTTTGCGCTGCCAAATCCGGATGATGTCCTCGGCCTACCGACGGGCCAACACATTGCTCTACGAGCAACGATCAACGGACAAAGCGTCTCGAGATCGTACACACCGGTATCCAACAACAGCGACCTAGGTCGCATCGAGCTACTCATCAAAGTATACCCCAACGGAGCGATGACCCAGCATTTAGAGCAGATGAAAGTAGGCGACTCAATCAAGATCCGCGGGCCCAAGGGCGCAATGCAATATTCCCGGCAATATGCGAAGCACATCGGGATGATCGCAGGTGGAACAGGAATTACACCAATGTACCAGCTCATTCGGGCAATCTGCGAAGATGACAGCGACAAGACGCAGGTGTCACTGCTGTACGCGAATAACACGGAAGAGGACATTCTGCTGCGCACGGAGCTAGATAACTTCGCGAGGTATCATCCTGAAAAATTCCAGGTGCAGTATGTGCTGAGCCACCCCGGGGAGACGTGGCAGGGTTATCAGGGGTTTGTGAATGGGGATCTTATTGCGAAGCATTTGGCGCCTGCTGCGCTGGAGAATAAAGTGTTGCTGTGCGGGCCGCCGCCGATGGTGGCGGCGATGAAGAAGACCCTGCAAGGGATGGGATGGACGATACCTGGGGCTGTTGCTAAGGCTGGGGATCAGGTTTTCTTGTTTTAGTGCATAGATAGTGTATAGATAGTGAATATATTTGGGCTGCTTTTTATGGTTCATATACTGCTAGAAATACCACAATCCTTTGCTCGGACGATGCTAGGTAACTAAAATTAGTTAGCATACTGTATACTGGATAGACACAATCTTAGGCAATATCTGATAAATATCAGTGGGATGCACAGTATGCGACTAAAGCCAGAATCTGTAATTCTTCACAACAACACCACACAGTTACTTGCAGTTAGTTCATTGTCTTATCCAACCAAAATGAGAAAATCCGACACACTATACCATGACACCAATAATAGAGAGAACATACATCCATTGAGCAATACTAAGCCCACCTCGAGATCACCAACGAACAAACCACAACAGTAGTTTGTACTCATTCCACGGCTAAACGGCACTATGCTAGCACAACTCATTCCATAACAATACCCACCGTAGAATCCCAAACGGACACTTCATCCACCTACCTTTCCCGAAATATGAGCGTCCCAAGCCGATATGGTGCGCATACAATCATCCCAAAGTTCGGCCCATAGGGTTAAGTATCCATTCCGGCCCCGTTCCGAAGTATCTCCATACCGAGTCCGAGGGTGTCCGAGGACCGGCTCAACAATGGGTATCGGATATCGGCATACGCGTTATATGTATCCATATAGGGGATCTGGGTGCTGTGATGTGTGTATTGGGTAAAGTATATAAGAGCTAGATGGGGGTTTCAGAGAATGGGTTCCAAGATGTGTTAATGTGAAACTTGGTATATCCTCATACATTGAGTATATTCTATACTATCATATTATCTGCATTAAAGCCAAACATAATGTCCCAACCATCATCACGTCCCGTCGTGGTACTCGGAGCCGGGGTGCTGGGCCGCCGCATTGCCTCCGTCTTTCTTGCAGGCGGATACAATGTGCATATCCGCGATCCCTCCTCGCAAGCCCTCTCGGACGCATCCAGCTACATCAACAGTCATCTTCAGGAGTTCACAGCTCTTACCCCTTCTCAACGCACCGGTGGTACATACAAGACCTTTACAGAGATCCCCGCCGCCGTAACAGACGCCTGGCTTGTTGTAGAAGCCGTACCAGAGAAACTGCCATTGAAGATCAGCACATTTGCAGAAGTCGATCGCAATGCACCGGCCGACTGTATCATTGCATCGAACAGCAGTTCATTTAAATCGAGACACATGCTGGACGAAGTGAAACCTGAGAGAAGGGAAATGGTCCTGAATATGCATTTCACAATGCCGCCTGCTATCCGGACGGTGGAGTTGATGACGGATGGAGAAACGAGTCCAAAGTTGTTCAATTTGTTGACGGGTGTGTTGAGAGATTGTGGTATGATACCTGTTACGGCGAGACGGGAGTCAACTGGGTATGTTCTTTTCTTTTCCTCTCTTCCCTTCTTTGCATGATGGGTATAGTGCGTGGATGATGGCTAATTTGGGTTAGATTCATCTTTAATCGTCTCTGGGCTGCTATTAAGCGGGAAATCATGTTTATCCTCGCGGAAGATGTCAGTTCCCCTGAGGAGATTGATCTCCTGTGGGAGAATATGTTCCAGCTTCCGTCTAGCTTGCCGCCGTGTCGATTGATGGACCAGATTGGTTTGGATACGGTGGCGTTCATTGAGGATAACTATGTCCAAGAGAGAGGATTAGACAGCCGCATGACTGTCGACTGGCTGCGTGAGAAATATATTTCACCTGGGAAATTGGGACTCAAGAGTGACAAGGGCGGATTGTATCCTCCCAAGTCTGCCGAAAATGGCGTCAAGGATGAAGAGGTCTTGTACTTACTCGACGTCGGGTTGGGGTCAAACAATTCCAATATCTCGCTCGTTCCAACTGCCGGGCGAATTCTCAAGTTTCACACTAGTACTGGGAAGATGAGCACTCTCATTGAAGGACAGTCCTTGCCGGATGGAATTGACGTCTCGCGAACCGCATCTCGCATCTTCTGGACGAATATGGGCCGTTCGACGGCCTCAAATGATGGCTCTCTACACTCGGCGAACCTTGACGGAACGGATATCCAGACTCTCTTGCCCTCTGGCACGGTGCATACACCGAAGCAACTGGTCGTTGATGATGTCAACAGCAAGGTCTACTTCTGTGATCGTGAGGGTATGGGCGTGCACCGAGTCAATTTTGACGGAACCAATCACGACATTCTAGTTCGTACTGGCTCTCTCGATAAGCCAGAGGAAAGAAAAGATATGACGCGATGGTGTGTCGGTGTCACCTTGGACATGGGTCGAGGTTACATTTACTGGACGCAGAAGGGGCCCAGCAAAAGTGGCCAGGGACGGATTTTCCGAGCTGGTATTGATATCCCAGTTGGTCAGACAGCGGATAATCGACAAGACATTGAGCTATTGTTGGAAGGATTGCCTGAACCGATTGACTTGGAATTGGATGTGGAAAATCAGTTGCTATACTGGACTGATCGTGGCGAACATCCAACGGGGTGTTCGTTGAATCGGGTGGATGTTAGTGGCAGGGCTGATAAAGCGGAGCTTCAAAGCAAGAAGGAAATATTAGCAAGGCAATTCCACGAACCTATCGGGATCAAACTGGACGGAAAAAAGCAGGTATATGTGACGGATTTGGGGGGAAGTGTATATCGAGTGAATGATGGGGAGAAGTCAGTGATGTGGCGGGACAACGGCTGCTATACTGGAATAGCTATATCTTGATGCTTGCTTAGAGAAATAAAATAATTGCTTCATAGCGCTCGTGATATCAACGTCAAAGAGTCCACAAACTCTACACAGAATCGTAGACATTATATATAGAAGGTACGAGTATATGCAATTGTCAATGTATGGGATATCTTCCTGGTCGAAAATTGGGGCATAGCGCTATAATCAAATATTTGGATCATCTACTCCAGTTTTACAGTGACATTTACGCAAGTGCCTAGTCGTCGATTCTCCAGGATCTATGTTGCTGTGTCGGATCAACTACTACGTGGAAGACCAGTACGTTGGGCAATCAGAACCTATTTCCCAATAAACGTACCATAATACCTAACAGGATGGCGGATTAGAAATGATCGCGTGCAGGAGGGACGCCAGAGACTCATGGGGTAAAGAATCACCAATATCTTGAAGCCGCGTTCTATGTACGACTACTCCTTGCCTCGACAATCATGAGATGACTTATCTGCCACCAACAGCCTGTTAGTAATGGGAACAATAGATAGCTTGAGCAAAAACAGCATATGAACAATAAGGAGAAAAAAAAAAACCAAGCCCATCCTGTCATGGAAAACCCCTGTGAAAACTCCAGAGCTACGTTATCAGTAGCCTTCATCCTCGGCTTGTTGATACACATGTCGCGTCCTGGTGGGGTCTTTGCGCATCTTTTGACCAGACCCAGTAAAGCCCACTGCCGATGTAGAGATTAGCCATGGTCTATTGGACACCAAATCATGAAAAGCATACCTCGGGCGCTGACACTGTCTCCAGTCCGGAACATGCTCTCTTTCCGTCCCAGCTTTCCCTTGCTCGCAAAATCCTTCCACTTCATCTTACCCGCCTCAAGCTCGCGGTTGGCTTTGACCTTCCGAGGTGCCTTTGCGGGACGCGCGGGGCCATCGCCTACCTTGCTTGGCTCTTGCCGCGCCTGGTTCGCCAATGCGGGATTGATATCTGCAGCTGCAGATATCACGCTCGAGTTTGGCAGTTGTGGTGCTGGGGATTGGGATGCGGAATTGCCTGAGCTTCCATCAGCCTTGCGTTTACGCGAATCATTGCCAGAGATAGGCCTAAAGTCTTTTGCAGTTAATGATTCCACCGTGCCGTAGGACTTGAAGGAGACCAGGTAAACAGGGTTGCTGGAGGAGCCAGTGATGGAGGTGATGCGGGCAGGGTAGAAGGAGTTGTCGCCCGAAGTCCAACGAGCAAGAACATGTTCATTAACGGAGAAAGATGCCGGTGGGACCGACTCTTCCGTCTGCTCAACTGTTGGCTTTCGATATCCCGTCTGAGATGTGGAATAGCTACCCCGGGGTCCTTGATCTTTTAGCGGAAGCGATGTTTTCAACGTGGACGGGGCGGGAGGTTTGAGCTCGGCGATGGAGGTTTCGGTGAGGTTAATAAGTTCTTCCAACTCAGTTTTGAGACTCTGAAGTTCCGTATTATCTGGATCTACCTGCAAACTCGATTGGACGGTTTCAAGCTGCACCCGCTGGGTTAGATATCAAAGTTCAACAACTATTCGACACATATACCTGTAGCTTGAATTCCTTGACCTCGGCTTCCAGAGCTGCCACGTCCGACATTGTGGAATATAAGAACTTTTCGGAAAAAGAAATTAACAGGATCAAACCAAATAGTGGATTGCGAGAGCAGAGGGAAGAAAAGAAGAAAATGCGCTATTGAAAAGACCAACGTTGTCTTGGAACTATTTGCAGATGGCAAAGATAAGACCCAAAGAGAAGTTGGGATAAGATAGTGCACGTTCCCCTTGTGGTTAGTGCATCACGTGAGGGTCTCTTCTGCAGGTGGGATGCACTCCGGATGTCTTCACCATCAGTCAATATGGGAGTGGATCTCCCCCCATTAGCTTAATTACTTTAAGAATCTACAAACTACACTCGTTGTAGTTAGAAGGTGATTGGGGCACTGATGACGATCTCATAGTGATAACTTGAAATTGAATATCACGTCACCCCGGAGATTCAAAGGAATTGACCGACTAACGGAGATTCATCCTGTGGAACAGAGCCAAATCCTATTGCCACTGGTGCTCACGGCTTACTTGTGGCGCACCTTGAGAGATCCAGGTCCTTACCGTGTTTCACCTATCAAAACCATTACAGCAATTGCCCAACAATGGTAGCATATGTTGGGGGTTACAGGGTACGCATTCTCTTGAGAGTTCCCCAATTCGTCGATCTACATAAAACAAACTGTTGATGAGTCACGGAAGACCCGAACTCGGAGGAAACTGGTCCAATTGTTAGATCAACCTGGACCCATCTGGGAGGATTTGACGATAAGGGCGGATGTTTCACGCTGACATCCATCCGTGGGGATAAGAAAATGGAGATATTGCTGCACTGTGTACATGTAGAAAAACGAACAAGATAAAAATGATATCATAACAAAGGGAAGAGAACTGCGAAAGTGATGGTCAACGAGA
The DNA here is from genome assembly GCF_009017415.1 of Aspergillus flavus. NCBI lineage: Eukaryota > Fungi > Ascomycota > Eurotiomycetes > Eurotiales > Aspergillaceae > Aspergillus > Aspergillus flavus. The sequence goes on along the minus strand of NC_092409.1, from coordinate 1,693,432 downwards.
GGTGAAAGAAAGAGGGTAATATCTCCACAGAAAAAGGAAGAGTTCATCTTATCAGTCGACCGAGAGCCACGATGTGGAGAGACTTCGGATGGGATCTGCTGAGTGGCGGGAACCAAACGGCTTTAAACACGAGGGAATGGAAAGTGGCAGAAAATGCGAAAGAAAAAAGAGGGTCTGGCCTGATTTCTAAGCAGCACCTGGGATTTTCTGGTTCCGAACTAGCGTCCACGATCCGTCACCCTGATTGGCCCTGATCAGTAACCCTGGGGTTAGGCAACCAATAACCACGCGCTAAAGGGGCTGCCGCTCTTTCGGCGACCAAAAGAGTGGTACCTCAGGCTAGTCATCGCTGTACCGTATCGAATGACTGCAATGCATCGGCTCATCTCTTCCCCTCTTACGCCAACTCGTTCTCTTCTTTCTTCATCCTCCCCCTGGTCTCTTCTCTAGCATTCGTTTCCCCCCTATCGATTGGTTCCCTGTCAGCCTGAAGTAGGCACCAATTGATCTGACGTATCTTGATCCATTCTCAGCATTTCTGCTCCGCCTACTGCTCCGTTTCTAGCCTCATTCGCCTCCCCCCGAGCCCCTCCTTTCACACACCTTGCCCTGAACCTACCTTTGGATCAACCTGCATTTTCTTCACCTCACCCTCTGTTTGATTATCCCCTACGTGTCTTGGAGCTCCTATTTACTGTGCATCGGGGTTGAGCTCCCTTTGGATCGTCCTGCTGCTTGCCCGGTGTCTGTACACCACTTCCGACTACGTCAATTTTTTTTCTTTAACCAGTCACTTGTGCCTCTCTCTCTGCCGGATCTCAGCCAGTTGCTATCAATTTCAGCTTGTAGTCGGAAGCATCCCTTAGTTCATTTATCCTCGAATCCTTACAAAAATTACCGCGTTTTCCGCCATCGCTGTAACGTCAATTCTTGACGCTACGTCCCCTCAATTACTGCCGCTTTGAGTATTTGTCTTGAATCATTCATCACACAGATACCTTTTTATCACTGGCGACTTCATACGATAGAACGAACGGGCGGGAAGCCCGGCCTTGCTCTCACAACGGTTCAAACAGCCAAGTCGAGTGTTTGATTTGGATTTGATTCTCGGTCTCTCTCAGCATACGAGTGGCCCCGGCGTCTGGAATTTCTCGCATATCTATTTTACTTCGGAAGATACGACAATCACGATGGCCGATTACAATACCCTCTATCATCAAGGTCTATACCTCTCCCCCGATCAACAAGACCTTCTTCTTGCCGCTCTTTCCTCCAACCAACCCCCTCAAAAACAACAGAACGATAAGCAAAGATCCCAAGCGAAGACAGATCCAGACAGCACTCCTGGAAACATGTCGTCTGGCAGCTTCAGCATGTCACCAGGATTCAATAAAACGCATCCTGGCTCCGGTGGATTGGGTTACGGAGATGATGAGAGTCCTTTCCTAGACTTTAACCCGGAGCTTGACTTTGATTTTCCGGGCTCCGAGAATCTAATTGGTGACCTACCGGGAAGTCTCCCGTCTGAGGAACACGAGGTAGGCGAAAAGCGGAAGGATATGTCGGACAACGAAAACGAAGAGTCGGGAAAGAAGCGCAGAGAAAGCGATGACAAAGCAGCGAAAAAACCAGGTAGAAAGCCGTTGACTTCAGAGCCTACTTCGGTATGCATTGAAATCTGTGGAGTAGATTGATCGGGGTTTGTGTTACTAACATGCTCTCTAGAAGCGCAAGGCGCAGAATCGTGCAGCGCAGCGGGCATTCCGTGAGCGCAAGGAGAAGCATTTGAAGGACTTGGAGACCAAAGTGGATGAGTTGCAGAAGGCCTCTGACGATGCAAACCAGGAGAACGGACTACTCCGCGCTCAGGTCGAGCGTTTGCAAGTGGAGCTCAGGGAGTACCGCAAGCGTCTCTCATGGCTGACTACCGGCAGTGGAATCTCTGCCATGAGCGCTATCCCGAGCGCTCATTCTAGGAATTTGTACGGCCTCAATAACAACGACTTCATGTTCGATTTCCCCAAGTTCGGAGACCTTCCCGGAGGGCACATCTTTAATGGCCCATTGACCAAGTCAAACCAAAACAAGCCTAGGGATGGTTCTTCTCCGGCGACAAGCGACTCCCAAGTTCCAGGTGTTATGACTCGGGAAACACTCAACGGCTCAAACAACCGTGGAATGCCAACTGCCAAAGCCGCTAATGGAGTCTCCAACAACCCCTCTCCTAAGGTTCCATCGGTGTACAATATCAGACAGTCCGCATCATCACATGATTCCTCCAATTCTTGTTCTCCATCATCCTCATCGGACTCACACCAAAGTCAGATGCTGTCTTCGAATGGCACATCGCCGGAACCGTCATCAAATTCGCCTGCTACGAAGCTTAATGACAGTGTTCAAAATCATCATGCTTGTACCTATAGCACCATTGATGGTGAGGCCTCCTTCTGCGCACAACTCGGCATGGCGTGCGGCAATATCAATAACCCTATTCCAGCTGTGAGAGGCAAAAGCGAGAGCGTGTCGAATACCCCCAGCCAACCCAACAACAACTACGAACAAACACCCGGACCTGGACTGGACCTTCTGGCGCAGCAGAATGGGGGTCAGTTCGATCCAGTGCTGTTCGGAGACTGGCGAGAACCTCAAGATGCAATTTTGTCGCAGGACTTCGGTACCTTCTTTGACGATGCCTTCCCCTTGCCGGATCTGGGAAGTCCATCTCACAATTTTAATGAGGTGGCTAACCCGCAGCCACCGAAGAAGGATTTGATTGCTGAAATCGACAACAAATTGGATGAGGAGGTGGTGCCTGGGGAGGACAAATCACAGATGTTGTCTTGCACCAAGATTTGGTATGTCGGCTTAATGTGGGTTCCCATGGATTATCACTGGCATACTGACTTTATCTACCGTAGGGACCGCCTGCAGTCTATGGAGAAGTTCCGCAATGGCGAAATTGACGTCGACAATCTTTGCTCCGAATTGCGTACGAAGGCCCGCTGTTCGGAGGGTGGTGTAGTTGTGAACCAAAAGGACGTGGAGGATATCATGGGTCGCGTCAAATAATAATCTTTGCCATCTGACTATAATGCACAATCGCGTGCTGCAGTTTTTGATACCCATATCTACTATGATACAACACTGCAACTGACGTCATGACGAGCAAGGCATCTGGGCACTATCATACTCGCAAAATTGAGTCACATACGCTCTGGTATATGTACCATCTACTTTCATTTTGGGATCAACATTATCCAACGATATGTATTTGTGAGGTATCTGTCTCTTCATGCTTTATTCTTCCTTTTTCTCTTCGGTCTTTGGTATCATACAAGGCGAACGGGGAGGCACAGTTCGGTTATAAACTCATTACTGGTCTCGGCTTGGAAAGCATGTACACCGATGATCAAATCATGCGTGCTTTGTTTCCCCTTACCGGCGTACAGTAAGTTGCCGGCTGGACGGCTGGCTATTGAAAGAAAATTTTCGGATGAGGCGCATTTGCGTTGTGCTGGATATGATCATATCAGAGGTCTGGAGTCTCTAGTTTTACATACTTCTTGGTTCACGGGTTACGATAGTTGTGCCTATTAACGATTGATTCCTTTTCTCCTTCTGTTAATACCATCAAGGGAATTGTTCATGTTGATATTGAATTAATTATTCTACTCTCTACTCTGACTTGACATCCACAATTTCCATGTGAACTTGAAACGTTCAAACCAGCTTTTCAGACAGACGCTACAAGTAAATGAGAAAATACCACACAGTTCCGTACTTGAAGCTCAGGGAACGATAAAGCTACAAGGGTATCGATATTGGTGCGTCCAGGAAGGTAGGAAAAAAATTTAAGATACAAAAAATTGCGTTGATGTTGACGCTGTTTTTATGATTTTTTCCTTTTTGATCCGTCGCTTTTTGTCTCTTTCCCTTTCATCATCGCACCATCTTCATCTCAACCTGTACTGCATTGAACTGCACCAACAACCTTCCGGTAGCCCGGGCTAAAGAATCCTAGGGGGTGACGAGCGTCTACTAGGAACAAGGAAATGAAGTGTAGTGTTTCACGTACATCTCGCTCAGAAGAAAACAAAATGGGAAAGGAAAATATCACATGAATAAAAATTAGGATATGAGGGACCGATGTGACTTCAAGAGAACACACGGTAGAGGAAGGTTGAATGTGAAGACATGGCCGGCAAAAAAAAAAAAAGCGTTAATAATTTTCAACACAGCAGAACCAAGGAGACACGTTAAAACGACTCAGCTATGCTTAAGCATCGCCAGCCGCGGCGGGCTTCTCACCAGATGGAGTCGATGTCGATGGAGCAGGTGAGTCAGATGTAGGTCCTCCTTTGTTGAAACCGCCGCGACCACCGCGTCCGCCTCGACCACGATCGCCACGGCCGCGGCCACGTCCGCTGAATCCACCACGTCCCCGTCCCCCTTCACTGTCGCTGGCACCACCGCTTTGGTATCCACGCTGAGAAGTGTTGCCTCCCCGGTTGCTGCTCTGCCACGTGCCAGCATTGCCACGGTGGCTACCACGGTCTTCGAAGAACTTGATGTTAGGCTTGCGAGGTTGACCGGGGGGTGTGGGCTTCTTGTGCTCTGGGGGCTGACGATCGAGAGCAGCCTTGGCCTCTTCGACACTGTTGAACATCACAACGTGGTTGTATTTGCCCCATTTGTCGAGCTTGACAATCTTTGCTTTGTCCTCCTCAGGGAACAGGTCACGAACGGCCTGTTCGTTGTCAACGTTCGACACGAATAGTCCGTTGCTTTGCTTCTTTTCAGGCCTGGGCATAGGCGACTCGGATGGCTTCTCAGGCTGTGAAGTGCCGTTGGCCTCTGCAGCCTTTTCAGGCGATGTAGGGGCATGTTGCGAGGCAGCTGGGCCGGAGGGCTGGGGAGTTGCAGGCTTGGGAATAACGGGAACTGGGGAAGTACGAGCGGGGGCTGCAGCGGGAGCCTTGGCTTGTCCCTGCTGAGGTTGAGGCTGCGGCTGTTGAGGGGCGGCAGGACGTCCAGCAACCGGTTGGGCCTGACCAAACTGAGGAACAGCGGGACGAGCTGCCGGGGAGGCCACACCAGGGGTACCGGTAGGCACAGGAGGATTGGGCTGTCCAGCAACAGCAGGCACAGGAGGCTTACCGCCGCGGTGTGCGAAGTTAAAACCCTGAGCGCGCATTTCCGTCGCGATACGGCCGGCTTCGATCTCAAGGACTAGGAAACCAAATGCTGCATCTGCAAGGTTGAAGTTCCACATGTTCTTGAAAGCGCTTTCATCGACCTGACCAGCTGCGTTTCCGGGGCCGGTAGGTCCGCCGAACGGGTTCCCACCGTTAGCGATTGTAGGCATCTTCTGCACCACATCGAGAGCATTGTCCAAGAGCGTCTTCTGGGCTTCGTTAGAGGCAATTGCAGCCTCGACCTCACCGCGCACCGTCTCCCAAACATCGTTGAAGGAAGCCTTCGATGCGGCCAGCTTGCCTCGGTAGTGGTCCAATGAGGGGTTCACAGAGAATTCGTTGTAGGATGAGCCGTAGCGGAAATGCAAACCGGCAGAAATAGAGAAATCAGCTTTCAGGGTCACGGATAGCTGGTTAAGCATTCCTTCGCGCGCGGGTGACGCATGAGTGACAAAGATACGGGTTTCCGATGGGTCGTACACACGGTTTGCTGTGTCAATTAGCTCACCCATTTGCAGTAAAGTGGTCCACATGGTGCCTAGGCCACCGGCAATAGTGGTCTTGCCCTCGCCGTTATCGAACAGCTTGTGCATGACCACCGCGCCTCCCAGTCCCAGCAGACGAAGCTTGACACCACCTATATCCAGTAGGCGCGAGTTGGCCTCGTCGATAATATGAAGGTTATTCACCTTATACTCTCCAGAGCGAAACTTCTCCAGCACCCTAACATCTTCACAGGCACCCCAAACGGTGTATACAGGGACATCAAGTGTGAGCCGCTTGTCGAGCAACATAGAAAGCTCTGAGAGGGGTAGCTGGTCGGGGGAGAATCGTTGCTTAATGGATTGCTGGGGAGGAGTTTGTGCGATGGCCCGCTTCACATTTTCAGGAAGCAGAGGAGAGTATTGGGCCACATGCTTAAGGGTCCTAATTTTGGATACCCAGCCGTCAGTGAATTCTATCCCAGACACCGAAGCCCCAACGTAATCTGATCCGTAGATAAGCTCAAATATCAAGTGCATTACTTACTTTTCGGCAATCCTATCCAACGATGTGTCATCATAGAAGCCGAAATCACCGGTGTGGATGATATGATCTGCACGGGCCTGTTTGGCCAACTCATTCAGAGACTTCAGATTACCTGCGTAACACAAACGGAAAAAAGAAACGCCAGTTAGCTAAGCGCATCTCTACCACGTCTCGATTGTGTATGCTAGGAAAGCCTACCTCTAACATCCGCAATGCACAGGACTCTGACGGGGCCGTTCTGAATGACTCGACCGTTGTTTGGCAGAAGAGGGGTGGCGCCAGGAACGGGACCAGTAGCACCGTTGGGGAGAGGATAGCCTTGCGGACCGAAGTTGTGCGGAGGACGGGGCTAGAAGAGAAGCACAGGGGTGTCAGTAGGCATGCTTGTTCTGCTGGCGCGTACAAACGCGTGGTGGGCGAGCCATGACGTTGGCCAGCTATCTGCACGGGAGAGCAAATGACGGAGGTCAAACAGAGGGAATACATACAGAAGCCATGAGTAGGATCTGATCAAGGGGCGGAATATGAGAGACAAAGGCTTATAGGTAGCGATGAAGCGAAAAGGAGGGAGAGAAAGAGAAAGAAGAAGAAGAAGCAAAAGACAAGACGGCGAACGAACAGGGAGAAAGAAAGCTAAACACAGCGGCGAAGCAGTTTGGATGCAGCGAAACTCTTGGGGAAGAGTGTCACTGACCTGACGGGACACAACAACCTGAGGCCGCGACCGCTTATGTAATACCCAGGGGTGTCGTTGCTTCCTTGGTGCCTGAAAATTCATGCTACTGTTAAGTAACTCCAACAACGCATGGGTGACAGGTTTTCTGCCATGGCCAAATAGCTTGGAAATGGTGATCTAAACGGCCACAATAGTCTCGTATCTGATATATGGCAACGGACCCTGGCTTAGTGGCAACGGACCCTGACTTAGTGGCAACAGCATGTATATCTTCACTTTCAATGATTGACTACCATCCCTATACTTTCTATTCACTCTTCCCAATGGAGGAGTTATAGTTATGCATAGTACTCATAGTGTTACTCGCATAATAAATCCAATGTCAATGCAAAAAGACTCTCGACACTAGAAAGACAAGCGGCTCCACCAACGCAGGGCAGTGTCACAGCTCCTCTCTTTGCGTCTCAAAATCCTCTTCATCCATAGTGTTCGGTAATTCCATTGCGCCAGGCACAGTGCCCCAAAGAGATCTGGGCCCATTCAAGGCCATAAGCGCAAAATGCCCACCTACCGTCGGCCGAGCACGACACAAGATAGGCACCCCGGGACTTGCCCCTTTGGCTGATGTGGCAACATAGCGATCAGAGAAAGGCCAATTATGCTTTCCGTTGGTCATAAATGTCCACAGGTCTTCAACAAACTCGTTTCGTGTGTCCAACTCGAAGGTGGCAGCCAGCCACATATTCCAATCAGATTTGGCCCAGTCTTGACGGCTATCAAGAGGAACTCCAAACTCTCCTCGGACCGACTTGAAAAATGCGCTTGACATTTGGTGAACCTCTGGAGGAAAAGTGTCAAGATCAAGCAACACATCTGGATATAAATTATATGGAATTTTCCAGGAGGCTGGTTTGTTCGGGTATTGCAGCACGAAGTGTGTCTTTTGTTGATCGGTTCCGAGCCGCTGGTTGAAGAAGAGGTCTGCACGCTCCTTGCCAATACGGGAGTACTCAGTAAGCCCAGTCAATTGACCGAATGCCTTAATGCCCACTGCAGCCTTGATGGCCAGGTTTGTCTCATTAGCAAGAGGCCCTGCGGCATCATTGGAAGATAGCTGCTCCGCAATTTCAACACCATTGTCAACCAGATAGTCCGCGTAGGGTCTCATGATATCTTGGTACTCGGCCACCCATTCTCTATCGCCAGTTGCGCGCACATATGCTAGTGCTAGGACCATCAAGTTACCGCATTCCTCAATGGGCATTGGCTCGGCTTGTTGGTTGTCATGCCCAGTAGCATTGGGGTAATGAGAGCCCATGTCATGAATTACATATGGCTCCCGCCAGCGCCCCGCTGCAAGGTACCTCATCATCGGTTCTAGCAATAATCGTATGTAGTCAGGATTCATGACGTAATATATCGGGAAGGCAGGCATAATAACATCAACAGTATTAAGATTTCCATCGCTGGAGAGCTCTTTCACAAACGCCAGTGTATTATCGATGTCAAGTGAATCATTAGGAATAGTCAGATCAATAGCTCCATAAGCCTGACGGGTCGATAGCGTAACAATGTCCGCATACTTCTGCCCTGCGGTGGCCTTAGCTTTAGTGGACAGCTCTAAGTCAAGCTTCAACGATTCCCGGAGAGCATCCTGATAATCATCCAGAAAATAGGTGACTGCCTCAGGTGTCCCTGAGTAGTTCGCTCTATAATATCCCGTATATGGCGCCCCGAGGTAATTGATTGCCTTCTCTCTCACATAGCCAACGGCAAATCTCACGGACTGACTGCCAGTAACTATTCCTAAGTCATGTGATAGAGCTACAATTCCCCCAGGAAACCAAGGATCATTGCCATTCAGCTGCCCTGTTTTGATAAAGTGGGAGCGTATGTTCTCGCACTTTCCCGATGCAAAGGAAAGCTTGGAAGAGGGTGTTGAACGGGATGCAAAGATAGCCTCACCCCATGTTGCCATATCATCACGCTCTTCGTACAGGGTAGGATTATTGATTCCAAGGGAGAAGATAGCAGTAGTATCTTTCATCTGGAAGTTACGGTCGGTGTTTTCTTGCTTTCCTACCCATCGGTCATCAATACTAGAATATATCTGAATGCTGCTGGAAGACGCCGCCGACAATGAGACTGTTAGATAGCCTACAAGCACTGGTATCAGCTATCGACATGATTATCATGGATCATAGATAGCATTTCTTACTGAAAGGGAGAGACTGTCGGAGATGGTTGAAAGGCGACACAGGTGAAAAGAAATCTAGGGTGACAGTCACCGGACCAGCAGACAGGGTAAATATTGAATGAGTAGAAGTATATTCTGCACTAGAAACGACAGCCGGAAGAATATCATCACCTGCATTCTTCCCATTCATCAAGCTGTACGTCTCCCCGTCAATCCGCGCCATCACCGACCAGGAGAGACTCTGTCCGGCCCAAAACTGAGGCTCCGAATACGGCAAGGTCTTGACCTGATCGCTAGGCATCCATGTCGAGAGATATGGGTTCCGAACTGCCAAGGGGTAGGAAGGAGGCAGGGCTGGCCGATAAATTATAGAGTCTCGCTCGCGCGAGAGCATAGAGATGACCGTCGTGAAGAGGGTGCCAATCCCTAAACGATCTCGAAAATCAATATACATAACGATTGGAAGCTTTGAGTGTTTTCCTGGCAATTTGACGATTATAGAAATAAAATGATAGATGTAGTGACTCGGCGGTCAACTGGGCGAATAAGACTGCTGGGCATATGGTCGCCGGAGAAGCTCCAGGCGAGTAAACCGAGAAACGCAGGAGCCCAGATCACATCCACGCCGCAGTTAGCGTGGAGAAACAAACGGACTCGTCGATCGGTTTCGTCATTGGGGTGATTCGTCATGCATTGGAACGCCTGATGAGCTGATAGACATGCCGATCTCCGTGACAGAGCAGTAGTGGAAGCCGGTTAATTTGGCTGTTCTCAGTGCAGTGAACAATTATGTACATGGGTCCTAATACATTAATTTCCTGGGAATTTATTCGATCGATTGCCAAGAGAGCCGTATGTTTAAATGCGGGGTATGTTGACAGGAGTCCTCGGGAGCTATTTATACAAACTTGAAGCTCTAGTTCTCAAACATAAATACTAGACCTACACACTTACAGAAACTAACGTACTAGTTGAAGCATTACGTAGTGCGATGCTCAAGCAGATTGCTAGGTACAAGCGCGATTGAACCTAACGACATTCCCATTAGGAGCTGCTGACAGCTCGAACTGAATGGATCTAAGTCGGCTGAATTCATTTAGACAATGGCCTTGGCCTTTGCTTTCTGGCTTCCTCAGTACTAAAGATCGGCATTTTGAGAAATCGACATTTATTCTATGGAAATTCCTTTTTTATATATAAATAAAACGAACAGTCCTTTCTTGTAGTAAATTCATTCAACTCCCGCTTTTACAGCATAGGCTTCTCAATCCTCCTTCCCATCTCATCGAAGTGAATTTGCTTCCCAGATACTAGAGCCTCCTGGAGGTATGCACCGATTTCCACAGCCTTGACCGCGTTGGTCAGTTTAATCGGAAGTGGCGTGTTGTCTAGACAAGCAGCAGCAAACTCATTCGCTTCCTTAACGAAAGCAGCACCGAATCGGCCGATGAAGTTGCTAGGGACTTCTCGTGTGATACCTCCGGAGTGATAGAAGTTGACGAAGTTGCGCTGAGGGTTGGTGTTAACAGATAATTTACCCTCGGTGCCAATGACTTCTGTCGTGTCTTCCTGGCCGTGTGCCATCATGCGAGAACAATAGTAATAGGCGATTTTGCCGTTGTGGAACTCGACAATTCCTACTGCATTGTCATAGTCGCTGTACTTCTCCAGCTCCGGTTGGACAGCTCTGATTCCGTGGGCGGAGATGCTTTTAGGGACGGAGTCATCACCAAAGAACCACAACGTGAGATCGATATCATGGACAGACATATCAACGAAGACGCCTCCGGACCATGCTGCATAAGCAACGTAAAATCCTGAGGGGTCAAACTTATCACATGTCTGGCTTCGAATGATAGAAGGTCGGCCGATCAGGCCTTGACTGATCTTGTCGTTGACCTCGCGATAAGACTCATCGAATCGGCGAGAAAAGCCACACATGACTTTGAGATGAGGCTTAGTCTTTGCTTTCTGCACCACCGCTTTGCACTGTGAGAGGCGTTAATATATGTGAAGTGCAAGGCTCAAATCCAAACGTTAAAAGGTCTAGACTTACCACTTCTATATCTGTTGATAGTGGCTTCTCACAGAGGACGTGGAGATCACGGTCAATGGCTTTAATAGTCTGCTCGGCATGAACAGATGTCGCTGTGCCAATGGCCACTGCCGCTAGGCCGGGATGCTCGAGCATCCTGTCGTAGTTATCATACAGAGTCACACCATATGGCTCCAGGTTTTGTTTGCCCCAAGCAATCTCTGCAGGGTCAGGAGAGAAAGCTGCCACGAGCTCAGCACGAGGAGTGTGATGCAAAAAGTTAATGACATGGATCTTGCCAACACGGCCCAGACCAGCCATACCGACTTTGAGCTTGTGGACGGACATCTTTCAAGACGGCGTTTCAGATGTAATCGCAATCGGTATACAAGCAGAAAATAGACGTTATGCGATAAAATGGAAGAGAGAGATGTTGCAAAAGGAATTCCTGAGCTGGTTGTTGTGACTCGAGGAGCACCTTTGCGCTCCTTATATAACTGGAATACATGGGGCTCACAAAATGGAAAACTGGACCATTATGGTGTGAGGCAAGAATACCCGCCTGCTGTGCATCTTGGATATATTGGAGAGGATCCACAATAGGCCTAGTCGACATATTGCTGTTTGTAAAGACTCCCTACGAGTTTTTGTCAGACTGGAGTTGAGCATATACTATTACTGGGTGTGTGGGGAACGGAGAGAGTTGCCTTCCCTCGAATAAGATGGAGATACTTTCCGTTTCATGCGTGGGGTTTATTGACACCTAAGGCACTTACATCGCCGATCCCAAAATCCATGCGGGGTTACGTGGATGTGGGGAAATCCATCAGCTGGAATTCACTTCCTGGCAACTCTCTCCGTTCTTCATCCCTCATTTGCACCGTTATGACTCCAGTTCGAGAAAAGAGGAGTCGTCTAGTCAGCGGCTGGTACTAATTGTCCAATAAGAGCTCCTTTTATTTCTCCTTGTCTACAAGGACACTAATACATGCATACATTAAAGCTAACTGTTGTCCTGTTGTCCTAGTCGGAGATGTAGAGGTAGGACGAATGATGGCCATCTCATAGTTTCATGGGGATAGCAAAGCTAACCTCGAATTTGCCCCAGCTCGGCATCTCAAATGTATGTATGATCCACACCCTCATCATCAGCTCAATGTTTTACTCGATTTCTAGGTGACACCCATTCCCCTGTCTGCTATCACTGCAAACAAGCTGGGATCGGTTGCGATAGAAGTTTTAATGTGAGGTTTCGTGAAGGTTTAGATCTGAATAATGACCACGACATTGTATTTCCAGAAAGAGGCATTTGGCCACATCCGATAGGGCCCCGTGAGTAATACAGGTTGACCAATATCATGCTAGGAATCTCAATTAACTTTGTTCAAGTTCAATTCCACGATGAAACTATCGCCATCAAAGAGCTATACTGTGTTGATACCTCGGATACTTCCTTTCACCCCAATGGCACCTTAGACTCTTTGTACGATTCCAGTTTCGCAGCCTCAGTTGGGCTATACCCGAGTCCTGATCAACTTGTGTCGGTGTCGGGGTCTGGCTCAGGACCTCGATCATCTACAAGTCCTTCCATACCACATCTTTATAGTGAGGATCCTCTCTCAGGCATATTGTCTCTTGATACCTTACTTTGACGGATCTCAACTAAACATCTGTTCTGTAACGGAGCAGCTTCTCAAACCCCAGGGATACACTTGTATCATGGAAGCGAGCGTGGGCCTAGTTTACCTTCATCACCGAATAGAAATCTGCATGAAAACAGATCCACTGATGCTCAGAATGCCTCTTTCAGTGAGAGGGAGGCCGCACTTATACGCAACTATGCCGACAACATGGCCCTTTGGGTGAGTGAATCTCGGATTAAATATGTTTGTTGAAGACGCAAAGAAGGTACTGATAGATGACAAGGCTGATATTACCGATTCCCAACGGCACTTCGAGATCGAAGTTCCGTTGAGAGCACTTGAGGAGCCGGTATTACGCTATGCAATCTTTGCGTTCTCTTCTCGACATATAGATAGACAGAGACAAAAAGACATATCTGAAGCCCTACAATATCATAACCATTGCCTCCAGCTTCTTATTCCCGTTCTGTCTGGGCCCAGAGATAGAATCACCGATACGGTTCTTGCTGCGGTCGCGATTCTTCGGCAGCATGAGGAAATGGACTGTATGCTCAAACGTAACACAAACATCTGCTCCAGGCTTACCCGAACTAGGTGAGGACAATCAGTTTCATTTGACAGGAACAACCCGAATCTTGAATACGGTATCATCGTTCGGATCAAGTGGAGGCCTTGGTGAGGCAGCAGCTTGGTTATGCCTGCGCGAGGACATTTACATATCACTCATTTCGCAACGACCGTTACGAACGGAATTGCATCGTTTCAGCAATTCGGATGTCTTCCATCGGGAGGACGATTTTGCTTGGGCGAGTCGGATGGTTTTTCTTCTAGCCAAGGTACTCAAATACGCATTTAATTACGATCGCACTGTCAATCCTTCCAGGCTAGAAGACATTGGTAAGGAGATTGAGAATTGGAATGCCAGGAAGCCGTCCACCTTCCAGCCCATCCAATATGTCCCTCGCAGCAATGAGGTGCATAGAAGATTTCCGGGAGTCTGGATGCTGCTACCCGTCCACGGTTGGTCCCCAGCTCGCGCTTTCGATAATCACGCCAACTCACAGATGTGTCGTAGTGGTTGGCGTTCAGTATTACCATATTGCTCAAATCATCCTCGCATTTTCCAATCGTCCCAGCCCGTCTCTGGCATACGAGAGCTTCAAGCAAGCGCGCAACATAGAGGTTGATCTTTTTAAATCTGTGTCCCGCTGTGGAAGAATGGCATAATGACTAACACCTTTGACTAGAAAATCGTTCGAGGCCACCTTCTTACTGTCCTTGGCCTAGCAAAGTCGAATCCACGGGCCGAAAACACTCTTTTCACTGCGCGACATAGTCTAGTTTCTTGTGAGTTCTAAGCTATCCTTGTCGCCACCAGTATAATCACGGGGGCCCCACTTGTTGCTGTTGTTTCTTGCCTTTCAGATGTTTGCCTCCTAATCTAATCATTTATTTGTAGGGGGCTGGATACTCCGGCACAGGCAAGATCAGGAAGCAGCGGAGAATTTGTTACGAGACGTGGAGACAAGGACTGGCTGGGACGTGTCCCAATCAATCCAGTCACTAAGAGAGCAGTGGTGTGATGGATCCGATGATAATTGACTTTAGGAGCCCAACCGGGTCGGGCGAGTAGGATTCTGCATTTGTGGAAATCGATTGGCGATTTCTCGTATGCCGCTAAAATTGGGCAGACTTTATTCACTATATTTATTTTTTATATTTTCCCTTTATTCCCCCACCTCGAACCCTCTAGGCAAACCGGACAAGTCGTTCAGGTCGACGCAAAGATTCCACAGTCAACTGATCCTGATGCTAATAATTAACTCTCTCGCCTATAATTTCGATTGTTGCTGTGTTTGTTTGCTAATGATAACATGAGCGGTGAAAGTTGAGAAGGTGAAGCATAATGACACCATACCCTGCATTAGCCCTAACGCCCTACGATCTCCAACTGACCTATCACAATAGTCTCTTCTATCAGGTTGGCAGCCACCGGATAATATACGGCGAGAAAGCCATGGATCTTGCATCGTGTTGCCGCTATGACCCATTTCTAATTTGGGACATCCGGAGATCTCCTATCATAAATCACATCAGCGAGGCGCAGAAAGCCCAACCTTGGTTTGTCTGTCGCTCCGATAACGGTTCTACGTGTATCCGCCGAGTTTATTAAGCTCTACACTTTAAATGCAATGTGCTAAAACCAGCTTTCTGAAATCTGCTCTCTCACATTCTTGGCTTCCCAGTGAATTGCGCTGGACAAGGACTAAGCGTGTCTTGCATTCGGGGTAGTGATAATTGGCAGTCACGCACTACTAGACTAGCGCTTGTAAAAAGCAAGTCGCTCTTTCGCACTCTTCGTCCCACTCTCACTACCCCCCTCATCGGAATTTATTTTGTTGTTAGGCTCAAAACAAGTATATCGCCTCAGTTGTATCCTGTTTTGGCAGTGTATATCATTAGTGCAACAGCCCCCAATGCCTATATTCCGCCATTTGAGATCGCGTCTGTCCTCGTCATCATCGCCTGCAACCGAAACAAGATCTGTGGAAACCCACACCTATTATCCTACCGACGGAGAATTGGTTACTGGTTCAACCACACGGAAGCCACACATACCCAACGCCGCCCAACCGACAAAAGAACCTCAAGCACGGCTGGAGCCCGTATCTAGCTCGTCATCCCAAGAGCCGTCGTTCTATTGGCAAAATATCGACCCGCCGGCGCCTTCTCACAGTTATCAACGTCTTTCCTCCTACAATAATCGACTCTCGAGGCGATCATCTAAGTGGAGGCCTATGATGCTCCCCAACAGCAATACAGTCGCCATGAATAGCGCTCTTCCAGGCTATAACTCCGTGAGCGGCTCCGTCGTAGTGGACTGTAACGGGCTTCCCTACTTTCTGTCTCCTCAAGAGGAGCAGGAGAGAAATTCCAAGCTGCAGCGTGCCGTTCAAGAAAGAATGATGGGGCTCAGGCGAGAGACAGAATTTGCTTGGTCGCAACCATGTCATGGTGCTACGTTACCACGATATTCTCCGCCAAAAGACACCCAGTTACGCTCATATACCAAATGAGATCAGCATAACCAACTCAAAATGTGGTACGTGGTACGTGCGCGGTTAAAGTGACACGTCAATGATCCTGAAACTGTATACGTCTTACTTGTTCTAGGAGGTACCAGCAGCTACCTTTTGAGAATACTCTCTACACTAGTCAAATGTGTGAGCCAGGTGTGTCAAGTGGAAGGATCCCAGGGTGGCCTCAGGGCCAATTCATGATTTATGACAGTGACGATGGAAATGCCAGCAGATGAGGGAAATGATTATGATATTAAGAACAACGTTTACTTTGGGTTGATATGGTTATCAGAATGCCTACCATTTTGTATTTATGTTTCTATGCAAAGCGGGTTTTAGATCGATCGTAGAATTTCTTTTTTATGTGTGTATGATAGATGAACATCCTTCAAAATCTCACATTCCTCGCCTATCTGTCTTGATACGAAATGTGTAGGTAGTAACTTGATAAAAGTTCAACGGACTACAAGTCAAGCTGACCAAAGATATACAAGGAGACCCAGCATAAAGACATAGTATGATTATCTAGCTATCAAGTCAAGACATTATAACGTGTCCAACCTAGTCATCAGTAGCATATCCATGTCCCACGATAGAATCGCCGAATGCCTGCTCAACAATCGCTAGTGAACCTTTGACCGTTCACAGTAGCTCTTCTTATTCAAAGAAAGAAAAGAAAAGAAAAGAAAGAGGCCAGCGGCCCCCAGCCATCGTCACGCTAAGGCCTAGTCATCTCAAGATCGGGAATTCCTATATAATCAGTAATAGCTATTGCTCAAGGACTGCTATAAGAGAATGAAACCGTATCAGGAATACCTAGCACTGCCACAAGCTCGTCACTGGAAGGTACGAACAACATAAACACCAGATATCTCCAAGCCTGACATGTCTGCCCATAGAGTTGCTCCTCTCCTTTCATTGCACTCCCTCAGAGTCAGTCCACTTTATAGACAGATAGAAATTAGACACATTGTGGCTTCAGGGGATGGAATAGTCTTTCAGTTATCCTTTCCTTACCCACAGGGCACCTGGATATCATCATCAATAATGCAAGAGACCCTTGTTACGGTTTGGAGAGTGCTACATGGTGTATTCAGGATACCTCTCAGTGGCTCCGTGCTTTAGAGCACTGGGATATCATGGTCATAATTAAGGTATGCGGAGCCTTGTTATGTATGGCTCCGGTAAGGAGTGACCACTTTGGTTTTGAACCTGAGGTGGTATCATGCTCAGGTTCAGGTGACGATGTCTTTCCCTTTTGTTTTCATGGCCTTTCAGGTTCTGGATTCATGTTCATTGTTCATCATCAGGATAGGTGAAAACAAGGAAACTGTTGGACCGTTTTATGCTCAACCAGATAGCCAGATTTATTCTGGTTGATGCTTGTGGCTGTGTCCTTCAGAGGTTGGTTAATATGGTTATCATAAAGGCAGGTAATGGAAGGGAACTTATGTGGTTACCGATGCGGTGCTTCACGCCCTGTATGTGCTGTGCACTTGTAGAAGGACAGACAGTTAAGGATATTTATAGTTATGGGAAGATTCTTGCCTCAGGCCAGACGATGTGACTTGTCAACTTCTGATATGCATTCAGTTACTGAGTGTGTGTATTCAAGCTATCAAAACTAGTGTTGAAGTAACCATCATCTACCCATACTCCAACCAGTATTCACCAAATCTCCTATCACTTCCTCGTCGCCAAAATCAAAACCACTGGCCACGAGAATGCCCGCCTAGCGTGCAACCCGCCCATTTCTCTCTCCAACTGCGCCCACAGCGGCTTCACATATTCCTCCTCCATCCCCTGGAAAGGGTAAATATACCTAACGAACTCACGAAGTTGGCCCACATCCCAGTCCTTCCTCCAGAGACTCCTATCGTCCCTCTCAATAACCGTCTCCGTGTCCGTGACACTACTCCTCGGCTCCACGGAAAAATCGCATGCCTCATTACCAAAGAACCCCAAACTAGTCCATTTGGTATTCCACTTATGTCGCTCAACAAACCCCCAGTTCTCTTCCGCGAAGGGGATATAATCCAACCAACTGGCTATGCCATCCGCCACATGCTTCCACCCCGCCGTGTGCTCCGGGCTTCCTCCGGTAATCACACCTGAGAAATGATGATTGATTATCCTGTCTAAGAGTGGTTGACACAATCCCGCATACTCTAGCTCGGCGAAGTGTGCACGTCCATAAAACCACACAGCCAGAGTCCCGCCAGGCTTTAAGAGAGTATGGAAGCTTCGCAGCGCAGACATAGTATCCATGAGCGGGAACATGAGTGCACTGACGACTAGGTCAGCGGAGGCGGGTGGGTACTTGCACCCCAGATCTTCGCCTTTTGCGACGGCGAAGGAGAATCGGGATGGTGGCACACTGGTTGTTGAAAGGAAGTGCTTAGCATAATTGACATGGTTCTCGTTATTGTCGCTCACGACGACGTGGGAGAATCTCTGGGCGAGCTTCGCGGAGACTTGGCCCGGTCCAGCACCGACATCGTGGGCGACGGAGAATGGGGGTAGGCTTGATTGTGAGTGTGAGGCATGGTAGTCGTAGATAAGGTTGTAGAATGTGTCTGTGTATTTGGGACGTGTGGCGAGGTAGCCTTTCCAGTAGTGTGATACATCCTCTTGGGTCAATGTCCATACATTGGCGGAATCATCCTTGTTGAGATGGATCGTTGCGGTGCTGAATTGTCTGCGAGTACGGTATGGAACTGCTAAGCGGCGGAAAGGGTAGCATCTTGAGTGTGCAAATGAAGCTGTCAACTTCATCGCGAGTTATTTCTGAACGAAGATTCATGGTTCTGAAGAGGAATGTGGGAGGAGAAGCTTGGATAAGCCCCAAAAGCAACGACTACACTGAGTTATCAATTTCCGTATTGGTAAAACCGGCTATTCTGGCTGATTGACTACCGCACTCTGCAAGAGCCGAAGTGTGACGATGCTTTAGCTTTGCAGAAGCCCCGTCGGGTGCTCCGCTCGTATCTACCTACCGTTGATCCTTGGTGGTATTGTCAATACTGTCCCAGTGTGTAAAATTCAACCAGTGTGCCAGAGAGAGAGGTGGACAATAACAACCACCATCCCCTCGGAACTACGACTTCCAGAGCACGAAGCCATCATGGACACCACCAAGCACGATTACTCTCCTGTAGCCTCATCAGACATAGAAGAGTCCCGAACTTCTCATGAACAGCTGCGGGTCCCTCATACACAGAAGGGACGATCCATCTACTGGCATTATACTGTCTATTCCCTATTATTACTGTCAAACATTGTCCTCTTCGGCCTCTGGTGGCGGGCTACTCTATTGAGCAAGGTGTGCGTACGACCAAAGTTGTCTTATTGTATGTTATTTCCCCTCGAACACGGAAATCCAGCGCAATTGTATCTCAAACAGAACTGACCCATCTCACAGCCCCCGCAAAACATGTTATCTCCTACGAACAAAGACGTCTCAAACGAGACATCGAAAACAATGTCTTCACCGGCGACCCTCGACCCGAATTCGACGCAGCCTGGAAACATCTGCTAGAACGTAAGCCCTCCTCCCCCCATCCAATCGAAAACCACTAACCTTAAAACCTAGCCATGACGATCAAAATCACCCCAGAAGAACTCTCCCATCTCCCAGACCCGAGCATCGCCTTCAAAAATGAGACCGGCTACATCGCCGAATTAGCCGTGTACCACGAACTCCACTGCATCGTGCGCCATCCATCCATCTATCCATAACCCCATTGGAAATTGCAGCTAATACCCTGCCTTTTAGAAACGCATCCGTCGCCATTTCCACCTTGACAGGTACTACCCCAATATGACAGAAGATGACCGTATTCGCGAGGAGGCTCACATCGATCACTGTCTTGAGTACTGGCGTGAAGCAGCCATGTGTCGGGGCGACACCACCCTCGCGACTTTCCGCTGGGTAGACGGGTTACCGTATTCGCGGGTGTATAGCGATCATGAGTGCGTGAATTGGGAGGCGCTGGATCAGTGGGCCAGATCGAGGATGGTGGATATGAGGGATTATGGAATGTTGGCGCAGTAGATCTGATTGGGTTGTTGGACTTGTAAATTGAATAGTGTGCTTTCGGATCTATCACTTTTAAATCCAGCTTCTTCTTTGAAATATAGGCTTATAGATACATGCCATAACCCATCACTCCTATGTAAATGAGTAAACCTAAGTAACAATCCCCGTATCTGTCGAATTTGCCCACTTCTCCGCCCACATCACGACCTCATCATAGTCTCGACACCGCTTGCCCTGCCCCCATCCACTCGTCGTATGCGTTTCAGGATCCAACACCTCCATATTAGTATCCGCCGCACACATCAACGCCTGTCGAAGATAGTCGAAGCAATGTCGGATATGCGACGGGGCCATTCTCGCTCCCGTCTGTTGGAGGTAATTGTCCGGACGCTGAGCGCCCTTGGCTACGTCAGATTCCTCAACGGCGGCATAGTAGGCGACTAGAATTGCGTGCTATAGAATCAGGATATCAATTATCAGAATTGTGCATAACATAGGGGAGATGCAAGAAGTAAACTAACCAAGCAATGCAACTGATGAAAGACAGCGATGTTAGAAATAAAGGGTGCGATTTCAGGATGATGAATGAAACCTCGTCCGACTGGACCCGCGTATTAATTGTTAATAAGGTTTTTGATAGCCTGGCAGCGTGAGCTTGGAGTTACCTGGGATTATGGAATTCCAAGCGGCTTCAGACTCGGGCGTTGGACGTTGGGAAAAGGTGAGGTTATGCTCCCAGACTGTTTTGATATTACCTTCAGGTACTAACAAAATGCATGATCTCAGTATACGCATTCATCATCGGCTAGAGGGAAATGTGTTACTCACGTAGAAGTCCATCCCACTTGTTGACTGATAATCTCTGGCCGATGATTAGACCCAGTGTGAGCGCTATTGTGAATGTCACTATCACTTGGATGAACAGTGCCCCGGTTCTGGTGCGAGATGAAGTTCTATTTGGGATTGGGCTGGAATCATTTAATCCCATCGGGTGCAGGTAGTTGATATGATACCCTTCTGGAGGGTGTCATGATCTGAAATTCAATGAGTTTGTTGAATTGTTGAGGAATATGCAGAACACGTACATGCAACAGTTCGAGTATAGTGAAGTGCGATACATACCTGTAGAACTGTATCACTCGAAACAATACCTGTCGTAACCCGTTACATTCCTTGAAGGATCGACAGTAAGCACAAGAAGCCCTCACAGAGATACGAGGGGTTACATTGCGAAGGATTTTGCCTAAACAACCAAGGGACAGTGCTTAGACCATGCACAAGACCATAAACCCAATTCTGGGCTAACAGGCTCATATAATTGGAGGAAATATCGACGCTAAGCTTTTATCCTAACCTGGGACGTATACCGGTGATCTTTATAAGTTGAGGTCGTGTTATTGCAAAGGATTGCAGAGCAATCAAAATGTTTGATACCTACCGGAGACTCGTATTCATGTTCCATACGTGTCCGTGTGCATGGAGAGCAGGACAATACGGGTAAGCACTCGTAGAATCCGTGGTCTCTTCAGTAGCCAATTAGTATTAATCGCAATACACCACGGCGACACTATCAATCTACAATTTATCACTCGAATATGTGGTTCTGCTTCGGTGTACGCGCTCGCTGTATTACTCTCATTATTGGGCTCGGGCTTCCGGTCATCTCACTGCAGTGCATATATAACTCCCGATACTCAAGTATAAGCACACAGCAATCCCCATCCTAATCAACCAACAGACACAATAGCAAGCGACCGCAAAGAAAATGCGAACCACCACATACATCTCCCTCCTTATGCTCGCTCTGGGC
The DNA here is from genome assembly GCF_009017415.1 of Aspergillus flavus. Lineage (NCBI taxonomy): Eukaryota > Fungi > Ascomycota > Eurotiomycetes > Eurotiales > Aspergillaceae > Aspergillus > Aspergillus flavus. The sequence goes on along the minus strand of NC_092409.1, from coordinate 1,671,728 downwards.
GCAGCAACAGCTTTCCCTACTGGGAGTGGTACTGACATTCCTTGTCCCTTATATTATCCATAAAGCATCCGTGAGCTGACTGCTTCTTTATCAAATCAAGCCGTCACAGACGCCGATGATCTCGTCCGCAACAGTTGGTCGGAAAAACGCAGCGAGGACGCAGACGACTTCGTTCGCAACAGTTGGTCAGAGAAACGTAGCTTGCAATAGCTGGTGGTGTTGGAACTCTCGTCAACCGGATAAGAGTTAACGAGCCTGGCCTCTTCGGGCAAGACGAAGAACTGGAATAGAAGGGGAGTTTTGCTTAGTCCGATGCATTGTGGTGGTCATGATTTCATGTAGATCCTTGCAAGTTAAGGAGCGGTATATGTGAAGAAATACTAAAGTTTCAACGCTCTATTATCGCCGAATACTTCGAGCACTTGGGCCTCTTGCGTCTATTCTTCATTGACTTTATGAACACCATCTATACGACTAGTGTACGTCTCATGGTAATTGCCCGTCTGGTGCGCGCAATGATGCTCCGGGTGTCGATCGCCGACGGGGAAGCGGGATCGACCATCGGGAAGGAGTCGAGTTAATTAGGCTCAAACCCTAGTTTAAAAATCTCTCCTTTACCATTGAGGAAATGATACGCAGCAGCCGTTCGTAATACGGGGCGGTACATGTATGTAGCACGATGTTGGATTGTCTCTGAGCTACCTGGTAGTCTACATCCAGGATCCTATAGTTCGCAAGTAGGCTTTTCGTTGCGCCAATGACAAGGTAGGTATATATTAGCATACGTACACAATCTGTGCGTTAACTCCGTGTGTGTGCTACAGGGTATACACGACTCGAGTATTGCACACCTCCTTATCGAGTCAGACAGATAGCTGATTGGGGGCTTAATAAAGGTACCCTGCTATAGCATGCCCGGTACTGCTAGGCGAAGGAGAATCATCTGAAATGAATCATGATCCCGCCCCTGCCGCTAATATTGCCAACTTAGTGCAATTACCTCACGTACAGACACTCGTACGTGCATGGTGAACTAGGAGACTATTCCTTATCTGACATACAGTTGCAATAATGATCATTGTTTCACACTCAATTGGATGGTACGTGTGAGGCCGCCATGGTCAAGTGATAAGACTGCGTTCTGGATATATAGACATGGGTCTACCTATAAGACTGTCTATACATGATGTCTTTTGTTGGAAGTGAGAGCGCTCGACTAAGGACTCTTTGAAGCCATGAATCCAGAAAATATGCAATGACCATGGATTGTACATGAAAGAATGTAAGCCATCAACATGGCATGTTGATAACTGCATGAAAGGTGATCATGCCTGGGCGTCGGCCCCGAGAATAATGTCTGCAGCCTGCTCGGCAACTGCATAAAGGGTCGCCTGCGGGTGGCCACCGATACTCAGCGGCAGTATACTCGCATCTACGATGCGAAGATTATGAACGCCAAAGACACGAAGGTCTGGACCGACTACCTTGCCCATGGCGGTTGTACCTGCTGGATGATGGTGAGCCAGACCAGTCGCCCGGATCCGGGCCTCGAATTCGTCGTCCGATGATCGAGATGATAAAGCTGGCATTCCCGGGGGAGGCACTTCAGTCTCGATATAATCCGCTAAAGCGGACGTATCCAGCAGAGCCTGCATCGTGCGCCGACTGCCGTGGATCAATGTAACACGATCGGCTTCTGTGTCAAAGTAGTTAGAGTCGACCAGGGGAGGGTCCGTGGGCAATGGCGACCGAATGCTGACGGTTCCACGGGATGTTGAAGCGAGCAACATGACCGAGGTCATGATAAAACTGCCATCCATGGGAACTCCGGGTACACCAGCCGGAGCATAGGCAACTAGAGTTTCCACGAGCGGTCGCCCAGGTCTCAAGAAAGATTCGTCTGTAGGGGAGCCGAATCGCACGTTATCATTACGCACTGCTGCCCCCAAAATATCCGCCGGTACGTCCTGGTTAACAACCCAGTCTCCAGGAAAGCCCTTCATAAAGGCGGGATCTGAGAGGACGGGACTACCCAGGGCGAGCCCGCGCTCTGGATTGCGTAACTTGTATAACTGGTAGAGCGCAAAGTGATCATTCAGGTTTTTACCGACTTCTGGCGCATCGATGATAATTGGGATCGCGTGATGGGATAGTATATCGGTTGGTCCAATTCCTGATAGCATGAGGACCTGGGGTGTCCGGAGAGTACCGGCTGCCAGAATGACCTCCTTACGTGCATTGAAGCGCCGGCCATCCGACAGAAGTACCGCGGAAACAGTCTTCTGTCCATTCTGGGCGCCGTCCGTAAATTCGACTCGGTGAACAATAGCTTCCGTAAGCAGCTGCACACCTTCCAAGCTGTACACTTGGTGTGCTGCTTGACGCTTTCCGTCGCGCCAGGTCTCTAAGAATTCACTGATACCAGATAAATTTCCAGAGCAGCCATCAGGGTTATATTGAACCCCAATCTCGTTCCAAGCATCCTTGATTGGCTCCCGAAGAGGATACCGTCTGTTGGGGTCACTGGCAGAGACCGAAGTGACATGAATAGGTCCCTCAAATCCGTGTTGCTTGGGGTCTGCATTAGAGTCGAAGAACGACTCCGACCTGCGAAAGTACGGAAGTAAGCCGTCGTAGCTCCATCGCTGGTCTCCGACTATTCTGGCCCAGTCATCGTAGTCGGTCGCATCCCCGCGACTCCAGCCACCGAAATTCACTACACTTCCTCCTCCCAGGGCCTTCCCGCTATGGATAGTGTGCACTCGATTGCCCGTATTCTTCTGGGGCTCGGTGCTATAGGTCCAATCGAGATCAGAGCCAAGGAGCGAGAAGGCACCCGTGAAGGATTGTGTGTTGGGGTTGCTGGAAGGGTCACTGCCTGCCTCGAGAATGAGAATGTCGAGGGATGGGCTGCGTTGCTTCAGGCGTGAGGCGACCGCGCACCCAGCCAGTCCGCCGCCCACAATAATGTAATCCGCCTCTAATGCTATTGATCCCATAGCTGATGTGGTTGTAGTTGCGTAGAATAGTAGAAGCCAGATTGTCGAGGAAATAAGAGGGGTAGATTGGAGGCCTAAACTTCCAAGCCACTACTACAGGAATGGTTATTGCTTACTATATGAAATCTTACCATCCCTGTTAGTCTGACGGGAACAGACTCAATGATAAGCCCCGATGCTTTCGATCGGCGGAATGTCTTTATAGCTCAGACACGGATAAATATGGCAGGGAAATTACCCTACCCTACAGCATCCGATCGCAGGTATATCTTGGGCAGGAGGGCTCATCCGACTTCAAGGCCGACATTTACCCCTGTTTACTCGAGGCGAAAAAGCTCTAGCCATATCGATGGCACCACAATCAATTGTCCTCATCTCTGGTACGTCTCTACCGCTTTTCTCTAAGATTGGCATAGTTTACATGAACAAAACTTATCATCAACAAATTCCAGGCGCAAACCGGGGTCTCGGCTACGAGACAGCCAAAAATCTACTTCTGTCAGGCAACTACCACATTATCATCGGTAGTCGAGACTGCTCGAAGGGCGATGCAGCAGCCGACTCTCTCCGCACCCTGCCTGGCATCCACGGCACCGTGTCAACGATCCAGCTAGACGTAACGGACGATCAGTCCGTTGATGACGCAAAAGCACGTATTGAATCGGACTTCGGCCATCTGGACGTGCTCGTCAATAATGCAGGCATCTATCTCCTCAACCAAGAGGCTGTCCGTGATGCCCTGCGGCTTACTCTTGAGACCAACGTCACGGGTGCGGCAAGTCTGACAGAAGCGCTGCTTCCTCTACTCCTGAAGTCTACTAACCCCCGGTTGGTCTTTGTGAGCTCTTCCAATGGGTCAATGACATATAATCTCGATCCGAACTCCCCGCACGGTGGCACACATGCCACGGAACATCGCGTAGCCAAAGCTGCACTCAATATGTTACTAGTGCAGTACCATATGAAGTTGAAGAGCGTTAAAGTCCTGGGTGCGGATCCGGGATTCTGTGCAACTGATGTCATTGGAGATGCGGACGCGTTGCGCAGAATGGGCGCGACAGAGCCGGAGGTTGGGGCGCAGATTATCGCCTCGGTCGTGAAAGGAGAGAAGGATGACCAGCCGGGAAGGGTTCATGGCCCTCAGGGTATTGTACCGTGGTAATGGAGGATGATTTACACTATAGCAGTGGCCTAGAATGATCCAAATACTACCAGAGTAGTTTTTGCCTCGGGGAGCGAAAGGAGATATGTAGAAACAGATTCAGTGAGGACAAATTATACATGCGATCTATTCATATTCTTTTCCTCTAAGCGACAGTAAGGTCTACTCTACATCACCTTAGGTAGTAGTATACAAGTATGATATAGCACCCGGCTTTCACAGATTAAACCATTGATTGAAAACATCTCCTGGATCCACTCGCGCCTTGATAGCCTTGAGCCGGTCCACATTCGCACCATAGATCGAGGTCAAATCCTCATCCCCATGAGCGAAGTTGATGTACCTGTATAAATCAATTAGCCGGAAGATTGGGAGAAAGGAAGAACATGAAAGAAAGAAATAAGAACGTACGTGGCGGGGGAGTCAAGCTCATCAGTAGAGCGCCAGAGGTCACGAATCTTGGAGCCGAACGCTTCGGCGCCCGAACGAAGGCTGGTATCATAGTACCATGGGATAACAACCGCATTGAAGTTGACCTTGTTTCTCAATGCAAAGGCAGTAGATGACTCCGGTACGGAGCGAGCTTTCTCCAGAGAATATGCTTCCATGAGAATCAGGCTGCTGCCGGTGCCATTCTGCGCAATATACGAGACATACTCATCCCAAACCTCTTTCCAGGTGCTGGGGTTCATCCGAGCAAGACCAACAGTATATGCCGGTTTATACCCACCCTTGGTGCAGAATCCCGCCGCCCCATCATTCCAGTGCGGGTATTGAAGTTCGGTCGTAGTGTCCTCCGTCGGACTAAGGTCCAGGAAGGTTGCGAATGCAGCTCTTCCTTCCGCCTCAGTTCCGTAGTAAAATGGCGTGACAACGAGCATAGGTGTGTAGTCCGGAGAGCCACTATTCATGTAGTATAGGAAAAGATTCATTTTCGGCTCTAGAGTGATGTTGTCGATGGCCTCCACTACAGCTTCGACCTTGTCTGCGGTGTAGATTAGTTGTCCAAACCAGGCGGTTTGGCCCGAAGGTGCGACTGGGTGCGCTTTCAATTTTGCAGACGTGACAATTCCAAAGTTAGGGCCAGCACCGAGCATCGCCCACCAGAGATCCCGATCCTTGGGAGTGATGGTGTGCAAGCGACCATCGGCCATAACCACGTTGAGCGACAGGACGTTATCGACTCCTAAGCCCATCAGACCCATGAGGTTTCCATATCCACCCCCTAAAGTAGCACCCAGAGCTCCAACACAGTTACAGTTACCAGTCTGGACGAGGGCACCATTCTTGGAGGCAGCCGCAATCATCTCCGAGATCTCAACTCCTCCCCCGACCGTGACTTCCGTCTTGTTATCACTAAAATCGATCGTGTTTAGTTGTTTAATATTGATCAGAAGTCCGTCCGTTCCCAGGTGGAATGTATTTGCCCAGCCATGTCCTCCATTTTGAGCCAGAAATGGAATGCCATTGGACGTGCAGTAGTGCACCTGTTGAGTGCTTGGCGTGAGATATGAACAACCATCGTATCGCGGCAGGGGGATAAAAGAAGGGAGGAAAAGGCAAAGAGGGAGGACAACGTACTGTTCTGGCTACATCCTGCTCCGTAGCCACGGTCACCACAACTCCGGGCTGAGGAGCATCAAACTCGCTCCAACGCGGATACGCAGTTGTGTTTGCACCAGTAATCAAAGCTGATGGAGATAAGTGAGGCCCCAGCTCATGGGAGACACGCACCGGGGATAGTCCAAGGACCTCACGGGCGAGAAGAGTCAGAAGCAGGGACACAATTAAAGTCGCCATGAGGTCGGCAGGGACAGAGTACAAGGGGAGTGACAGGCGGTATGAGCAGGTCAGGCTTGTCGAGTATTTTATACAGCCACCTTTTGAAAGCCACTACCCCTAAACTTGAAGCTTAGAACTCCCTTATGTTGCATGACGACTCGTTCAACTCGCTTTCAGTGCTACCTAGGTAAAATTGCCCCTACGCTATCCTGTTCTCCACTATAAAGTACGACAGGAACCGTCAGACAGAGCTTCGCAGACGATCAAATCAGCCCACGGGTGGCAGCATTGACACCAACAACTCAGATAGTGTAATGTACATTACCATGGGTCTCTGCGATCAGGAACCACGGTGTACTCCGAATTGTGATTGGCGATCTTTCCCAGAGGGGTTGGCTTACCGGAGTAATATAAGCACTGTTACCTTTGGCCTGCAACTAATTTATGGCGGCAGGGGTCATGCCCTAGCGCACTACTTGGTCGCTTGGACATTGAGTCCCTGCGTTGCTGTATTGTTGCTGTCAAAGTCCGTACCGTACCGTATAGTACAACTGGTCGACTCCTTTGGTTTGCTCGACTCCTCTTGAACGTGTGGAGGGGGGGTTCAGTAGTGAGTGCTGCAGGTGTTGACGTTAGCTGCAGTCTTATCTCACGAGGAGATGGTGGATTATCTTGCATTTATACTCCTCCATGCGCAACTGCGGGCCTCAATGAATGTCCATCTCAGCGACTCACTACTACTACCACCATCATGGCGATTGATTCTTATTCGAAAACGCAAATGATCGCGCTGGGAATTACGTTCCTAATTCTCCCGTGTATCTTCGTAAATCTTCGGGTCTGGGCCAAGTGGATTTCGCGTGGAGGTGTGCAATGGGATGACTACCTGATTTTTGGGGCACTGGTACGTGGATATACATATGTGTATCATGTTACAATCTAACGGATTCTAGGCTTTTTCAGTCGCATGTTCAATCACACAACTTATAGGTACTTTATCTCGCCTATCCCCCGGTGGGCGAGATGATGATAGTGGCTCACGCTTCATGCAGGTGCGATCGATGGCCAGCTGGGACAGCATCAGACAACAGGACCCGATGGACAACCACTTCTAAACGACCCTCGGTTTCTCACCTATGAAAAGGTATGTTCGGATAGGGGATAGTTGTCACAAGGTTTGAATGGCCAGCTGATCCAATATTGTGTCGGATAGTGCAAGTTTGCCAGTCAATTGATGGCCGTCATTGGTTTGGGCCTCACAAAACTGTCGCTCCTCGTGCTGCTTCGGGGGATCTTCTCGGTGTCTCGTATATTTAAGCATGTCTCGGCGGTCTTGTTAGGCATCACGGGTGCCTGGACGATATCCTTCTTCTTCAGCAACCTCTTCACTTGCTATCCCGTGACACCCCTAGTCGAGCCATTCTATGGCAACAAGTGTATCGATAGCGTTTCTATGTGGTATGCATCATGCATCACCGACGTGATCATCGATGTTATCATCCTGGTGCTGCCTTTGCCTCTAGTCTTCAAGCTCCGCTTGCCCATGAAGCAGAGATTGGCCGTTGCAGGCATGTTCATTATGGGTGCAGCGTATGATTCCCTCTCCTACGAGTCTATTCCATTTGACGATCCTCATCCAAGCTAACCACTGGAGGTTAAGTGTCATCGCAATCAGCATTACTCGCATGGCCATGTACTTCCATGTTGGAACTACCTTTATGGAGCACTACAACGACGAAACATGTAAGTGGCCAACTCCGCCTCCGAAGTGGTTGCTAATGTACGGTGGTAGACTATACCTCTCCGGTCTTTTTCTGGACGAATATCGAAATCTCGCTCGCTGTCATCCTTGCCTGTCTTCCGACGTTGCGTCCACTGTGGATCATTATCCGAGGCAGGCCTATGACCTTTGGCTCCAAGTCCTACGAACCCTACAGCTCCTCGAGACAGAGCGGTCGATCCGCCCGAAACCATAAGAGGATTCCGGACACGATCAATGAGTTAGACACGATCAACCTTGTCGAGAGGGGCGCTGAATCTTGAGGATGATATATGGTGTCTCCATGACTGTAATTTATGACATGGCAAAAGGATATCTTTTTTTATCTTTAGTCTTCTGTTTCTCTTAATGTATATACCTGAACGTAGAGATTTTTTATATGTGTATGGCCTGAGGGAGCTACATTCTATTTTCCTGTAAACGGCGAACCAAAGATACATCGTAAAACAATATCAGATGGGTGCGATACAGCTATAACACCTATCAAAAACTGCATACAATAGACAATACTCAACAGACACCAACCTAGGATAAATGCTCAACAACTTGACCACGGCTAAAAGGTCAAATCCGTTATTACCCGTAGGCACTTACAGATTCACCGATACCCTAATGTAGTCTTAATATTCTACATATTAATTATCCCGAGACAGGACGTTACCATTCCCACCACTACCAACGGAGGATCTGAGAACGCCCCTAGGGACTCCGTACCGTACCTTAATTTACGGCCTATATTATTAGTACCTACTAGTAGTGACTGTGCCTTAAAAAGACGGCTTGATTGGCGTTCCCCAAAGCATACACCCCCACATTTCAATTGATTGATTGTGACCATTCGGATGTCCGACTGGATCCCGCCGGGTATGGCAATCTAGCTTGAACACCTGGGGGTTAAGAGGGTGGACACTAAAGCCAATGCGACGGAGGATTTGGTGCATGGGCCGCCAGGGACGGGAAGAATGACCGGGGTGAGCCTTAGTGATCTGCATCGATACTTTATTGTTCGCGGCCGTTTAATAACGATGTTTTCATGTGCTTTTGGTGTAATTTGGACCGCGGATGTGTATGTGATTGTGTCCATTACTAGGGCGATGTACTAGATTAACTGCAGTAGGGCCTGGCCGGTTGGTACTACTGGTGTTTCTCTTGGTGCCCGGGTAGATAGCATCCTGTAAAGGGGAGAGTGCTCGTTGAAGATTATACACAATGTTTGAATCTAGGTCCAATCGAATGAAATGGTAAAGTACCACAGTGATCGCAATGATGCCATCGCTTTGAAAAGGGCAATGGGTGATTATAATGTTAAACACTCCAGGAAAAGTGGTCATGGATGAAACCACTTTGTTCATGCTGCCTTTCTGCTTAAATGGCGAGGACTGAGCACTCAATTGAAAAACAAAAGACAACAATATGTCTAAAAACCCTTTTTGGATAGCCTAAGTATATACTGATTCAACATCTCTTTACAAGATTCACGCATTTCTAACTCCGGAAAAGTTTCAATCCGCCCTCCTCACGATCCGAGTCACTTTCTTCAGCAGCACTAGCATCCTCATCATCACCCTCTCGTAGCATCCCACTTGCCGTTTTTCCGAGGAGAGAAGCAAAGAACTCCTCTCGGGCATGGGTAGTCCATGTGCCTCGATCTTCTGGTGCCATAAAGTTCTGCAGCTTCTCATGGACATCAAAGCGCATCTTCCGTCCCTTCGACGCACGTGTATCCACATCCCTCTTAACTTTGTCCTTGCGCATTCCGGTCACAGGGTGAATAGAAAGACCACGAGAAGGCAGCTGAATATGCAATGTATCGACGCCGTTGGTGATAGCATCGGACGACGACATGCGCTGCTCAACGAGGTCCCGGAGAAGTGACTGATAGAAGATGGTATCGTCGTAGATAGGCTCTTGGTCCTCATCAGTAGAGTTACCATTCGCTGTACGCGCGCGCTTGGCAGCGCGATCAGTTTCAGATGCAATCTGCGCATCTAGAACAGCAGTAATGCTCTGTTGCCCGCTAGCGGCTGAGCCCAAGAGTTTTCCACGGCTGTTAGGAATTGTAGCGTTAGACCCGCGCACCTTGAGCGACCATTTATCAAGGATGGCTCGGCGGTGGGCAACCGAGTCGGACTCAAGATCCGCCATGCGCTTCCACAACGAAGCGGTAGATGTACTTGGGGAAACTGCGGAAGGTCGCTTCCTCTTCTTCGATTCGTCTTGAGTCTGCGCGTCTGCGAGGGCAAGGCGCAGGTCTTCGAGAGTAGACCAGAGAGCTAAGGCGGCGGATTCGGCGGACTTGATAGCTTCCCCATCGAGATCCTCCTCTTCTTTGGCTGCGACGGACAGCTGGTTGATCGCGGTGAGACCCTTCTGCAGCTTGATACGGGTGTTCAGGAGCGCATCGAAAGTTGCACGCTGCTGCTTAACTGCCTTTCCTTTGACCGCATCGGCTTTAGCAGCTTGGGATATGGTGGCCGTGATGGTCTTCTGATCAGAAGCCATCAGTCTGCGCAGCTCTTCCCGATCATCTGATTTTGCGGTTTTTGCGAACTTCACACGACGAGCAGAAGATTCCTCCTCCTCCTCCTCCTCCTCATCATCATCATCATCGTCCTCCTCGTCATCATCCTCTTCATCTTCATCCTCGTCTTCGTCTTCGTCTTCGTCACCGTCAGAGGGCATCTCATCCATATCATCCTCGTCAAAATCTTCCGAATCCTCGTCGCTTCCAATCTCCTCCGAGTCATCCGATCTCATGTCATCAACAATCCTTGCGCCATGGCCCTTCTTCTGAGCTGCCTTCGATTTTTGCGGTTGCTCCTCATCGCCCTCGTCCGACATGTCCTCGTCCTCATCCTCATCTTCGCTACCCTCCTCCTCATCGCCAGACCGGGCCTTGAACGGATCGTCATCGCTATCAGCATCGAGCGCATCTCTGCTAACTCGTGCACCGGCATATTGTTTCCCTAGATCAACCGGGTCCTGCTTGCGAAGCTTCGCCTTGCTATATTCAATTAGCACCGACAGCACAGAAACAAAATACATCCAAACTCACCCAACAGCCTGATAATGTTCCCTCCCGGCACTTGAATCGGCAGCGCGACCACCCTCATCCTCACTATCAGAGCCACCGCGCTCCAAATCCTCCGGATCGAAATCTGTCGCAAAAAAGAGAAAACGGTTAACGTCGCAACGCCACAGAACACAATGCCAAAAATTCCCCACCTTTCGGAGTCGGATCCTCCAATTCAGCAATTTGCTCCGCCAAAGACTTGGGACCCATTTTGAATATATCTGCGTGTCCCGGTATCAATATTGTTTGCGGATAATTTTTTTTAAACAACTTTTATTTTTCTGCCGTAGAAAAGTTAGCAGGCGGTGACGGATTAACGTCCCCGAATAGCTTGCGGAGCTTGCTTGTAGGGTATATTACTCCGGCGGTGGGGGTTTATTCCCGGCAATATGAATGACATCGGTGTGGGTTTATTGGCAGAAAGCAAGTTGAACTTCATTTTGCGATCGACCTTGAAGGTTCTAAAATGATGCATTCAACTATGTTGCGGAAGAGGTTTTTCTCAACCTTTCGTGCTTTGCAGCATGATAACCCACTAGTACATACTTATATATTCCAGATCTATTCGGATTGGATACTAATGTCCTGCTCCCTAGGGTCTTCCTCGCTCCGGCACGCCGCCCTCATTTCCTCGTCGCCGCGGGTTACCGGAGAAGCGCAAGATTCGCGATGTGAAGAAGATTATCGCAGTTTCATCTGCTAAGGGTGGAGTAGGGAAATCTACAATTGCTGGTACGTTACAGACATACTAATTGGCCCTCTACTCCTTTAAATATACGTCATCCCATGACCTACTACCTCTTGATATATCAGTATACACGGACTCAGTATACTAACTCAATAACAACATAACAGTAAACCTAGCACTATCATTCGCACGGCGCGGAATCAGAACAGGAATCCTCGACACTGACATCTTCGGCCCATCCATACCCACACTCCTCAACCTCTCAGGCGAACCCCGACTAGACGAAAGTGCGCATCACATTCCCAACCTCACCCACCCCCAAACCAACAAAAGCCATACTAACAATCCACCCGAAACACAGAGAACTGCCTCCTCCCATTAACAAACTACGGCCTAAAATCAATGTCAATGGGCTACCTCCTCCCGCAACCGACGCCCTCCCCCGAAGACCCCTCCACAATCCCCATGGACACAACTCCCATCTCCTGGCGCGGTCTCATGGTCACGAAAGCAATGCATCAACTTCTCCACTCGGTCTCCTGGGGTCCCCTCGACGTTCTCTTCCTCGACCTTCCCCCCGGTACAGGCGACGTCCAATTAACGATTGGCCAGGAGATCATCGTTGACGGCGCGGTGATCGTGTCCACGCCGCAGGATATTGCTCTACGAGATGCAGTAAGGGGATTCGGGATGTTCCAGAAGATGGATATCCCCGTTCTAGGCATGGTGAGGAATATGGCGTTTTTCGCGTGCCCGCAGTGTGGGCATCAGACGAAGATCTTTTCACATGGTGATAAGATTGATGGGTCGGAGCATTCTCATCAAGCGGAGGATTGGGGTGTTGTGGCTGAGTGTAAGAGGCTGGGGGTTGAGTTTCTGGGGGATATTCCGCTTGATGCCAGGGTCTGCGAGGATGCCGATCGGGGCATGCCAACGGTTGTTGCGGAGGAGAGTCAGGATCGAAGCGTTAGAAGGAAGGCCTTTTTAGATGTTGCGGAGAAGGTCGCAGGGAAGGTTGGGATTGAATGGTGATTGGGATAATGAAAAATCTTTGGTATGGCCCAAGCTTCTCTTTGTATTATATTAAGAATTTATATACCCGGCTCAGGCCTTGATGGAAGGGAGTGTTCAACATGCTTGAGGACTATATTGTAGCTATCTCAGAAAATAAACTGTCATATATAACACAGGGATAAGGGGGCTCAGAGCCAGGGTATTGAGGGACTGACGTATCAAACAGAAAGAGTATAATTCAAGGACCAACCACCCAAACATATGAAAACAGACGCAGTAGGCGATCGTGTATGAGGTATCATCGTGTATTTCACTTTGGTAATAAGTGTATCTTGAAGGTTCAAATTAACCAAATAACAGAATAACAAAAACAGGTATACACAAATCATATATGGCCAGATTCTGTATATGCAAATCTTCGCTTTGCAGCTTTCTTTATGTATATCATGCTACAGGGTGCTCTTGTGCAGTTTTATAAAACTCTCGGTCGGCCATTCCCGGGCGAGAAACGGTGCGAGAGATATCTCCTTCCGTCGTCCGCCCACCAAGAGAAGTGGTCTCGAGATCACCCGAGTCGCGAGGCATAGAGTAGAAATCAATAGAACGATAGGCCGAGTCGCCATCGTTGATCAGACCCACGACTCCGACAGAGTTTCGTACTGCCCGAGTACTAGCGGCATCAACGCCGGTGTTGGTAACGGCGAGCGATCTGTCTCCGAGAGTACTGGTATCGTCTGCAACATCGGATGTGATGCCGCTTCGAACTGTGCCTGACCCGGCTTGGGACACCGGTCGCTGCTTCCGGGCCATAGATAGGTCTGAAGTCGAGGCTATAGTTCCTCGTGCGTGAAAAAGTGCTTGCGTGCTCGCGTTTTCCTCCGTGAACCTCTTCTCGTCATATGGGGGCAGGAGTATCATAGGGTTGGAACTCCTATCGTCAAGCCTGCGAGAGGCATCTTCCTCGGTCCTGGTTTCTGAACTCTTTGTCTCGTCTGATGCATCCTGAATCATTTCTTAGCATCAATAGTAATGACCTCTAGTAGGCATGACTAACCTGTTCTTTATCCGGAGAGGCACCTTTATCAACCTCTGTTGCTTTCATGCAAGCTCCGGCACGTCCAGCCTCCACGCTGGTTCTCCTGGACTGACCCTCTTTCTCCTTCTTGTGCTCCCTTTGAAGGCTCCTCTCGTCATGCCTGCTGGCCCAATTGCTCCACATTGTCATAGGGTAGCTCTTCCGGCCACCACGAGATGGCATGACACCAGGTGCAGACCTTCTCGCCGCCAGTGAACTGGGAGGGGGCACCTCGCCCACGAAATCTTGCTGAAAGCACTGAGCCAACTCTTTGACGCGTTGGCGCTGGACATGAAGCTTGTCCTTGGCGTACTTCACATCCCATTCCTTTTTTGCCGCAAGCCATTTCTTAACCAGTTCCGGATTGATGGTTCCGACTTGTGAACTTGGGATTTGAAGGACAGGACACGAAGCTTGGGGTTCCAAGTGATATATATGGCCTCTTTTGTCGACCCTTTGACGAATCATGCGCTCTTTGAAGGGAGGTAACCGATCGCCAGCCTTCCCGACAGATGCCACAGACTGTTTCGAATTTTCTGCTTGGTGTGCATCTGCGGGTGTGTCTGGGTCATCCGAGCTATCAGATGATATTGGTGAGATTTCAGTGTCGTCCACAATTTCGATCTCTGTTTCTTGGGCACATGCCAGAGCCCATGCTCCAAACTGTGCGATTGATCGAAACATGTATTTCGCTGGGCGAGTGAAACTCAAAGTGGTCGCAACATGACATAGATCATCCCAAACTTGAAGCTGAACGTGGGTCCCGGGGTATTTGTGCAGCGCCTCACGTTCGGGGTCGTACTCGTCCAGGAAAGCGTCACTGGGCGGGTAAGCAGTCGGATTCGCTGCTTTATGAGCAACGTAGAATTGCTCGTCTCGTAGCATTTCTCCTCCACCGCTTAGAATCTGCAAGGGAGGTAGGCCTCCCAGGGACGGTTGTAGAACAGGAGAAACGAGTGGGTGGAATAGCAGTTGGTTGGTCGTATACATATGAATTTGGTCCTTGATCTCAACGGTCTTACCATCAATGAGAACCTTGGGATTATCGGAATCGTTCGCTGCGTTCGGAGATTCTTTGGACGATGGGTTCTCGTGAACCGAATAACCCTTGACAGCTGTCTCCTGAGCCTGACTGCCTTTGGGCGGGATCGCCTCTTGTGCACTACTTTCGGTAGCAGGCTGTTTCCCTAGGCCTTTCTTAATGGCTTCTATTTCATCTGAGTTTGGCGGCGGCCAGGCGGCAGAAGGCCTGTGTCTGAATCCGTAGGGAGGTATATAGTCGCCGGGGTTATCCTTCACTATACTAGGAAAAGAATGAGTGAGATCAACCCAAGGTGAAATCAGGATCGCTCCTGCGGGCAAAGGCAGGCCCTGATCACGAAGAATACATAGCAGACTTTTTCAATGTTAGCTATGGGAGTTTTTTTCCGGGTGCACTTTACTTACGAGAGCGCCATTCCTCCACCGGCAGAGTCTCCAGCAAATATGATCTCTTCAGGTTTGTGTTCCTTCAGAAGGAAAAGATAAGCAGCCAAGCAGTCCTGCAGACTGCAAGGAAATGGGAACTGTGGAGCTAGACGATATGCCGCTACAACAAACGTACTTAGCGCTCTTCCAATAAACGAATCTCCAAGGAGGAATCATTAAACTCACTAAGCTGGGATTAGCATAATCACAACAATACAACCAGAACACCTAAATCTTACCGTGCAAACACTCGTCCCTTGAGCTTCCTAGCATGACGTTGCATCTGGTACCGATGCGTCTCTAAACTTCCAAAGTAATAGGCTCCGCCGTGTATGTAGAACATAATACGTTTCTGGCTCGGATGAATCCCATGAATCTTTCTAGCCCGCGTTCTCTCATTGTAATCATTTCTCATTTCGACCCATTCGCCTTGCAAATCATCTACTGGTCCGCGCCATTGCCACCACTCTTTCCCTCCAACCTGCGATAACCCCTTGGGGCCCAATTGATCGATCAGGGCGGTTGCGGCAGATGACAGATATTGAGTGGGTATGGTAACCGTTTCAGTCCTCACCCAGTGAGGACTGGGGACTCTTTGGCTTGTGAAGGATTGAAGATCCTCGACGGAGTGCTTGGCCGAGTAGGCGAGGAATTCACGGAATATCCGAACACCTTCATCGTATTCGATATGAACGCTTGGTTTATTATGGAGCGATTTACGATGCAAATACTGAAGGAAACAAAATCAGTGTTAGCTAGTTTGGTCCCAGCGAAGAA
This sequence comes from Aspergillus flavus, assembly GCF_009017415.1. Classification (NCBI taxonomy): domain Eukaryota; kingdom Fungi; phylum Ascomycota; class Eurotiomycetes; order Eurotiales; family Aspergillaceae; genus Aspergillus; species Aspergillus flavus. Next base: position 1,655,911 of record NC_092409.1, on the reverse strand, counting down.
GGAGAATAGCTCAAATGAAGTCCAGTGTGGATGGCGACTCACATGAGAGAAGAATGTCGAGATCACAGCAGGGGTGAGGGCCACACTGAGTGCGACCGTGTTCAGGGGCATCCTGCACTGGTGGTAGTTTTTCTAGGGAATGTATAGCGACAGGAACAAAGCATAGCCCACGAGAAAAACCTGTTGGTTATAGAATAAAACCAGCGATAGCGTAATAATAAATAGCGCCCAACACTGCCACTGGGTACTAGTATGTGGCAGGTAAGGGGGATTGAACGGGCAACAATGCAATCCGAGAATAATGGGTTCGGCTAGGTACGAACTGGACCCATAGTAGCAGTCGAGCAGCAAGGCCCAAAGACAATTGATTGGGCACTGGCAATGAGCAATTGAGAATTGCAACTTGGGACTGGATGGACAGCAGGGGGAGAAGCATCTCATTGATCAATCGCAAGACATGATGTCATGGGACGCGCTATCCCCTTTTCAGCAGATGCGTTGTTGTATCGCGAGTTGAAGTGGAGACTGCAAGAGGCAATCGTTATGGCGCTCCCAATTTCTTAACCTGTCTTGGCAAATTGCGACTAACGTGCTCTGGAGGGAGTCTGGAACAGTCGCTTTGCAAGCGGCGAGACTCCCTATTCTAGCTGAAAACGTGTCAAGCGTCTCCTGGAAGCTTATCATCGAGCACCACAATCATATCTTGTCCCTTGTGAGCTTCGCAACTCATATGTGCTTGAAGCTTATCGAGTGGGTATTAGATGGTAGCTTGAGTCGCACATGGATTTTCTGTGCAACAGCCGTACAGTGGGGAACGAGGCCACATGAGACCAGGAGAACGGGCCGCGGGATACTGTGCTTAAATTTGCTATCCGGATCCCGTACCCTAGGTACTCGGGCCTTGAGATGCCAATCATTGGTTGTTTGCCATAGTTACTAGCAAATGAGATGTGTTTCGTCTCGTCATCTTTCATAAGGGATCAACCGGAAGTTTTTGTTGGTGGGGAACCGTCACTGCCAAAGTGACGATTGCTTTGGGCCCATTTATAAACCCTAAATACATGCTTGGTACCTTATTCATCCCTCACTGATCCTTGCAAGACTCTAATTGCAATAGTAATAAGATCAAAAATTTGAACCAAAATCATTAACTGCCGTTTATACTCGAAATCAGACGTAGTGGTCATCCTTTCGGCTTTTTACTCAAACCATCGAAACTTCCGACAACCCATCGATCAGGGGTATGATCTCTATTTTAAATGGCACACTGGAGTCTTTGCGGCTACATGAGCCTTTATTGATAGATTCTTCAACAACAGTAGATCGAGTCGGGAAGAGTTATTATTATTCCTTCAGGTCGGTGCAATGAGATTAATGATGCTGATAGAGTGTTGGAGAAGCTCCTTGCAGGAAGATCAACCACAAGGATTGTTGTGAGTTATGTCTCGGAGAAGCTTTGAAATAATGTGCTTTAGGATTCATTGTTACCAAGTTAGTTCTATATAGTAACAGATTTCTTGGGTTCAAGATTCGCCTATCTTGCTTCAAGAGCAGGGTTTTTAGACGAGTGACGGGAACTAATGGCTTCTTTTACAAGCCAGTAATTGGCGGTTTAACAGCCTAGAAAGGCTATTGCAACAATTATGTACAGGATAATGGAAAAAGGCGCTCAAATTTAAACGTAACGGTCGCAATCATAGTGCAATCCGCATTGATTTGCTTTCGTGTGAGGTTGTCATACTCTTAGTTCCGCTTCAGGAAAGTCAGTGCTCCAAGGGCGATTCCATCAATTGCAGTACCAAGAGTCGGTTGGATCACTGGAGCGAAGAACGGGGAGTGATTACTGGGTAGCTGATCAGTGGTACCCTGCTTCACGGCATCATCCCATGTCTCAGGGTCGACTCCACCATACGTCCACATCACATACGGTGCTCCTACCGCCGTCGCAAGAAGGGAGAAATCTTCACTTGCAGTCGCTGGCTCCGATTCAACCAAGTTTTCTCCGAAATATGATCCAAATGTTTTTTGGAGAGCCTTGACTGTAGCCTCATCGTTGATAGTCGCGGGAGCAGAAAGTATCTGCTTAACAAGAGGTTTCTCGGCGACACCTCCTGCTAGACACTCTGCCTCGATGATTCTCTTCACGGAAGATATAACACGCTCGCGGACCTTGGGGTCGTATGTCCGAACATTAAGCTTGAGATCCAGCTGATCGGGGATAATGTTCGCTACATGACCAGCTTGGATGCTCCCAACACTGACAACAGCCAGTTCGCCCGGCATCACTTCGCGGCTGACGATACTTTGCAGGCGCGTCACAATTGTTGCGCCGATAACAATGGGATCGATGCAAGTCTGAGGAGCCGAGCCGTGTCCACCGCGCCCATAGATGCGCACATCGAAGGAATCAGCAGCCGTGAGCAGCCGACCCGAACGGATACTGACTGTGCCCGTTTTCATTTTCATAACGTGCTGCGACAGGACAACGTCTGGCTTGGGGATCTTCTCGTACAGCCCGTCTTCGATCATCGCTTTGGCGCCGGACAGTAGCTCCTCCGCTGGTTGGAAAATACAGATCAAGGTACCAGACCAGTGATCCCGGGCGGAATTTAAAAGCTCAGCACTCGCCATGAGACTTGTGACGTGCGTATCGTGACCACAGGCATGCATTGCCGGTCTTTTCACTCCGTCTTTGTCTTTAACGATTTTGTCGCTAGCGTACGGCAAACCAGTCTTTTCCTCTAAAGGTAGCGCATCCATGTCGGCTCGCAGGAGAACGGTTGGCCCATCGCCGTTACGGAGAATACCGGCAACTCCATATCCACCGATGTGCGTGTGAACCTCAAAGCCCAACTTTTTGAGATGATCTGCGGCGATAGCTGATGTGTTCTCTTCTTGGAAGGCTAGCTCGGGGGAGCTGTGCAACTGACGATAGACCTCTTCAAACGGCTTCAAGTCTGGTCGGTATTTCTCGATAAGGGCCTTTAGGCCATCACCTGATAAAGATATTAGCATCGAACCCAGTCACAATATAATCCGGAACGAACGGATCTACTTGGGCTCTCACCTCTTGCTTGCATGATTATGGGAATGGGTTAACTGGGGGCGAGTGAAAAGAGCAAAATAAAGACAGAAGTCACATTGCGAGAGCATGTGCGGGGTTGAATTCGGACACTTCTTATTTATGAATGACATGCAGGATCGTAGATCGGTAGTAAGAGAGCAAGGCGGGGAGAAGCGTCGGGAACCGATAAGTTCCCCAGAGTCCCCACAGTGTCGGCAAAGGGCCCAGTGGTGATGAACGACTCGGCAAGCTGCGGTTTATCTGTTGGTTGATTAGACGAGATAGAAACGGACAATTCTCGGGGAATACGAGACAGCCGATAATCAATTGCGGTTGGACAATTGGTTGCACTGGTCAGATATGATCTATCGCATGAGTTCATAGGGGGTTACATACTACTACATACTCCCGAATCCCGATAATAGCACAAATTCATCAGCGTAAAGAGGTCGACCCAATGCTCAAATATTCTATGAATAATAGTTCTCTACATAGTTATTGTTTTATTTTAGGTAATTGTACATTCTTACCATTCACCACGTTATTTTTGTAGTATAACTACATGGTATAGTTGACTGGCAGTTAATTCCACCAGACCAATTTTGTATCGAAATCATTCCATCATGCATTTGGCTTAACTTCACCTTCCGAGTATGAATTTGGGAATATTTCTCGCTAGTACATAACCAGACTATATCGATTCATTGCATAGACTAATTGATTCTATTGAACATTCCCTGCTAAGATGCAACCAGTGGGAATCATTCCGCTACTCAGCCAGTTTCACAAGACAGGGATTCCTGGTTTAAGGTTCCGGGGCTTTGATAGTTTGTCGGATTCTCTTTGTGAGCGATCATTAAGTATTTCTTCAATGAGTAGAGTAGGCTTTGGCTAGAGCTCGGTTCTAGGGATCAAAGTTTGTTGAGTGCATATCCACAATTACTCCCTTTGGGGTAACCACAGGATTCATCAATATCTGGGGTAGTCAGGTACCATTTGTAGATCCGTGCATTAGAACACACCAATTCACAAACAAAAGAGAGTTTGATGTGCACGTCCTTTGGGGTGATTAACTCTCAAATTAACTATTTGGCAAAAGTACATAGACATGACTAAAAAGTATATCTATGTAAGTAGAATGTTTATTAACTTGCCCTAGAGAGCTAATCAATATAAATAGCTGACTATCTCCTCCTTTCTCTAAGCTGAAAATCCCTCCCGATATCCTCATATTACCAAACACTTGAAGCACTATCACCGCATAACTAATCAAGGACATTGGTCTCGGCACAATGAATCTGTTCAGCATCCTCACCCTTTCTGCCCTTCTCGGCATGGCCAACGCAGTAGCTGTCACCCGGGATACCAGCTCTGCTACTCCCAAGGAGTTCAGAGTCCTCAACAGATGTCATAACATCTGCACCGGACACAACGACTGCCCAGAGAGCTGTCCCTGTGACATGCACAACATATGTGCCCCTAAATGTACATCCAAAAGTCTCACCCCAACTATGCAAACGGACCACCGGAACACTAACATAAACAATCAAAATAAGAACCGCTACGCGCAACTAAAGCCTGCTCCGTCATACTTCTTTGTCAAAGCTCAAATGGTCCGGTTACCCCCAAATTTGCAAACAAGGGTGTCCCTAGTACTGATAAAATGATAGACTGCCCTCGAGTCAGCACTCCGACTTATACTGATACTTCTTCTGAAAACACTGGACTGGATTCATCGAAATATCACCGATGACCCGGATAATGCTGTCTGGTTGGCGACGGTTGCTTCTACCTGGCTTTGGCTAGAACCTGCCTTGATGGTCATGGTCGCTTGGATGGGCGGTTTGTACTGGCTTTAGTTTACATCAGGTAGTTAGTTTATTGGGTCTACTTTATTATTGTGCGTAGTGATAATAGGACAGACAATGGTACCGCATTAAACATTTGCTAAGTTGGCTTGTTTTGTTACTCATTATGCGATTAGTCTCTGACGAAGTTCCAAGTGAATTGTGAAAATGTCGTTAATCTCAGTGTAATCATTTTGCTGCATATCTTAAGCATGTTGGAGCTTGGTTTATCTGCTGTTCAAGACACAATGTGAAATAATACATTGATGATTATAAAATATATTTCGGATACAAGTTCTTGCCATGTATGAGTTCACGCCATAACACGCCCACATTACAAGTTACTGACGAGGCAATACCTGATGAGCCGCTACCACAACTAGGCAAATGTACTACAAAAGCATATTTTGCCTACATTACAGGCTTATCCGATCAAGGTGGCCTACAAAGTATACTGATGCAGTAGCCTAGGTTTTTGTAGCCGCATGTGGATCCTATCCGAAGTGGAGCCCGCGTGGCGAGGGTCATCCGTCCGATAGTGAACCACCAAAAAATTTTCAACCGCGCTCTTCGCAAGAGCAAAAAGTTAAGCCGAACGCGGGGGTCGAACCCGCAACCTTGAGATACCGTGATGACTAAGAGTCTCACGCTCTACCGATTGAGCTAGCCCGGCTTCAGTTGTTGAAGAAGTGAAGTAGTTCAAATTATATCGTGATGAAAGGTGTTGACTGGTGTTCTGTCCCGTGTAGATAGTCAGCGATCCATTTCCCCCAGCCAGCTTGGAGCTGCCGCCGGCTTGGAGCTGATGCCGGCTGCAGCGGCTCATCCAAGGAGTGGCAAAGGGTGAAATAGGGTGTTGGAGACTTCAGCGAGCTAGGCCCTGCAGCCTAGTTGTCCTAACATCAACGTTCCTAGAGGAAGATGCTATTGGTCTGATCGTCCTTTACCCCTGGTCGGCCAGACAGGTCAATGCCAATGCAGGACAGAGTGGTCACAATGCGACAGGCAGCAGTGCTCATCCTCCGAATTCGACCCCTCCCCCCAAGGGGAAGCACGGGTTACGCGCTCGTGCCGCTGGTCATAAGGCTCCCATGGCTCTCGAGACGCTAGCCAAGGCAGAATTCAACAGTTTTGTTGTAAGTCGCGATATATTCTATTTTGGTCACCGCGATAAGTACTGGGGATCGTGGACCAGAAAACTGCCGCTGGGAAAGTGCGACGCCAGGTTGATAGGGTGAAACAGACTCAACAGCCCAGACATCGTTGCGCGCGTCAAATTGAAATTCAATTCTGTAGCTTTGGCCCTTTGTTGATCAGTAGAAGTAGACAAGTGCATTCATTTTCGGAAGATTATCCATGCAGAGTGAGCATCTGACATTGCGTGCGGCCGAATATGGCGCTTAACCGTAATAGTGGGAGACGAAACGAAGCAACGATAGCCAGTGGCATCTGTGGCTGTGGCTGAGCCGTATTCCAAGGTATCTGTTTGGAAGACTGAGGCTGAGACCCCTGAAACCCGAACAGGTCTAGCGACCCCTTATCAATATGGTCCCGGTGATCGCATCCATCGTTCGTGTTAGCAACTTAGCACGTAAAATCCCGACTTATTCTTAGAACAAAAGTGAGACGAACCAAAATAGACGAGGTGAGGTATCATGGAGTTCCAGGATATTGTAGGTTACCAACAGAATGGTTCCAAACGATTTACTGTCTCAGAAAAGATCCGCGATTGTGGTCAGCGGCTGCGAAGCAAATGAGCGTAGAGGGACAGTTCGGCGGTTGCTGTTGCTTACCCCACGGAGTAGAAGAGCGTTATCAACCAACGATTATGATAAAGTTAATGGCATGCAGATGCAGGAAATATGCAATGGCTCAGGGCTGCATCTCCAGGGGTGGTAACGCAGCGAATTCTTTCGGTATTACAGAAGAGTAATACGGACGCTGTGATGGTGGTGGCAGTTGGGGGGAAATTGACGTCGTGAGTGCGGCGCAGGCAGAGAGGGAACACGAGAAGGTCAAGCCACTCAAGCCACAGTAATCCTTGTCAAAAAGGAGTCAGTCCGTCTGCTATCGTCATTGTTTCTCCGAAAGACAAGCAACGATGACTCGAAGTGTCCCCCGACACCTCAATCGGGTAAGCGACGGGTGGTTTGGAGGGGATCTAGACAGGTACCTAGCCCCAAGTGTACTAGTAGTTGTGATGGTGTGGAGCCAGGCAGAATGCGGGTGAAAGAAGAGTTGACCGACTTGTTCATACGGACAGTCCAATCAGATGGCCTAGAGCCTCTGCAATTCTCGCGATCAACCGGTATGGTCATGGAGGGAAAGCACTGCCTGCGCGCACCAGCCACAGGTCCCCCGCCAGTGAGAATGCTTTGTTTGAGCCTTAGGAACCACTCTCGTGCATCGTTCAAGGTTAGCGTCGAGTCACCCGCCCTTTGGACCCTAAGTTACTGTATCACTGAAGAAATTCAAAACAACTTTCTTTCACATCATCTGCCAGGCTACCATCCACACTTTGATTTAATTTCGTATTGTATTGAATTTCATGTTAGAACATGATTACTATTATTTTGTATTTTTATTTATTTTATTTTGATCTCCCACCCTAGTCTTCTTGTGATCAGTGCGGTCATAGCGCAGACCCATCCTGGCTACTAGAGGTATTGCTTTAGGTTGTATGCTTTTGAGCGTGGATGTCTCCTTCAAGTCCTTAGTATATAATCTTGCTCACTCCCCACCGTTAATGATCCTCTTATCCACTTTTACATCTACACAGTTCTCCAGTATAATTCCTGCTGCCTATACCTGGACACATTATAAACCCTTCTGTTGCCAAACCACCTCAATCTTCCTCTGCTACCACTCCCAATCAGTTCCGTAACTATACCGTCAAACTCCGTCACGCTGTCTCCCCGAAGATCTTCTCGTTTCCTCACATTGCCTCGTCTCTTCCCCATACGAGATACGATTGTCCACCAACAAACTCCAGGTAGAAGACGGTCATTGCGACGTTCTTCCACGATGCCTGCCCCAGTCGAAGTCGTCGATCCCGTCTTGCCCGTCCGCGATCTCGAGGCTGACGAGGAATACGTGATGGTCGCCTTTGAGCGTCATGCGAGCCACTGCACTCGATGCGCAGATCCCCTCAGAGCGCGCAAAGATGACCGCTCTCTTTGTGAGCGTGGACACCAATACGCCGTCGACGTCGCCGACTACCTTTACAGCAAGAACGGAAAGTCATACTCGACCCTCGACCGTGAGCGCAACCAGCCTACTCTCGTCAAGATACCCCGCGACTGCCGGGCTGTCCGCGCACTGCTCCTCGCCATTGAAGATGGTATGCGCCTGAACCGCAAAGAACAGGGTGCTGTCCAGCCCCCTCGGTCACCGTCACCTATCATCACCTACGACCGAACCTACCCCGTTCCTCCCCGCCGATCGACAAGCCCACAACAGCAGCCTGTCTCATACACTGAAATCATTGAGCGCGAGCCCCGTGACGCGATGCGTCGTCGGGTCATCGTCTACTCCTCTCCTCGTAGCTCCCCTAGCCGGAGCTCTCCCAGCCGGGGATCGCTGTACGAGTCTGATGCGGCGGAGCGCAGACGTTTCAGGGAGTCCTCGCGGATCTACAGACCCACTGAATACCACCGTTGAGCGGTTCACCGTCCAGCTTCTGGTTTATCTTTTCAGTCTACCTCTATACGGACCATCATATAGCCGTGCTGCAGGCAGTGCTATTCGAACTCTGTCGTCTTTGCACACACACACACTCTCGACTCAGCCGGGCAGGGCCCAGCTCATGCGCGAATCCATAACACGCACAATGTGCCCATCCGACTCCAGTCTTAATTGGTACGGATGTTCGCGCCGATTGGCGTCTTCCGTGGGTTTTCTTCCCTCGCAGAGAATGGTTTCCTATGTGATTCAGCCATCTTACTTTGAAGACATTGCCTCTACGTAGTCCGAAAGGACACCTTTGCAAAAACCCAAAACAAACGGGGAAAATCCAAGAAAGTGAATAAAAAAAAGGTGGTGTTTACAACAAGTTGCAAGTATAGTTTGTTGGATTATTCGGTTGCTGTGATTGGAAGAGGATATGCATGCAGGGAGTGAGTCATGAGCTTTTACTTTCTGCGTACTGGAGGCTTCAGCCTATGATGTTGGATGGAGTTTACTAGTTGTCCTCCTCCGCACACCCTCAACAGTGCATGCCATTCATTGGAGGATCCTTTTTCCTATGTTTACTATGAATCTATGACTCGATGTAATTATGAAGATTGTGGAGAAAACATACACAAAAAAAGAAAAAAAAAAATTCTTTCATAGAATGACCTTACTTTGTATGTAAACCATAAAGTAGATCCATTGTAGAAAGGAAGAGCTAAAATACATCTTCTGGACAACGTGATCGCATAGGAATGTTACTGACTCGTGAGTCACCTGTAATTACGAGTCCCAATACATTTACACATACGAGACAAGTTACAACCCCACCTTTAATAGCATCTCTTAATGCTGTTCCCTTGTACTAGTAGTGTATTTTCGACCTAATGCATCCTGCACGTTATGGTTATATGAGTCAATCCTGGTCCTGGTAAGTTAATACTCTCCGTAGATCAAGTGGGTTATGGCGGTGCAGGACACAGAGTGTATACTCCTGGAAGATTACTCTATGGAATATCGGAAGTAGGTTAATTTGACCCACTAGTTTAAGAAGAAAATAGAACTATGAATATAACACTAAGATTAAAATTATAGACGAGAGACCATAATTACCAAGAAAGCTTAACAGATTGAATATGAATAGGCTGGAAACCAATCTAACTGCAACCTTGATTTAGAGGCGATATTTGTCTTTACATTGTGCAGCTTGAAGTTGTTGGATCTTAAGCGTTCAAAGAAATTCGTATAGAAGACATACAGATAGGATTGATTTTTGATCGAACAAAAAAATCGATACTATACGCATATGAATTCATTCAAGGGATAGCCATATGGTGAGTCGAATATCTATATGGGCTAGACCATGATTATTCCATCCTCCAGAACGTGCACTTGCCATGATAATCCTTAGTAGTGTTACAAGAGAAAAGTAGAGTATAGTGTATAAAAGCGTTTCTTTGTTAAACCTACTGCTACCCTTTACAAGATGAGAGAGTTCCCGCAAAGTTGACCTACAAAAACCAGGACCAGGAACACCGAGGTTCGTCTATATCAGAGTCAAATCTCCCAGTAGATAATTTTGATATCTTCCGACTAATTAGGTTTCTGTTTAAGGAACCAAACAGTGGAACGTCTCGCATTCACCGAACCCCCGTCAACCGTGGTAAGGCCGTGGAGAAGATTACCGCCCTACCATGTCAGGACGTTCCAGGCCTCCCCCTCATTCTGATTAACCTGATTTGTTCCTTGACGTAGAGTCTCGTGTGCTGGGTTCTGTTCCTGGTGGAGCTCCCTCGAGCTCATTTCTCCACTATCTCCAACGCCTTCTATACCAGGCTTGCCTTTCATTCGATCAACTATTGGAACTCCTCACCTATCTCCTATCACGGCTAGTACTCTGTTGAAGTCACATTATAGCGTCCTTCTTCTGTCTCTTCTGTCTACAGTGATGCGTTGAGCAGTCTTCGCTAAGAGAAAGCTTCAACTCCCCGTTGACCCCGTCTCTCAACATCACCCCCAAACATACAAAGAACACAAGTATACAAAGAACACCTCATCTCCATCCCTAGATACCCCTCATCAACCCCAAACAATGGCCGACAGATTCGAGCCCGACAAGCTCCACAGCGAGCTTAACGTCCTAGTGAACTACACCGACATCGAAAGAGATCTTGAGAAACGCTTCCGAACCTCCTACTCACCCTTCACCCCGGCCATCCACAGACCCTTCGGCGCAGAGGCAGTCGACCAGTCCTCTCCCATGTCTACAACTTCATACCTACTCAAAGCTCATCTCCCCACTGCAGCACCCGAGGAAGAACACCGTACCCACGGCGAAAACGCACAGTACAGCAGTGAAGAGGAGCCATCTCTCAAGGCATCCATGCTCCAGGGGATCGGAACCATCGAGAAGAAAGAGCAGGTATCCAAATGGCAAGGAAGTGTTGGGTTGGATCGCCCCATCTCGATGACTACCGGGAGGGTCTACGATAGAGAGCGTCTGAATGACCTGGGGGAGCCCGAGATAGCGACCGAGAAGGCGACTTCGCATAGTGGATCTGATGACGGGGAGTGGTTAGTCTTATGCTGTGTCCTCGGGCAACGGGCCTGTTTTCTAACAAACAAGGAACAGTATTCAGCCGACGGGAGAGATTGAGATGACCGACAATCCTACTACAGAGGCACACGAAGAGTGGTCGAACCATGCGACAGATGAGACGGCAGATGGTGAGAAGCCTGTTTTGTTTAAACGTGAGCGGAAGACCTCTCCAGAGTCTCCTGACGGTTTTGTCTTCAAGCGACGTCGTAGCGCTCGTATTGCTGCTTTGCTCGCTAATCCGGAGTAACAACTAACCACGTTAACCTGATGGTATGTGTGGGTTTTCTGCTATGATAATCCTGGTACTGAAGTATGTCTTTAGGAGGAATTGTACATGAGTGTGTTGGATGGTGTTGGACACCTGATGACCGTTCTACTTTCTTGCTTCTGAAGATACACGACGCATCTCGTCTAATTACTAATACCGGGCATTGGGTGATGGGTGTTAATTTGTATTGCAGGGAGCTATGCAGGGCATAATGGCTGAAAAGTTTGATATGTATTGACCAAGTGGAGTGGTGCTGTCAGCGAGATTCTTCTAGCTTCGATGATCATATCCCTTATATCATGGACTTGGGCTGGATCGGCTCATGAATAACAAGGAATCTAGTTTGATTACCGCTAGCCGCGACGATGGATAGCAGTAGTTAGATCACTGTCATTCACGATACACTCGTCGGAACCTATCTAGTTCTTCAACCTCTATCCGCAGAACTATACTAAACGACTGGTGCCTGGCCAGCATCAACTGCCATGCATAGTCCGGATCGACATCTTTTCACCAATTCATTAATATTTCAGTAAAAATAACCCAAGAAAAAAGCGTATCCCCTCAATGAAAACTGTGGCGGTGCACCCCCAGAACTTCGACATACACAAAAGTCGCCTGACAATCCCGCAAACCTAACCACCCACAAAAGCGATTATCATGATCTCCCATCTCCAGCAACAAGAAGCCATGAAAACAACGACAACAAAAAACCCTCCACACCTCAACAATAATAGAAAAACCCCCGACCAAATCGGAGGTCGACAAAGTTCCCAAAACCAAGAACACCAGCCCGTAGATCGTCTCGGTCCAACCCTCCCGTTCAGATGCGACCACATGACACTGGCTACTAAAATGTATTCGCCGCCCAAAAAACCCCCGGATAGGGGAGAAAAGGTGTATAAACACCCTCCATTAGGGAACCACACGGACACTTAACATGCATGAGAATAGTTCCCGCCGCGGATTAAGCCGGCACTAAAGCAGCTGGAGGGTATCCGCTAGCACGGTCCACAACTTGTTTTGTCGTCCGGGATTGATCATGGGACGGTTCGTTGCCGTTTTGAGTATACACCATGTTGTGGTCACCAGGTGTATGTGTATGTATCCATACAAAATCCGCCAGTATGGGGGGTTCTGACTCATGGCTGTGACATTGTCCTCCTGCTCGATATTCGAGGGCATGAACGCGCGGGCTGAGTACACGTGCTAAGGGTTGGAAGTCAGTTGCGAAGAAAGAAAGAAACGAGGAAGTAGAAGCAGAGATATAGGAGATTAGTCGGTCATATTGGATAGATGAAGCTTGAGAACATATGTAGATGTACTATGTCCTTAGTAGGGCAGCCCTGCGTCGACGATCGATCCAGTAGGTTTTACATATCTAGCATCCCAACGCAGCCACTAGCGATCTGCAGGTCAGGCGGCAGGAGAAATTTTCATAAAGCCAAATTCTGTTCGAGATAGAGTTAGTCTAAGCAGGCTATTCTTGGAGATGGTGATCTAGCAGGTATTGTATGTACTAGTCAGCCGTAATAGTAGTCTTGATTTTGGTATCATCATTGTAATAATATTTTCGTATGAATATATGTTTCGTCACGAGTATTATATACCCATAAATTCGAAAAAATAAAAGGATGAATTGAGAATAAAAGATCGTTTAATGTCGCGAGGGTGTAGTGGTTCAATAACTTCGAACAGATACACAGTGAGTGCAGACGCTCTGTGGAAATCCCGAGACGAACCTGAACTGAGAAGTCCTTGATTGAATCCCATTGTCAATTAGCGACAGGGACGCAGACTATACTAGTAGTATTTCTCTAGAGGAAAAGAAAATAATCTCCAGGACGATTTGTAGTTCTTGGAGGAGAGGTCGCAATTACGATGCTCCAGAACAATGAAAGCCAAACAATGACCCACATTTTCAACCATACCACTTTCAGACATATAGGTCACGTGCAGCTATCGCGAATCCAAAGTTCTCCGCCGCATCTCCGATGATCTCGAATTCTTGAAATCAGGTGCCAAACACCCCAACGTTCCATTTTCCTTCAGTTAGAGCCGCCAAAATGGCCAAGAAAGGTAAGAACACATATGCCCTTCTCATTACACCATGGACTTAATGCGCTAGCAGCGCGCGCCGATGGTTTGTTCCTAGTCTTGTGCGGAGCTGACATCGATACCAACAGCCAAGTCTCGTACTGTCGCCGTTCGTCTCATCTCCATGGCCATGACTGGCTTTTACCGGACGATGATCAGACCTCGTACCCATCGCCCCTTGAGCATGCTCAAGTATGATCCCGTTGTGAAGAAGAAGGTGCTATTCCTAGAAGCGACAAAGGGCGGAAGAGCGAAATAATCATGTCCTTTCAACGCCTTCACACGATCTTCCGCGCATACGCAGCTGAGATAGAAATGATGACTGCTTCGACCTTCAGGCGGTGTCGGGCAGCAAAGTTTACGAGACAACCTTCACTGGGTACGGCCTACCGAGTTGTCGGATGTCACTCAGTCTGTTATCGAACGATAAACCATGTACATTAGACAACATCAGTGCGGATAATACTTGGAATTTTGTCATACTCCGGGATGTTGCCGTGCTGTATATCAATTTGGGTTTTGCATTCTGGCGTTTAAAGCAGTACAGTCTGGGTCAATAAATGTGTTCAATATACCATTCCTAGGATCCGACCATCTTTGCAACCACCTGTCTACCGAGATCTTTCACTCCTCGCACATTACCTTAGACAACTCAGTAACGATACCATGTGCAACCTATATTTATACATAATCAAGGAAGATGCCTGAGATTTACAAACTTCTCATATTTGTCTGTTGAACCGAGCGCTGTAGCGATCACCTGCTGAAGTTAGCGTATCTCACTAACCTTGTTGACTCGGACAGGTATTTACCTCTTGTTCTTCTTCCTCCACGAGCTGGCCACCTTTGATTATTGGAGCGGTTTCCATTCATAGAAGAATGTCGACTGCTACCAGACGCGAGTCTCGTAGGACTTGTCTTACGCTCAAAGCATCTAGAATCAGCTCTTGTCAGGCGTCTCGGCTGGGGTGAGGTCGGGCCCCTAGCTCTTTTGTTGGCAGAGTCTGGCCTTTCAGCGCTATCGTGGTCCAAGGCTTTACTACTTAAAGGAGGCAAGTAATTCTGATGCGCGAACTGCTCTTGGCTGCGCACTTGAGGCGTCTGCCGATTCCTACTATAGGTTCTTCGGTTCATTCGACCAGGTAGCGGCATTTGCGATGTATCTTTCTGCTCGTGGCAGTTTTCAGAGTCTGAAGCCTTGCGCTTTTCCCTGCTTGTCGATGGAATGTCCGTTTCAAATGTGACTGCTTTTGGCGTTACCGCGGAAGTTTCCATATCTTCCGGGATGTGAGGAAGCTGGCTAGCTGGCTGGCTAGCTGGCTGGCTAGCACCAGAATGCTGATCCATTTTTCCTAATGGAGTGCTTTCACTCGACCGTTCTTTCGTATCCTCTGTTCTTGCAGCATCCTGTTTCTCAGCGGAGTTGGCTGCCACTTGACAGCTCCTATTTGAATTAGTCAGTATATCAGGTTTTTCAGTAACGATATTTTCCTCTGGTGTCGAAACTAGCATGGCTGCAAATTCGATAGGAACTTGGTCGGATACTGAACATGTTGGAGATAGCTGTCGAATGCTTGAAAATGGTACAATGCTGTTAGACTGCTGTGAGTCCGGGATGCATGGAAGTTTCACATCAGCCACCCTAGCTTTCAGACTCTCATTGGCTGGAGAGGAATAGGCACTCTTCTGGAAACTCTGTGTTCGATAGATAAGTTCTGTGGTTTGGACAACGTCGTTTTCCAAAGCTCTACAGCTTTGTTGAGGCGTTGAGGCGATAGATGTATTAGCAGCATCAGCATTCCGGCAAATAAGGGCACCTTCATCCGTAGGCTCATTCAATGGAGTAGCTTCTAGGCTGTTCTTCACTCCTAATGGCTGTAGGAGCGCTATCAGCCTGTTCCAAGTCTCAGAGAAGGGTTCCTTGGGTGATAAAGCGTCCACCTGATCAAGTGATTCTTTAATCTTCTTTACCCAGTGTTCTGAATCTTGGACTCGCCGAAGCAGAGTGTGTATCTCGGATTTCGCCTTCGACTTTCCAGTCTCGAGGCTCAACCTGGCTGATGTTTCCACTGATAGCTCCTTTTGGATTCTTGTGCACTCTTCTTCCTTCACTAGGAGGTTTTTCTGAAGTATGTCAAATTTTTCTTGTGACAGCTTATATGAGGCACTGCTCTCTTCCTTGACCACGATGAGCTCCTTTTCAAGGCTTGCAGCTTTTTCGTTAGCTTCATGGAGCTGTCTTTGCATGCATGACTGCTGCGTTGCGATCGATGATTCCATTTCTCGAAGTCGGCTGACCTCTGCAGCTTGCTCCGCAAGTGAGTTCTCTTTCTCAATACACTTGCTTTCAAGGGCTTTTATCTGTTCATCTTTCGCTAACCCCTTCGGAGGTCAGTAAAAACTTCATGCTGGGGTAGTCATGCGCCTACTAAACATTCTGCTTCACTCTGCTTCTTCGTATATGCTGTTTCACTCTCAACCTTTGTATTGTCAGCCAATATTCAGGTACTAGATAACGTCGTAGCGTACTAGTGCTTTTTGTGCCTCCATTAATTCATCTCGGACTTTTTCAATACTTTTGCAGAGTTCGCTCTTCTCTCTTAACAGTTCATGAATTTGTTGTTCATACTTGACTCTATATTGATCTCGAGAGATAACGCTGGCCCTATTAAGCTCTTCGCGGATTTTGGACTCTATGACCTTAATTTCGTCTTGGAGTGCGATTGCCTCTGATTCGAATTTGTTTGCGCGGCCTTCTGCTTCCTGACCTTTTGTAACGGCTTCGAGCAATGACAGCCTCATCTCTTCATTTTCAATCGCTCTGCTCCTGAGGCGTTCTTCGGCTGTTCTCAGCTCATCTGATAGTTGCTGTATCCTTAGTTCATGTTCAACTCTTTCTTTAAATTCAGCGGCTGTAGGTTCGGTTGTTTCTGGGGTTTGCAACTCAGATAGTCGGATTTCGAGCTGTCCCATTTGCCGAGCGAGGCTATTCTCTTTCTCCCGAGCGCCCTCCAAGAAGGAACCGAGCTTATCAATGCTTGGTGCACAAGCTTCAAGACTTTCTTGTAGAGTGGTACATGTGACTTCACTTGCGGAAAGCCGTTTGAGTAGAGCAGACTCACCTCCCACATTTTCCTCAACAGACCGAAGCTGCTCTGTTAGAAGCTGTGCCCTATCTTCATTCACTTTAAAGCTTCTTTCGATGACTGCTGCTAAGTCTTCCGTAAGAGATTTAATCCTGAATATAATTAGCCATATCCTTCCTCAGAAGGTACATCGAGCTATCAGTAACTTACTGAGACGAACACTCCTGAAAAGTCGCTTTACACTGCTCAAAGTCCATCTTTCCTTGGGCATGATTCTCACCCATGCGCCTAAATGACAAATGAAACTCTTCTAGTGTCTGCTTTATGATTGTTTGCGCAGATGTTTGAGATACGTCAACATGCTTTGCCACAGTCTCAAATCCTGAATCAAGCTTTCTTAGCATTTCGCGTTGGTCAGCCCTGATAAGGCCTATCCTTTTCGCCTGAAGACGTGAGTTGTCTTGTATATACGTCTCTAGCAAGGACGATCTTTTCTTTTCGTCGGATAAACGCTCCTGAACAGAGCGTGTCTTTTCCTCTGCATTTTTCAAAGCCTGCTTCATGGAGTTGATCAAAGTTTGTGATTCCACAAGACAACTTTGACTCTTCTCAACTGTACTGGAAGCATGGAACAACTGTTCCCTGGTATCAGCAATTGTGCCTTTTATTTCCGCTTTATCTCTATCTAGTGATGTTTTTGTCAGTTTGAGCTGAGTTGTTTCCACGCGAAGTGCTTTGTAACCAGAAGCCAGCTCGTTAAGGATGTATTTAAACTTCGCTATTTTCGCCTTCCAAGCCTCTACCTGAGTTTTGTACGCCTTGGACTCCGATGTCCTTTGCTGTAACTCATTACTGAAGACGTCGAGCTGGCTTCTCAAAGCATTATTCTCTTGCGTGAGCTCGGAAATATTGGCCTCTAACTGTTCTTTCTCATTGGAAGCGACGACGTCATTCTCTTCTCGGGCCTTGATCTTGACAAACAAGAGCTGGAATAGGTCCTCCTCAGACAGGTCTGCATTGCCGTTGCCAAAGGCGGGTTGTCTTGAGGTGATTCTTTTTCCACCTGATCGGCGACGCTTCAATACTCTTGACCTGTTATTTGTAGGGGAAAGTTAAACGCTTCTCCCATCCTCGTGTGCTAGGCGCTCAGCAACACACGTCTTTGTCAACTTTGCTGTGCCCTGTCTGGGTGACTGTAGAAATCTGCCGTTGAGCTTATTTTGTTCAGTGTCAGACTTTTGTATACTAAATGAATCCTCCTACCTTGTCTTTAACTAGAGCATTTGATCTTATAGCTGAAACCATCTCAGCGCATCCAGGCAAGTATAAGTGGCTGACGTACCTTGTGGCTCATTTTCCGGTGATAGAAGTTGTCCATTGGCAACGGACGGGAAAGTGGTAGTTCCTTCACATTGCGCTTGATTGTTTTCCGAGTGATGAACCTTGGAGGTGAGTGCATGGTCTAATCTCATGGCAGGTTTTGTTTTGCTATGCGCAGTCTCTAAATCTTGGGCTTCCGAAGATGAAGAAGAGGTCCTCGTAATCTGGCGACTGGAGCTGGTTTCCGTATCATTCGATCGAGAAGCAATGTGTCTAGATATTTCTTTTAGTAGAATTGACGCAAGTCATTGGGACATTTTCTTACTTTGATTGGTGATTATGAGTTGTACGATCGGGCTTTCTGGTTCCATTCTGCTCCGTTTGCATGATGCTATTGTTGTGAGGCGCAGGAACAGCTGAAGCTTGCTTGACTGGTGGATGAAGGGTAAATGCCTTTCCATGCTGTGCAGGTCTGGCAAAAGAGAAAGCTGTCAGGTCAATGCCGGAGCTCCGTGGGCGTTGTACAAGTGACGCCGCGGGTTGGTTGGGGTTGGCTGTTTGGTTTAATTTTGAACCCTTCCCCAGGACTGCGTTGAGATTAGGCGAGACAGGTTCAGTATTGGATCCCGCCATTTGTAGCAGAAGCATCTCTTCATCATCTCCAATCTCATTGGGTTCACTGTCTCTTTCTCTATCGGAAAGAGTCAAAGGGTCACCCACTAATGGGTCAGGGCTTTCGTTCCCCATGTTGATTTAGGCGGTACAGCATGTCCTAGACTGGGCAGACACAGTCGTATCCTTAGAAAATGATGCTGATAATCAGGGACTCGGAAGTATCGTAAGTCTCAACCGCTTTTCTAGAGTGCGATTGCTGGTAATGTGGATCAAACTGGTCGGTGAAACACCCTGTGGTTATAGGAAAAAGAGAGCGGAGAGGAGTAATCTCGTCATGGAAGTCCCAGAAGACAGTTCCCGTGACGAGGAAATACTAGAATAGGCAGGGGTGGCTCTTTAGGAAGGAGCATATAGCAGCCTGAGGATCATGGCTTTCGGGAGTGACAAAAACCCTATTTTAGATGCATCCGTGTATCTCTCTACCACTACTAGTAATTCCTGTCGTATCTCTATACTCCTCGAGAATACGTTCGAAGACGATTAACTGCAGGTACTAGGAGGTTATTTATCATACCAAAAATATAATGAGTTTACTTCAATTCCTTAGCTTGCTCTTGAAATCCAACTTTCTATCCATGTTTGGGCTCAGATACATAGTAGCCTACATATACACCCTCTGGGTTTAGAACTGCTACTATTCAAATAATCCAGGTGCATGACAGATGCTTCCCACATATAGAGACAATCTAAAAGAGGAGTCAATTTTCCCGCTTCGAATTACGCACAGACGTGTGTGGCTGTTCCCTTCCATTTTGACTATAGCGATCATCCGCTATACAAACGCCAAAACGGTTTCTATGGCAAAACCCAAGCAACAAAGCGTTCGACTGCTCCCTGAACTGATTTGCTGGGAGCAATTGAAGTCAGCCTAGCAGAGAGTTTGAAATCACACTTCGCTTAAAATGAAACTCCGGCAAATCTGCGGTTTCCTCCTCCTGGCGCCTCGGGCGTATCTCTCATTGGTTGCGGCCTCGATGCTAAGGGCGGTTATCACCAGGATCAACATAACATCACATCCCCAGTCGTCTGTTGCGAACATGATTCGCTCCGTGAATCCAAATTTAGGTTCTTCAGCACAACTGTATAGACCACTTGATGAGGTAGAACACGCCTCCTCATCCTTCAATTCTTGGGACTGTTGCTGGTACCCTATCACAAGGTTGTACCTGTCATACAGCCTTTTACTTCGTATTCATGTAGCGCCCACGATGTTGTGCTTGAGCTTGCTATATAGACTGCTAATGACTTCACCGGTGTGTTTTCCACCTACTGTTTTTATCTATCTCTTGTATATACTTTCAAAATAAGGAAAAGCAACCCCGCACTCATAGATACAGCGCCAGACCTTGAAGATCCTATCAATTCTTCCCATTTCACTGGGTATCACCGACATGTCCTGGGGAACTGCCTACTCCTGCGTTATCATCGCTACTCTCACAGCGCAGTCAAGAGCGCAGGGACTAATAACCGATGTCGAAGGAGAAGATGGAAATGGATATGGTACAAAACCAACCTCCAGGTCAATGTCAGCGGGGATGATCGTGCTATGCGTCGTAGCAGGAGTAGTGGTTCTCATCGGGAGTCTGTTTCCCAATTTCCCATCACTCTAATCCCAGCTCCATGCTACTTGGGTATGTCTACTGACTCTAGTCACTATACAGTCTTCACAACAAGTTTATTCCTCATTGCCAAAAAACGCCAATGGGCAATGCGCGAAGTCATTACACGATCTGCTCGACGAGCCACCCAGGCCATCAAGACACCCTTGTCAGCCAGATTTCCGAGATCACAGACCCCGCGAGGCATGGGTTCGGAGTTTTCTGCCAGTCGTGTCGAAGAAAGAAGCCAAAAGCTGAAGGTCAACCCAATGCACAACGATATAGAGAAGAATTCTCTAATTACGGAAACCGAAAAAGCTAGGAATGGGGGAAACGGTCGGGCGTGGGGGTCAGTGTTCTCCTCTCGTCATTCATAGATGACTGTCGGTTCACTTTCTTCTTTGTATGATTGGATTTGCTTGCAATATGTTCGTCGGTTTATAGCGATGACTTATGATTCATGTCTGGATTTAGGTGTGCTTGATGCATAGTATCGTGGACTTCTTTGTGCGTTGAATGTTTCGGGCTCTATTTCCTTTACTATTCTTAGATGTTGAGATTCAATCATTGATACCACCAGTCGAATTGAAAAAGCACCCATAAAAAGCAGTGGTCCGATAATAGAACAAGTTAGTCATAAAATTATCTACCTCC
Organism: Aspergillus flavus; assembly: GCF_009017415.1. Taxonomy (NCBI): domain Eukaryota; kingdom Fungi; phylum Ascomycota; class Eurotiomycetes; order Eurotiales; family Aspergillaceae; genus Aspergillus; species Aspergillus flavus. The sequence continues at coordinate 1,635,034 of NC_092409.1, read as the reverse complement.
AAGAAGAACCTCGCTTCGCCAACCGATCTTCAACCCCAAGTCCTAATCCGACCTGACGAGCCAAGACATCTCAACCCTAACACCATAAAAAAATACGACAGCAAGGCCCACACCACGCGATCCTTCCCAACGAGCAGCAGCCCAAACCAGATCCGCTCTACCCTGGACACCTACTACCGATCTAAGAATGCCGCAGATCGAAAGGTGATTTCCCAAAAAGAATGACATGCATTAGCCCGAGGCACTTGCTCACGTCGCATGGCTTACATTACATCTAATCGGCCTTTCCGAGTCGCTTTTCTTCAATTTCCCAAATCGCCACCCCAATTTACTCACGCGAAGGGTTTCCCGCACGTCGAGATTATACACGTACCCACAACATCCACTTCAATGCAACCTCTCCCAGCCGAAGCAATATACAACGCATGCTTATACGTTGTGGTATTCGCTTAATTGCCACCACATCTCGTTTACTCCGTATAGAATATTCGGAGAAACGGCGATCAGCATCTATTGCGTACAACGGCGTACATACTGGCTTGCCCGAGAACAGTCCAATTCAAGACTAGACGCCCTGTGTCAAGCATACCAAAGCAACATGCCATTCACCAGGAACCAGACTGCAGAGCCAGGGATCCTTCAAGATCGAATATAGATCAAGATCTCACCTAAGCACGAGCAACTCTCGACGTAGAATCAGCAACAGAAACTACCTGAGACAAGCCCAAGAAGCGGCCGGGAAGAATAAAAATTAATAATAAAAAAAGAAGGGGAAATAAAAAGGAAGGGAAAATAAAAAGAGAAAAAGAAAAAGAAAAAAAGCGTAATCTGTCGAGATCCATATAATGTGGAGCTTTCCCGTCTGGATATGAACGCTGATTGTGTCAAGTGGCCGCAAATTTAAGTCTTTGGGTCATTAATATGCCCTGCCGCTGTCACGACCAAATCATGCAACTGGGATAGGCCACCCTGAGTCAGAGAAACCGATACGAGGCATATTTACCATGTGTCCATGAAAGCGAGCTCGTGCACATCTCCCGAGTCAGAGAGGCCTTCGATCGTGGGAGTCTGAGCTCGAACGGGAAGCATACCCGAATCTCACGATCGAGTTGAACAAGAGATCTAGATCGGTGTCCGTGTGTATGACTCGCATTTCTTCTGTACGATTCAAACTAGATCCAGCAGAAAGAAGCAAAGAAATACCCCCCCAAAAAAAACAAGGACCAACCCTACAAGACAGCTCGTGTCCCCCGTTACATACTTCCAACCCAGAATATCCCAAACTCGAATGGGCCCAACAATCCTTCTCGAAAAGCCCACCTTACGTTGAGCCTAAATTTCGGGAACCAGAAAAACGCTGACACGGACCCAAGTAGGCTAATAAAGGAACCAAGGGAATAAAAAGCGGATTCTAGACCAGGCGATCCGGTTCCATGGAAACCCCCGTTTCAGATATATCCCGTCGAAACACGGCATACCATTCAGCGCTGCTACAGCCTTCGCCTCAGATTCAACGGGTATTGGAAACTCCTGCAATCTCCGTTATAAACTCAATTTGAGTATAAAGGGTATATACATCGCCACGCCAGATTCTGCCCGTGCTGTTCGAATAACCTCACGTTTGTTTTAGCGACTATCCGGGATTTGCATGAAGAGCTGGCCTCTGATTTCTAGTCTCAACACACTTCCATCTCAATCCAGTAATGGTCCAACAGACATCATCCGCTACAACATCATCATCATCATCCAGCCAGAGTGCATACGAAGACCAGCCACACAAAATGTCCACCAGACCCGATACTTTCAGAGCCTCCCGCTCCATAAGCTATCCAACCGACAGACGAACCAAAACCAATCTACACATCCTAGTGGCCGAGGACGATCCCACAAATAGCACCATTCTGCGCAAGAGACTAGAAATGTCCGGACATACGGTCTATCTAACGAGGGATGGGAAAGAGTGTGCATCCGTGTTTCGAGAAAAGGCAAATTGTTTTGATGCGGTATTGATGGACCTACAAGTGAGCAACTCTTCACTCCTATATAACAGTGATCAATGGGGCTAATGTGAGTAAACAGATGCCAGTAGTTGACGGCTTGACCGCAACAAAGATGATTCGGGAAAGTGAACAATCCTCTGCCAGGGGCGGAGCACTTAAGAAGCGTGTCCCGATATTAGTTGTGTCTTCATCCTCGAAGGAGAAAGATCGACAAGTATACATCGATACTGGATTCGATGGGTGGATTATGAAGCCGGTTGGTTTGCATCGGATCGGTGATCTGTTGGATGGGGTCTACGAAAATGAACGTCGCAGCAACTATATCTACAGACCTGGGATGTGGGATGAAGGTGGCTGGTTTGAAGGATGATTGGCCGAATGAGGAGCTTGATGCTGCTATTTGGTTATCCCAGGGGCATTGATTGACTCCTGGGGTTATTGTCATGCCGTTACGATGAATGCTACTGTATAATATACTCTGTCTGAACACACTATATCCTGTTCATGAGCACACAAGAACTATTTATATAACTTGAAGACCCTATAAACAACCCCTTTAATCCTTTATTGCAGTATGAATAGGATATCAACATGTATATACAGCAGGAAGACCAAGAGCGACCCTGCAGATGTCCGATGAGCAAACTAAAATACAACCGTAGCCCACCACGCAAATGTATGCAACTTGAACCGAAACCAAAAATAGAAAATAGAAAGGGGAAATCTAGAAACATATAATGAAACAAGGAAACCAAATTAATAATATTCCGGTAAATCCCCGAAACTCGGAATATCATCACCGCACTTGAAATCGGGAGCGTAAGCTTTCTTTGGCATATAGCCATTCTTCCAAGCTGTTTTATAGCTCCACTGGGCAGCGGACTCGGTATGCCACGTCCAATAAAACCAGCCCTGGGCTGTTCCAAATGCAGACATTTGCGCTTCGGCATATGTTTGAAGGAATTTCTTGTAACCGTCTGAGTAATCGGCGGGAGGGGCATTGGCGGAGGCACAGCTACAGGTTGGACCTGTGTCAGCGGTGGGACAATAAACTGTTGAGTCGCCTATAGCAAAGGTGCCTTCCCAGCGGGTGCCGCGGCCGACGTTGTTGAGGTATTGGGCACAGTCGGTATCAGCTTGGGACCATTCGCCACAGATGGTTGGGCCCCAGCTATTTTTAACGCAGTTAGTAGCTGACTACACATGGTCGTGCTTTAGGTGTTAAGAGAACTTAGTTGAACATACCCTGCACTTGTGGTGTTGATCTCTTTGATCATGTTGTACCAGTCATTACAGATGAGCTTCACTCGGTCCGTGTGATTAAGGACAATTTGTCCCGTGTTGAAGATGGTGTACTGGTGAGTGTCAAGAAACATCCGGTCCGGCCGGTCCTTCAGCATTTGCTTCCATTTACTCAAGTTCAAGAAGCCGTCGTGGACGGTGACATAGGCTGAAATACCGTTCTTCTGCACTAGTTTCGTGGCATCTGTCGTCCAATTTAATACGTCCTCAACCGGCAATGAGAGCATGAGTGGTTCATTGACGAGGCCGTAGATTGTAACAACATTCTTGTAGCGGGGTTGTGCAAAGAACTGCGAGATTTGGTTGTGGAAGTCGAGAGAGCGCTGTCTGTTAAGTTGGCCGTCTGTACCATTCAACCAGCCGATGACTCCCTCGCGGCCGCTGTGGTTCCAGCCATTTTGGCTACCCGGGATGCCATGGGGATCCAAGTTTACGCGAAGCCCGTACTTTCGGCAGTATTCAATGGCTCGCAAGAGGTACCTCCATGAGATTTTTGCGACATACGGATCATCGTCGTACGTCGTCACCGCCCAGTAGGAGAACTGGATGCGAACATGATCCAGTCCTGCATCCCTCATGTCTATAAAATCTTGTTCTGAGATAAAGTCTGCATAATGCTTTTCGATCGTTGAGGCAGCGGACGATCCGAGCTTTTTGCACAATGTATACTCGTCGATAATTCTGTCCTTGCTTGAGTAATTCTCGAATAATGAAGGGACAATAAAGGGCTCGATTGACAGCCACCCCCCAAGATTCACACCGCGAATCGGTTGCGAGCCGTACGGGAAGGATTCGTTCAATGGGGGCACATTGTCGTTGGGCCTTGTTGAGTCATCCCATGTTGAGTTTAGCCCCATGATGGGAAGGCCACCGACCGTCTCGTTGGTAAAGGTCAGGTTAAAGTCTCTCGTGTCGTACCACGTCCAGGGATCCAGTATTGACCCCTGAGCAGATTCCTAAACATACTAGTTAGCAACGAGCTACAAATTTGCACGTAAGCAGACATACTGGAATGCTATCGTGACTTAGCCCATCCAAACTTGAGATGTAAGGCGAGTCGCTGTTATCGACGGAAGAGCTTGAGCCTGATTTATCATCATCATGACCATGTTTCTTAGACATAACGACAGCAACTGGGATAACAATAGCGAGAACGACGACCAGCACCCCTATGACAATCCACCATTTCTTCCGCTTCCAGAACGGCGGTTGTGCATCGGAGCCCTCCATAGTTCCATCCCAATTACCCTCCTTTCTCCATCTAGCCTCCATTGCTGGTCCACCACCTCCGCGATGTCGAACCTCCATCTCCGGATGACCCTCTTCCAGATAAGCACCGGACACGATTCTGCCTTTCGACTGCCCTCGGGGCGTCTCATCAGGGAATGGAGCAAGAGCCTGCGGTTCATCGCCAACAATTGGACGCTTGCGCTGACGCTTGCTCTCCAACCGGGGTTGTTCTTGCTCCTGTGATCTTTCCCGTTGGTCCTCCTCATCATAATGGGAGCGGAGTTTGGCCAACGCATCAGCACTCAACAGATGGGATCCACTGTTCGTAGAATCACTGCTTTTATGTTTCATTGCTGCAGCGCCGCGTGCCCTTTCCCTTCGCCTCTGCCTCCGCGCCTCTCTATCCATGTCGCGAGGTCGTGCCCTTTGACCGTCCCGACTGCGATGCCTGCGGTCCCTCATGGCTCGTGTAGGACTACCACCGTCACCATAGGTTCCGTGCCTTCTGTATTCCTCCCCACCGCGATTCCTGTCTCTCCTGCTCGGCGACGCAATTGGCGATTCTCCTGCCCTGGACCTCTCTCTCCGCCTCCCCTCCACATCATGCGATCTAAGAGGTACCGCAGGATCCTCCGCGGCAGCATCGTATTCATTCAAATCATCATTATAGTTTGGAGATTCATGGCTTCGTATATCATGTTGGTAGTCGTCACGTCTATATCGCCTTCGTTCACGGGGATGGTAATCGAAATCATCATCGTCATCATCATCATAAACCTCGCGATAGCGTCTGCTCGGATCCCGCTCGCCGCGATAGCGGTCCCGACTGCGCGAGTGACTCGGCATGCAATTCTAACTTTAACCGGAATGCGACAATCGCTCGATCTGCAAATTCGACAATGCGAATGCCGGGAGCCCCACTCGTTCACCGTAAGACAAAAGTCAGAACGTCATGAAAATTCGCGTCGCAAGAGGAATGGAAGGTGGGGATGTGTCGAATGGTTAAATCAAGGAATGAGAGGAATTAAAATCATCGTTAAGAAATCGCAGAGGACAGGGACTCGGGGCAAGAATCGCCAATTATACATATGCGATGTGGGAAGCGCGACTCTATAGCCCAGACGTTAGTTAGTTGCCCGCGCTAAGGTCCAAGTTTCTAATATGCCTTTCTTATCACAGTAAACAAACTTGGCGACTCGGCAGCGCGTCGCTACTTACCATCGAAGCGAAAAACGGAGGCCTTTGAACCGCTTATTATAATATGCAAAGCCCGGGAAGTAAGGCTTGGATCATTTCAGCATAATTGTTTCAGTCTGGAAGCTGCAACATTACTATCTATATTATTGTTCGGAAGATTTACCGATCGCGAGGGATGGTTTATTTATGGATCCGACGGCCTGAGAGGCCAACCCCTTGGCGTTGGTGGAGAAGAAAAAGTTGCGGAGCAACAAAAGCGGTGAATTTCAGATTAACAACTGCGAGATCATGTCTCCTGGAGTAGGGAGAAGAGAATTGTGGTTGCCTGGTTTCTTGGTTCATTTGATGAGTGGAGAAGAGTGACATTGAAGAATGAGCCAGTTACCAAGGAAAGGTAGTTGATCACGAGCTCTTAGTAGTAGTCCTATATGGACCCTGTTCTCATATGTGTATCAATGTCTATTTTCAAGTATTCACATTCAACGGAAATATAGTAGTAACATATGGACAAATCATTAATTACAAATGAACTGTAACCATCCTACCCAATTGAGATCCTGGTGGAAACTGAAATAAGTCAGAGAGGGAAAAAAAAAAAGGGAGAAAAAAGAATATCTATGCAACCCCTTTCATATCTTTGAACCACTATGCACAGCATAACCACTGCCAATCCATGACCATCAAGAGGGGTATGTAAACGCCATCTAAGCAATCAAAAGCACACAAGACAGGAAACAAGATGTACATCCACAATGGGGTTCGACATGCAGAATAGGAGCAAAGTCTCGCTGGTCAACTTAGTAATGATTATGATAATAAATTGGTCATAGGTGCACTTCCGCCTGTACAACTCCGCACCTAGTCCAACACAAAAAGGGGAGAACGAAGATAGAGAATAGGTCTGCTCTTTGCTAAACCCACGAGAACAAAGAAATTGAGGGTAATTAAGGGAGTAATGTTTTCTTCCGCGGCCCAGGACTCATGACGGTCTTGGGCTCCGAGAATGGGAAAGCATGAAGACACCAACTGCATGGTCACCAATTCACAGTCACCCTTTCGTGGCGATGTTGATGCATTGCCAGGTAATTTTAAAATACGACGGACCAGAAAAGAGGACCAGCAGAATAGTGGGTCATGAGTCTTGCCGCTGAGAGTTTTTTTGTGTATCGCCAAAATTTTCAGTATTGTTAATTTTTCATCTGACCTCGGAATCTCAAATGCGACGGCCAGAATTCTAGGCGAGGCTTCGCGAGATATATTGCATTAGACGCCATGATGCGACCAATCTTAGTTGGGCCAGCCAGTGGTGCAACATGTCAGCGATCTGTTGAATGCTGTAAGAGGAGAATTCCATTTTGAGAGGTCGATGCTTTTCCGGCTAGCTCAGGAGTAGAGGCCGAAGGAAGGCAGGGCGCGTTATATCGCCCCTACCGCTTGAATTGAGTCATGTCCTCCTCAGCTAATGATTTGTCTAGCTCCTTCTTTGCCCAGAACGCCTGGTTCCTGTGGCTTTGGACTCCTGTCACGGCCCTTCTTCCGGCTCAGGAAGGCTAGCATGCCGCTGTTCGAGGATTTTCCTTTGATAGAACCTGCATCATAACCTTCGGCTGGGAGGGTCGAGCTTTGATCAGCCAATTCACTCCAACTCCTTTTGCATAATGGGTCAGCAAGTTAATTTTAGATGCAAGCAATGATTTCGTGCGTTAGTGGTTTCATGACAGAACACTCTGCTAGTATTTTTGTATTCTTCTTCTTAGCTGAATAAGTTGGTTTATAACAATACTATGTACTGTTGCATAAATACTTTCTTGACTGATTGATCAGCTATTTGGTATTATTTTATTATTATTTGTTGCTAACAAACTGTATGATAAAATAGCTTGAGAAGCTCAATTGGTAGAGCGGATCACTGAAGATGATTAGGTTATAAGTTCAAGTCTTATCTCGAGCAATAAATGGGTATGCTGAAATTTGGTAACCAGGTTCCGCTTAGGACGGAATAGTTTTATACTTTACAAGTTCAAGTCTTGTTACCCATATAGTTTAGTTAATTTGTAATATACACATTTTACTTTTTTTATTTATTAACTTATAAAGTAAATAAAAATAAAAAAAAAAAAATTATTTTTTTTTTTTAATAAAGATATAATTAAGCCGGTTCCTGTTTAAAATTTTAATAATTCTAAATTAAAACTAAGCCTGCTTCCTCGAGCACCATCTGCACACCACCACCTTTGCTTGTTTTCCGTGTTGCACCCTTCGGACGACCCGGCGCAGGATTGGAGTTGGCTGGGGGAAGATGATTGGCTGCAGGGTTCGGCTGAGGATGGAATGGACGATGGAATTGTGGAGCTGGTGAAGGCGGCGGCTGTGGGTGGGAGGTCGGAGAGGTAGGAGCCTGGTTCGGGATAGAGTCTTGATGGTCTACAGTCTCGCCAAGGGGGGACGGAGTTTCGGGCTGAGTCAATCGACTCACTGACCCATCATTGTTGCGCAAGGGAGGCGAGTTTCTCGAAGAATCGGTCTGCGAGTATTGTCGCGAGTGCGTTGAGCCAGCTGGGGGAAGGCAGTCTTCAGGATTCCTGGAGAATCGTCAGTAAATGGGACGGTTCGTTCGCGCCCACAGTCTTCTTTTCACTCACTTCGTTGCTGCAATAGCTTCCGCGGCATTTCTATGACTAGTTAGCGGAATCCGCATTTCATGCGCACCATGCGCTAGACAACATACCCTTGGAAAGTCACAGTCGTGTAATCAAATGGCTCGAACATGGTTTCAATCAGACGGTGAAGCTCATCTTCCCTGATTTCCTTCGCTGTAGCGTCTTCTCTTAATTCTGCTCGTGGCTTCTGTCGGCGAGCTCTGGCCTCGAGCGGTGCCTCCTCAAGAAGCAATTCCTCCAGATCATATGTGGCGTCAAAGTTGGTTTTATCGCTAGAGGGTCTGAACACTGGCGGGATTTCCTTGTGCTCAAGCGCTACAAAATCAATTTCAGCGAAGAAAATGTGAGATATAAAACTCTCCCAACTGGAGGCACCGATCCGTTTGCTTCGGTCCTTCTCCAAGAGTGCACCCATCGCTCGCAAGCATGGAACCGAGACTGCCGGGTTAGTGACATAGTACTTCGGCTGAGCTTTTTTGATGTTTTCGCTCAATACGTCCTGGCTACGACCTTCGAATGGTCGCTTGGAGTTTTGTTAGCTTTGATCCCGGCTAAAGAACACGCTTCGACAAACCTTGTTGTAGATACACTCGTAGAATGTTACTCCCAGTGACCACCAGTCAACTTCGCAATAGTATCCGCCGCCCTCGTATACCTCGGGCGCAAGATATGCTAGGGTCCCTGATTTACTGGTGAGAGGCTTTCCAGGGCGGAAGTCCGAGGCCACATTCTGTAGTAAAGACAGTATGTTAGTTTTCCATGGTGCCGAAATGCAACGATCCAAGTCAACCAGGGGGATAACATACGAAATCAGCCAAGTGGACGTGTCCCTCAGAGTCCAGTAGCACATTGTCCGGCTTCACATCTCGATGAATAATGCCTTGCGAGTGAATATATTTCAGAGCACACCCGAGTTCGGCCATCCAAAAGCGCACCGCTTCCTCAGTAAAGCATTTTCTTGAGATATGGAATCGCAGATCACCGCCATTCATCAGATCCACCACGATATAACTTCTCAGATATCAGCAACATGGCAAAGGGTGGAGGAGGGGAATGATTGCGTGAAAAAACCGCTGCAAGACGCACATATATTCTATATCTTGGAAGCTGTATCTCAGGTTGCACAGGAATGGGTGATTCAAGTGCTCGAGCATTCTCCGTTCACGGATGATATTCCGTACACTTTCCGACCGAACCACTGCAGAAGAAATACATCAGTTGAGGCAAGATGGATAGGATCAACCTTAGGTTCGTACCTTCTTCTTTTCGGATGTATTTGAGCGCAAAAGTCAACCCGGTATCCTTTTTCTCAACGATACGGACCTTTCCAAAAGCACCTTTCCCGACCACGCGAAGTAACCGGAATTGGTTCAGGTTGACTGTTGCCCCCCCTGCGGTCAGCGTCACGAATCTAAATCAAAAACCATTGTTGTCGGTTTCAATGGACGACTGGGTAACATAAACGTACTTTCATCGGTGGAGCACACCGGCTTTCCCTGCGAATTCCCCATTGAGAAAGTTGTGTGACAACAGAGGCTAGAAAGAGTTCGTCGGAGTAACTTCAGACCACATCCCACTCGAGCCTAGTAGTTATTGTATGCGTCGGCGTAGCACAAATTCGGCTTTATGTATTCGACTGTCTGCGGAATCGGAATGATGAGACGAGAGGGAGGCGAGGCTGAGGGAACGCAATGGAAAGACGGACCGGCCGAAATGACGAGGCGAGGTGGTGAAGGGGCTGTATTAAGTAGAAAACAGACAGAGCCTAGTTAAATCAGACCTATGGTTCCCGAGACATAAGTATTAGTCCGCAAACGAAGCATCGCCAAGTTATGCAGAGGCTGCTGCGCCCGAATGATACGGGGAAACGTGGGCGGAGGGGCTCGATTTCCAGATTTGCCAGGAAACAATATTTTGCAGGTGAAACGTACCCTCAGTAAGATGCAATGGCTTCGGAATTCCAAGAGATTGTTTGAACAGACACTGCTTCCAAAGCTCGCAAGTGAAGCAGGACGTGAGTGAGGCGGAGAGAAGACAGAGGAGAGGCGACTTTGGTGGATTGAAGCAAGACGACGTGAGAGAGAGAGCGGCAGCCCCTAAAACGGAGTAGTTTGATAGTTAGTAACCTTAAAGCCTTCAGTCAGAGAAAAAGCGAACGGGCCGCATGGTTTTAGGTCGTGTTCTGTTCTTTTTCCCTAGAGTAATATTTTTTTCTTCTTATTCTTGTGAGGAGTATAATTATTATTCCTTTGAGAATTCTAATACTTTTACTTTTGACCCTTGATTGATGAGGATTAAAATTATCCGATAATATTATAAATCTACTTTTTTGTAATATGTTTCTGGAAAAGATAGAAAAACAAAAAGTTAAAAGAACTACTAGATACGGGGAATTAACATGACTAGGCTCCTCTTCTTTTCTTTTTCCTTCCTTCATTTTATTGGTTTTTTTTTTTTTTTTTTTTTTTCTTTTTCTTTTCTTTTTCTTTTCTTTTTCTTTTCTTTTTCTTTTCTTTTTGGTTCTTTATTTCTATTTCGTTTCTGACGCAGCGCAATGCAAGAAGACTAATAGTTCAAAGGGACGGAAAGGAATACGATCCGAAAATCAAATGGGGCCGAGGGCCAGGATTAAGCTATGGCTTAGCCTGCTCAAAAAAGTCCAATGAAAGTGTGGCAAAAATTTCCCAGGAGAAGGCGGTCTGAAAAAAGAGTCGTAATGCTTGCACTCCAGAGTGGGGGTTTATTTTTTATTTTTATTTTTATTTTTTTTCTTTTTGGAGGACTATCAGAACCTCAGTCGGAGCGAAGATAAAACAGGATGGTTAAGGTGAATTGGGAAAGGAATCGCGATGCTAAAGGTCGAACTACTGGCTTAGTGGCGCCATGATGGCCAGCCAGACGTCCAGGAGAAGTGCCGCATGGGCCCACGAGGGAAACACGCCGTCGAAGGAGAAAATGGATGTGCTGGTGGAGATGGTGAAGGAGGACAAGATGACGAACTAACTAATACATGGAGGGGGAACTCCAATAGGATCGCCTTTCAGATAGGTAGCTAGCTCTATACGTACTGTTTAGTAGTAGTACTAACTGATCCTGTCCATGGCAGAGAGTTACTGCTGTACATACTCCCTTCGCTTCGCTAGACAAACGAAGTATGTCTTGGTATCTGGTTGTACAGAGATGCAAGCCAGGATCGATCTCGGTACCACCTCGTTAAGAGCAAGTACAGAGTAGAGCATCTGAAGCACCGTTGCTCTTGCGGTGATTTGGAATGGCTCACCTGACCATTGAGTAACCATCTCTCCAGCAATATTTGTTATACTTGATCACAAAGTATATAATTAATTTCTCTCGTCGCTTCGTTAATTCTCCGTGCCTTCTAGAACAAGATGAATATATTCCTAGGCGTCCTGATCATCGGCCAATATGCAGAGTGTTATCTGTTCTCCCCAAGAGAAAGATTCCTTGCCCACCATCCCAACACACCTACAACATTTCCCGACCAGCCAGGACTGACCTGTCAACTTGTTACTTAACATCCTCTCTCAAAATCCGACATGGCCGAGCACGTTGACAACCAGTCCCAAGGACTCTTGGGGAAACAAACATCTACCCAATACTATATCCCAGGCGTGGCTTTGTCTCGTGGCCGCCACGTTTTTGATGGACTGCATAAGGGCAGTCTTGCGTGTCCATTGGGAATTGAGCGCTTCTCTCCCGAGTCCACCAGAAGGAGTATAGTCGAACATGATTGCTCTTTGTCTCCGTTCACAGGAATCTGTTCCCCGAAAGCCTACCGTCGTAGGACAAAGTACTCTCAACTCCCCACGGCGATTTTTCCATTGGACCAGGCTGGGGTAATGCCGGCCGTAATGGAGGTGAGATATCCCTGTTGGTCACTAAAACATATCTTGCAGATCATTAATACTGATTTACTGAGTTCCACGAGATCCTGGCTCGCTACCCTTCTTCATTTCTTTCTTTATACTCGTACTGGTCAATAGACACAAGTGACTACGATACGTACTCGGCCAACAGTTACCGAGAGAGAGAGATGACGAATAGATGAAAATCCGCGATGTATATTAATTTATATTTATATTTATTTTAATTTTGAAGATGGTCACATATAGATAGAAAGAAACCTTAACAAACCATGGATAGACATAATACCGTGCCCTAATCCTTCCTTCCCCAATCCCGCGTCCCCAGGCCATCGATGACCCCTACACAGAAATTAAGGGAAAAGAAACCTAACACCACCAGAAGATTGTCACAAGGTAATAATATTATGATTAATTAATGAAAATAATAATAGAAGGAACGCATAGCTCCAAGGATCCGCTCTGGGATTGGAGCGGGGCCCGACAATCCCCACCACCAAAGCACCTTAGCTCTTTAGCCCATCGATGGTGGTGGATCCGCCATTCGCTCCTCATCCAGTTTCGTCTCGCCAACGGTGCAGATCCTATTTTATCTAATTTGGCAGACAAGACTAACCACCTTCGTGACGCCCACAGACGCAGGGGACCAGACAAATAAGGCTGCTTCTCCGACGCGAAGCGTCTTGGCTCTCCAGATGTCTCCAGTCCCGATTGACGACGGGTTTGAGAAAAGCGCGAGAGGGTTTGATGCTGATCATTTCAGTGTCATCTGGTGAATCGCAATTTAAAATCCTTCCTTTCGGGCTTAGTAACTTACGGAGAGGGGGCGCTTTGGGGGGGACTCTATATTTAAATCCACTAGCTTTATGCATTGATATGCATACGGAGTAGTCAGAGTGGAAGCTCATGGACATGGGATTCGTGTTACATTTCTGACGTCTCATAAGCCTCCTGATTCTCAGCCGCTGGGGAAAGATATGTAGAAGAAGTAAAAAAAAATAAAAATAAAAATAAAAAATAAAAAAAATAAAAAAAAATAAAAGAAGCGGTGACTTGTACAACGTAAGATTTGCATTCTTGTCTGATTCTAATAGGTAGTTCTTCCTATTCTAGTCGGATCTTCCTGGCTTTCTAGAATTCGGTTCCATGCATGCATCTCGCCTGCAGTAACCCTGTAAGGGGGTTTCGACGCCGATTGAACATTTCAGATCTGGTCTGGCCGCCCAAGCTGGATTGCACACCTCAGACATCTGACTAACCGACATTACAATCTACTCTCCTATCGCTAGTTTGCGAGGCGTGTCCTTGATTTCAGCCCCAATCTTCTCGTTTGTCGTCTTTTTGCTTTTTTTCTCCCCTTTGCCTTCGGAAAAGGAACCCTGAATGCCGGACTAAATAAATCCCACAACCAAACCAAACAAACCAAACTCTCCCCAGAAAAGAAAATGAGACCTATCAAACCTGAATTTACTCTGCAAGTTAATTTAGTTCAAACCCTCTAGCCTTAAACTTGGACTCTGCATCATGGTCGATCATTGACCAGTAAAGATTGGTGACTTTGGCTCTAGGTTTAGTTTTGAGTTGGAAATACTAGGTATGTGATATATCTCCTACATGATTTGGCTGTGGTATATGCGAAGTAGTCACTTCTGAGTGTACAACGATGAGATCCTTTCCAACGCTAAGAACCAAAGCGAGGACGGAGAGTACGTGGCCCGGCAATTGTTCTAAGTCACATGTAAGTACTAGACCGCTCCATGAGCAAACACTCCGATACACCAGCGCGGTTTGAGTGTTCAGATCGACAGATCAATCATGACAATAGACCACATCATACATTTCCCATTTAAACAAAATGCTTCAACAACAGCTTCTCAGAAAAACCCCAAATGAGATGACTCTCGTGTGCGGTCAAAGCCGCCCCGGTATAATCAGTCCCGCGATGTCCCTGAAGCGCATCCAGCTTTCTATAGAATCCATCCTTTGCCCTGAAAGCTCGTATGGAGAAGGTGATCTCAATGCAACAATTTCTGGCTCTGTCACGGTGACATTGGGGTGCCGAATTAGTAAGACACTGTCCACGATGTCCTTCTTCACTTCTTCGTTGCGCATGAAGGTGGAACTGCCAATTCAGGACCGGCACACTAGTCTTGACTAAGCTATACACACCTGGAAGGATGGGAAGGTTATATAGCGTGACGTATGCACGATTCCCAATAGATTGCGCATTATGATATACATTTTTTATGACACTTGAATACTAATATGTGCCAGTAAACCATATGAGGGTTTCCCTTTCTTGTCTATCAAGGCTAAGTGGCATAAGATTCTCGATCGTCTGTGGAAAAGCTATTGAGGAATTCCTTTGCGTGGATCGGCTTCTGTTCCGACGGGGTTTGAGCCAAGATATAACTGGAATTGTCCATCTCGCTGAGTCTGCGCATAGCGCGGATGACCCTGCTCTTGTAAAGCACGTCACGACCCAATTTTTTCTCTGCGGCTCTGTATAATACGCTGTTGTCATGCGATGGAAAGTTAAGAAATGTTGTATTCCATAGATGACGTCAAGAGAGAACATTTTTAACATGTCTAGCTAACTGCGCCTTATAGTTCTCTATTGCAATTCTCACTTCCGGGTCATCGCTCGGGATAGTGATTGGTTTTATGGCGATGGGTTCTCCGGTCGCGAAATCGACATTCTCGGACTGGTTCGTAACGGTGGTCTTGTTTACCAGGGAGATCCTGAGGTGGGAGAAATAGTCCGTCACCACGTCTTTGTTGAGAAAGCTCATCACACTGTATGGCACTGGAATTCCGGTAGCAGTGTAAGAGTAAGTATTTGAATGACCTCTAAGTTTATCCTGTTTCTCAGTGACAACGAAACTCTTGCCCAATCGTTGCAGGCGGATAGCGGCATATGTGCCTGCTGATCCACATCCTATGATGGCCACATCACGCCCGAGGATACCAAGTTGGTCGAATGAGAAGGGGTCGTGTTCTGAATCGGACTGAGTAACACGTGCTACTGTACCAACCAGGCACATGGCGGCGATTGATGCAAACGCTTGAGCGATGATGCGCATGATGCTTGGACCATTCCACAGAGCAATGTGTGGTTCGGAGTGCCTGTCGAACGACTGGGGCTGACATGGTCTTTGTAGACCCAGCGTGTACCTCCAATTCACATCAGTCTGCTGGTGTAAGTGGGTATGATACTTCATTCCAAAAACTAACGAGACCATCCGGAGAATTTTGAACACTTGCTTTTCCTTCTTCTTATTCTTCAGGTCGTGTATCAATGCCAATGTCCATACTTGGTTTCAGTTATTGTTCAGCCTGCTAATATTGCATCGGTTTTCAATTCGCCGACTTGGTTCGAAAGTGTTAAGGCCAAAACTCGGGACAACAATCGCTCAAAAGTTCTTCGGAGACTGGCTGTACGGATAATAAAAATGTCCATCAAAGTAGGTATATTTCCAGAAAGCACGTCTAAATCCCTTGGACGCCAAGACAAGCCCTAATAAAATCCCGATATCTTATAGCAAGACTTAAAATTGGTCAGACCCAACTACCCTATCCAATTGCTCCCCACCGTGAAATTGCCTTGTCTGTCTGACGCACCTTGTCCCGCGCCTGAAGCCATAAAAACGCTACCTGTCCATTTACCACCGTCTTCCAAAGACCGAATCTTCACCTCTGCGCCCTCCCCGTTTCTCCGGCTGCCGGTTTCGATCGCGTGAGCTGGAGTGTGATGCCTGTGTCTTCGGTTTGTCAGAAGACTGGGAATTAGAATAGTTGTTTTCATCGGCAGCGCTCAACAACCGTGTGGATTGTGTAAGGTCGATGTTGCCACGTTCCCCTGTGAAGCGTGATTCCGCATCCCGACCGAAGAGGGCCATCATGTCGTTCATGGTAAGCTTGGCCGCAGCAGTCTTGCCCTCAATGGTGACATTAGCAAGCTCGCGCTTGCGCTCCTGAAGGTCAATGATTCTCTCTTCAACAGTATCCTTTATGATAAGTTTATAGATTTTGACATCGACAGTTTGGTTTAGACGATGGACACGATCAATAGCTTGCTCCTCAACGAACTAAATAAATCAGAGTCAGTCACAACAGCAGGCATAAGGCTATTAGCATTAGGTGAAGAACATACAGGATTCCAGAACGGCTCCAAGATAACCACCCGACTGGCCGCGGTAAGGTTCAGTCCCAGCGCACCAGCTCGCAAACTGCAAAGTAAGACTCTTGTCCCACTATTGTTCCTCAATTTGTTCAGGCTGGCCTCTCGGAGGTCGTTTCGCATGCCACCATCATAACGTGCAAACCCAATGCCCGCGCGCTGAAGGAACGGTTCAATCTTGTCCAGCATTGACGTAAAGACCGAGAATACAATGAATTTGTAGTCTGAAGACTCTCGCCTGAGAATTTTCATCAGGTGTCGGATTTTTGTTGAAGGAAGCACCTGATTGTCTTCATCGCCAGGATTAAGATAGATGTCGTCTTCATCCGATTCATTAACCTGTTTTCTGGAACCCATACGGTTGCGTGTTGGCGACTCAGGACCGCCTTCATCGTCCGAGTCAGTCTCAGAGTCTTCTGAGCCGAGCCAATCGCCACCTCCTTCCGCATCTTCATCATCCGACCCTCCAGCCTTTCCAAGATCTGGTACCGTACGCTGGTCTTCGGGGACGAGCCACTCGCCATCGTCTTCTTCATCGTCGCTATCGATAACTACCTTTCTATTTCTTCGGGACCGTGCAAGTTGAGCATCTGATCGCCGGTTGGAGGGTGATTCCGTAAGGTCCACAACGTCTTGCTCTGGATAATGCTTTTTCTTGCCGCTGTGATTACCGGTGAAACTAACGTTCAGATCTGTTTCACACTCACCACATCTGCTAGCACCAGCTTTCGTCTCTTTCTGGCTTAATTCAGCTTGGCAGATGTCGCATTTCTTCGAGACAACACTGAGAGCCCCAAAGAGATCCGCCATACTGTCCAGATCATCCTGTTTCCCGGCTGCAGGTTGACTACCTGAGGTACCATTCTGCAGGAGAATATCTTTATCTTTAGCAAGGTCACTTTTCACCAAGTCTGGATGGTTACAGGACTGTCGGAGACGCAACAACAGTACCAATGCACCAGCGTAGTCGAGTTTGGAGCCGCCCATCATCTTTTCAAGGCTATTGTCGGTTCGCTGCTCGAGGCGCTTGTAGAAGTTCAGCTCACCCGGTGTGAACTCTGCCGAAACCTTGATCACCTCTCGCTTGACGATTTGGAAGCCAGATGGTTTTTTCTGCTCTCCGTCGGAAGCTGCTTCGTTAGGTTTGAGGTTGCTATTGAGCTTCAAGACATCCTTAGTGCGCCGCTTCATGAAAGCCTTCAGAACGACTTGCAAACGCTCGATCGCAAGAGCCCCGCGCCCATTGGCTAGAGGCTTAGTGATTTGTTCTTTCCAGGCTGCTAGATCGTTATAGGGTTTGATCCGGAGGAACTTGATCAAACTTTGCAACTCATCAAGATTATTTTGCATTGGAGTTCCGCTCAAGCACCATCGATACTCGGCATCTAAAGCGCAAGCAGATTGGGTTGCCTTTGCATTCCGGTTCTTAATAGTGTGGGCTTCATCCAAGATGATTCGGTACCAGTAGACGGAGAAGATGCCCGATTTCTTGTTTTTCTTGTCGATGGCACCGTGTTCAGATGTCAGAGTGCCATATGTCGTAATCACAACATCGTAATCTTCAAGATTGTCTGTCGCCTTTGTTCTAGTATTCCCATGGTAAACACATACGCGAAGTCTATGGGAAGCCTCAACCTTGTCAGCGATTTCGGACTCCCACTGTTTGATTAATGCTAATGGAGCAACAACCAAAGTAGACTTGCTCAATCCGGGAGGTAGCTTCGAATCATCTTTGCCTCCATCGCCCTCGGAGTCAATGCCACTACCATCGTCTTCCTCAGAATCAATGATGCGCCGACGCCCGTCTTCAGGTTTCCGGTTTGTGAGCATCAGGGTTATAGCTTGAACGGTCTTCCCAAGACCCATGTCGTCTGCGAGGATTCCACCCTTTGGAAGTACACCCTTGGTCTTGCTATTGCCAATTTCCTTGTCCCGCATCCAGTTCACTCCCTCTCGTTGATGGGGCAGTAACTTAACTTTCAAGCCCTCCACCGTGCCATCATCTTCGTCTTCTTCTTCTTCTTCTTCTTCTTCTTCTTCTTCTTCTTCCTCCTCCTCCTCCTCCTCGTCTTCTACTTCTTCACCATCTTCGTTTTCTGATTCAAGTTCTCCGGTGATACCGTGTTCATTGGGAGCGCTTGTTTGTCCTACTTCCCGATCGGTAGTATCCTCGCTCGATCGATCGGCCTCAGTCTCGGTCTCCGCATGGCTCGCATCATTGCCGTCCGCGCTGGACTCATTAACAGTAACCCCTTGCAATTGAGCGGCTAGATCATCTATTTCGGAGCTTTCTTTATTCTCGGTATTTTGCTTCTCGGCCTTCTTGCTTTTACCCTTATTCTTCTTATCCTTTTTCTTCTTCTTGTTCTTTGCTCTGGAATCTTGCTTTTCATCTTCGTCTTCAAAGGCTCCCTCTAGAAGAGCTTTGATGTTCTCGTTTGCCTTAGCTGTGTCAACATAACCGTTCACGTCCATCGATCCGAAACCAACATTGCGTGATCGGGAGCTGGGCGTGAAGCCGCCCTCGCCAGTCAAATCGACAAAGTTCCGCAGGTTCTTCGATGCGTTTGACACCTTAACCGCGGATGCTTTCGAAGCGAAGAAGGTTTTGGGGGCCCGTGGTGTGTTAAAGGTGAAATTTTCCGGGCGTTTGATTGAGACAACATCATTATCGACAGGGCGAGAAAACCGGGAATTGTTGTAGGCCGACGGACGAACGGGCTTAAAAGGGTCGAAGGGCTCAGCGCGCCTGGGAGTTGAGACTGCAACACCTGGTGTCGTAGGAGGCCGGTAACCATGAAAGGGTGCACCTTGTCGCTGCTGCTGTTGGGGTCTATGGTGCTCTGGTCGAGGCCTGTTCTGTTTAGGGATGTTGAAAGGGTGATTGGATTGATGGTTTTGAGGACGCCCCCCGCCTAACGGTGAGGGTTTCCCAAATTCTGGCTGATTGGAAATGTGACGGTGGGGTTGATCTTTCGGCTTCCCTGGGGTGATCGGATTCAACGGGTTTTCACTTTCTTTCGCCATCTTGAATAATTGATGGAGGGGTTTCCTCTAGGTAGGTAGTCTGCTGAGATAGTCTGAAAGTATTATGACGAAATATATGAGATGAGACAATAAGGTATACTGTTCCACTGATGTTGGGTTTCCTCATTCATTTCCAGATCTGATCGTAGGGATGGCACAATAGTTAGCATAACTCTTCAGGCCATCGTGGAGTTTCCCCACACTGTGGGGTTTTATATTAGAATGACTTCATTCACATACCGCGATTAGATCTTAGGAAATCGCCCATGCCATAACAAAGGAGCTATGATTATTTCCAAGGCTCACTGAGTGGGGGTGGGGTTGCCAGAGAAGTTGATGTTGAGGCTGCAAATGTTGTTTAGTGCCGACATGCCACATTTATCGATAGCGCTAAACTCGCTAGTTTTATTTGGGTAGAACTTTGCCCCGGCAACCAGCCACCATAACTGAGTATACCCTCATTGCCTGATTCTTTATCGAGTGTGATTCGATGACAACGCAAGTAAATCTCCTATGAAGTTTCTCGAGAAAGGTTCAAGGGCTGTAATTACATCTTAAGGACCACTTATTATTCGGTTATTCCTCTTTTTCTACTATAGTTTAACCAACCTGGGAGGGTGCTATAGTAGACAACTGTGGCTCCGAGCTTTATATATTTACGTTATCACTAGAGCATTTGAGTCTATTAGTTTAGCGGACGATCACACCGACAATCCCCATAATACCAATCAGATCTCCCCAATGATTTCCTTTAAGATTTCTGGAACGATGGTACCTGCATCGCCTTGGAAGAACCAATCACCTGGTTTTAACCCCGAAGATCCTACATCATTCCGATCCATATTGACCACCGCAACCCTAGCGCCTCTCGCCCTAGCCTTATCGACATAGCCTGCAGCAGGGTACACCCTGGAGCTTGTACCAATCACTAGTATTAAATCGATCGGACCAGACCTCATCCAGCTATCCACCATGTCGAGGGTTTGTGACGGCAAACTCTCTCCGAACCATACCACCCCTGGTCGCAAGAGTCCATCTTTGCACTCTGGGCAATGTGGAAGGACATCAGAGCTCAGCGGAGCTAGCGGAACTCGGTCATCAGAAATATCAATTTCTTCACCTTCCGGTATCCCTAATGCATTGTATATAGACGTAGAAGCTTCCTCGCCCGTCTTATCGTCCGTCGATGGCTTGGGCTCTGGAACGTTCTTCGGTATCGCGAGAGCAGGAACTATTGGATCAGTGAAATCGTTCTCACGGGAGTAACTGCAGTAGAAAGATGTGCATTTAACGGTGAAGAGGGAACCGTGGAGAAGGTGAAGTTGGGATAATGGATGCCCTGCTCGTTGTGAGAGACCTGTAGACAGATTATTTCATTAGTGACAATGCGAAGTTAGGATAGGCAGTGTAGCGAAGGTCTGGCTTACCGTCGACGTTTTGCGACAAGGTAATGAAATTTTTATTTCTTTTAGCGAGCTCTGCTAACGCATAATGCGCGCGATTCGGCTGTGCTTTCAGCGCCATATGTCTCCGATAGTTATAAAACTGCCACACAAGGTCTGGGTTGGCTTCGAATGCTTCGGGCGTCGCCAGATCAGTCGCATCGTAGGTTCGCCATAAACCCCCCGCTCCTCGAAAGGTAGGAAGCCCCGATGAGGCTGAGATGCCAGCTCCTAGAAGTGCGAGTATACGTTTACGTCCTTTTAGGTACTCCGAGAATGTCCTAAGATCAGCTGCGGGAATGGCTGACGGAGCCATAGCGGGGTCTTGATAATGACTGTTGTACCCCGCAAAAGATGGATGGGAAAGATAATAGAAACGGTAGGTCGATATAGTTATTAGTATATATTCAGGGGTGTATTTTTTTCTTATTTAAAAAAAGGGTAGAAACATGTACACGGACACTCAGGTTTGATGGGCAAAGAAAGTCCAGTATTGCAATGTTGATGTTTAAATTATGACGTTGGCCCTGTCGGTAGTGCGTGGCATTTGAACAGTAAGCTCGTTTTGAGCCCAGACTTCTTGAAATTGTATTTATGCAGGCTATACCTCCTTTCCAATAGGTTCTCATGGAATTCGTATGTAGGTGCATATTAAATAGTTCTCCATTCTTGAAGTGACCTTGATATTTGTTAAGGATTTTAAAGCGGTCTGAAATACTTTGTATATCCTGCAGAGCGGTAGTGCAACTATAGTTCGACTTGTGTTTGTCTTAGCATAAACACTCTAAACAGGATATGAAAGTTACTGTAACTCGTCCTCAGCTGCAATTATGTTTCGGGCTACTCCGTATAACGAATTAAATCAATATTACCTTTTTCAAACCTCTTCTTATTCTTATTGGAAACTACTCGCCCTGCCTGGTCGGGATAAGCTTCCAGATGCCACTTGAACAGGAAGTGTTTGTACTTTAGTAGATTCGGAGCTTCTAGCTACCATGAAACCTCATTATAGCATAACTATGATTATAAAAGCAAGAGAGGAAAGCCATAAAACCAACAAAACTAATGCTGTTCCTCAGCAGGAAGTGCAATATGAACTGCCTCCCGTGCATATCGCCGATTTTGATCATTCTTATCTGCGACAAACCGAGTGATGTAGTCAGGAACTTCTTTTACTTTGTTCGCAGGGCTTGGAACGGGATCTCCAAATGTCTCCCAAACGGGCACAACACCAGTCCAGACACGGCTGGTGACCTCATCGTTCGTTGTATCCTTCTTTTCATCCGAGACACCACCGTCTCGGATCTTGCCACTACCATCGACGACTTTGACCTTGAGAATGACAGTTGATGACATTTCTGCACGGTCTGGTGGCACCCGAGAATGCTCCCAGCGGTCGCAGAGTACTGAGTTGGTAATTAATTCCATCGCATAGAGCTTTTCGGCTTCGTCAGTCACCAATTTGGCGTATCCGTGCAATATGGCGGACCGGTAGTTATAACTGTGTGAATTTGGAGTTAAGGAAAGGATCAACCCATCCACCCTGCTGGAAGCGATACAAATGGGCAATCCATCACCGTCAGAGTCCCGAGCCAAATTCATAATCCGTGAGCTGACGTATCCATGAAGATAGCAGTCCAAGGGTTCGTCAATGCTTGCCGACGGGTAGTCGAACGAACCCATCTGTCCGATCATAGGCAGAATTGCGGGGAAAGGATCGGAGGGCCCCGGTGAAAAAGACACATGGAGTACCTGGCTCGAATTGATGATGGTATGGATTGCTTGCAAGTCATAAGTGGCTAGAAGAGTCTTAGAGTGGCCCCTAGCTGTGATCTTCAGTCATCCAAACCTTACCTCGGTGTTTGTAGCGGTTGACAGTGTTGGAAGACCGCTTGGGATATGTCAGTGTTCGCCCCATATCGTAGAATAGAATATGCGTCCTGTTTGTCTGAACTAGAGGAATACAATTCTACTTCGTGAATGATATCAGATGTGCTTCTAAGTTGCCTTCCATCTAGCGTTTGGAAAGAACTTGGGCCATGCGCCCAGATATGGCATACTCTTATAACCACACAAGCCATGTTCTTATTGTTGCACTGGTCCGAGATAAGCTGTTGCATATTATTGAACATCGCAAACTGTCTCCATACTGGGGAGGTCCATGCGGAAGGATGTCAAATTAATCGTGAATGATTGGCTGAGGACGCCGACAATATAGTATATCGCGGCCTAAGGCAGCAGGGGAGACCCACTGGAAGGGCGTCGGAGCTTCTGACCGATCGCGGGTGGGCAATAACTTTACCTGAACCAGATAAACCTGAATTCCAGGCTATCAGGGAAACAATTACTCTCAAGGCGCCTCCGTAAGCATGTCGACATGCAAATTGCTCACCCGCCAATGGCCTCGTTATCTACGTTGTCCCACGTCGCGTATATCTGTCACAAGCTTCAATCGTACGGCGTTCCAGACACGACCAGCCCTTCGTCGCGCATACGGTTCTATCTCCGCCGCGGAGCTTAAATTCGGTCAACCATTACACGAGACACACCCCCATATACTCAATCCAGGTGAACGTGTGTATATGTTATCGTCATGCTAGGACATATGCGAGGAAATAAGTGAGATATATTGACTCAGAATAAGTGACGCCCGGAATTACTGCGCTCGAGTATGCCCATCGTCGTTCACGACTCGCAAACCGACTCCCGAAACATGCTATCGCTGTGTTGAGCGCTGCGGAGGTTACATATCGCGCCTCCGGGATCTTCAATGAGTACCGGCAAGACTCCAACTTCTTCTACCTTACAGGTCCGTGGTTGTCGTATGTTTTCATTGGGAGAACGGGCACTTACTGCTTTCACGCTGAACAGGGTTTAATGAGCCCAATGCACTGGCTATAATCGGTGAGTACCCATCCGCGAATACGATAAGATCCGTGAGCTCATGAATGTAGCAAATGATGGCTCCGGAGATAACCACATTTTCCACCTCTATGTACGAGAAAAGGATCCGAAAGCTGAGCTTTGGGACGGAGCCCGGTCAGGCACGCGGGCTGCGATTGATGTCTTTAATGCCGATGAGGTAAAACATATCATACTTCCCACTCTCTTTAAGGACAGGACTAATCTTGCGACTTTAGACAGGTGATATAGAACGCATTGGAGATATACTCCCTCGCATTCTGTCTGATGCTACGGAGATCTATACAGACATCCCAGCCTTTAACCCAGGCAGATCGTCCTTGCATCGGTATCTTTACGGACCCACCGGCACATCTGAACAGCTGAAGAAGGTCGTGGACCATAGTAAGGTCAGGCCTTTACGACACATCTTGAATGACATGAGGGTGTTCAAGAGCGAGGACGAGGTCGTGCAAATGCGTCGAGTAGGGCAAGCTTCGGGAAGAGCTTTCACTGAATCCATGCGACAGACATTCACTAAAGAGAAGGATTTGATGTCCTTTCTGGAATATAATTTCAAAGTGAAGGGCTGCGACACAAGTGCCTTTGTGCCTGTTGTTGCGGGCGGTTCTGTATGTGTTGTATTACAACTAAACCGAACAGAGGCTAACACGTCACAGAATGCTTTGAGCATCCATTACACGAGGAATGATGACGTCTTGAGGTACTGAATCTTCATCTTTCGGCAATCAAAATTTAGGCTAATATATGATCATTCAGGGATGGAGATATGGTATTGGTCGATGGGGGTGGAGTACGTGCATGAAAGTTCCTGTGGACTGCTACCCCTACTTACCACTTGATAGGAAACGGGCACTTACGTCTCTGACATCACGAGGACTTGGCCCGTTAATGGCAAATTCTCCGACCCTCAGCGGGACTTATACAATGCAGTTTTAAATGTGCAACGCACCTGCGTGTCCCTTTGCAGGGAGAGTGCAAACGTTTCCTTGGACAAATTGCACACAATCGCAGAAAATGGCCTTCGAGATCAACTCCAACAGCTCGGTTTTGATGTTTCAGGGAATGTAAGATCACCCTTTGCTTTTGTTTCACCTAACATCGATATTGACGTCCATAGGCGATGGGCGTCTTGTTCCCTCATCATTTGGGTCACTACGTAGGACTGGACGTCCATGATTGCCCCGGTTATTCTCGAGGGTATAATTTGAAGGCGGGACAATGCATTACTGTGGAGCCGTAAGTCATGACCCAAGCAACTGTCCTCTTTAGTCTTTAAGCTAATACAACCAAGCGGTATCTACGTCCCGGACAGTGACCGATGGCCGGAAAAGTTCCGGGGCATTGGAATCCGTATTGAAGATAGCGTGTGCGTTGGGGACGACAGTCCTATTGTGTTAACTACCGAGGCAGTTAAAGAGGTAAGATCCCTTGTCTCTATCAAGAATTCTGTGTTTGTGCCTCCTTATGGATTGAATTGCTGGACAAATGCGAATCCTATGCACAACGAGCTAACATTGCATGCTGTAGGTCGACGATATCGAGGCTCTTCGAGGATAAAGCAAGGAGTGCACGAGATAGATACCCACTGTATATGAATGTACTATTATCTAAATATCAGCTCCCCGCGCGGCCGCTAGCTAAAATTTGTATTCACTTGAATGCCATGATATCATCTGGCTCAGCTTGTAGCCCTCAATAATTATCCTAAAAATTATCTAGACTTTCTCCGACGTAACCCCTGAAGCGCTATTGAATATATCATAATAGAGCGGCCAAAACAATCTCTAAAAAATAGGACTAATCTATTATGGATTCCGGATTCAGCTGTATCGCGGAATATATGAGACCCAGGCGGCCAGGGTTCTTTCAATTTTGAGAACCTCGTTTTGATCCAGGTTATAAACTATGTATGTCCAGTCCGCATATGGGCAGAAGGTCTTCAACTTCACCATAGCAGAAGAGATCTCCAATACAAAACTCGAGTTTTGTATGAATCGACCAATATTTCTTCTAATGTTACTTGATACCAGGCTAATGTACCAATTTTATAGTTCTGAGAACAAGAAATTGACTGCGTCATTAACTGGGCATACCTTATGTTTGGCAATGCACGCACAACGTCAGTCGATTGGGAGATATTAATGCTAGTTACTAGAAGGAGAAGTAAGCCAGATCTTCTCAGACTCTTTCTCAACCCCCCTCGAAGCAGGGTCACGAGGACTGCGTTTAGAATGGTGTCCTGCACCTCAATGAAATGTGGTTTACTGAGTCGGCTCTTCCCACCCTTGACAAAGGATATCCTATAGGGGATGAGACAGTTCACACAAGACGACCCCAAATCTTAGTTCATCTATCGCCACAGAAATATGCCGAGAATTACATAAATGCTAAAGTCAATGCCGGGATGATCTGCCCGTCCTGGTATGTGTCTCCCTTGACTGAGTATATAGCCGCAGCTAATGAAGAACGCTGGAGAGATTTTGTCCAGATGAATCGTTGGTTGCGCAGCCCATAAAGCCGGTTTTGCAACATATGAGCTACTGGACAGATCAATTGGTTTCTTATCCGAAACCGTCCTCTCTTCTACTGAAAACGTGGGACTGAAAACCTGAGTTGGAAAGATATATATTCAGAGATGACCTTCTTTATGACAAGCGGCCACGGTGTTTAGCCTCTGAAGTCACTGGTCCTGAGGACAATAGAACTGTGACCACCTCCCTCGAAGACCACATCCAAAAGCTCATGATCAAGGTGTGCCAATATATTTCAACGGAGCCCCTTTAGCGAGACCCCGTTGTTCAGGAACAGGTTTCTATCGTCATGGGATGATAATGTGCGGACATGGCTGACAGCACTCCTGCAGTTGCCTCGCCCTACCGAGAAGAAAATGGTATCTACAGGCGATGTCTCCGTTGAAGTGATGGTGCGGAGTAGATTACATGCATATATTTGAGCAGAAGAACTGGGCGGGGATCGTCAAAATGGTTCTAGAGGTAAGGTTCGAAACCCCTCCGAAAGATTACGATGTGATACGTCGAACAACACAAAGGAATGAGATCACCACTTCAGATCGTAAGTTCGTTGAGACAAAATCAGAGACAATGGTATGTATTTGTTTCGGGTTTGAGAGAGGCAGAAGAATATAATCTTTGAGAAAGAGCGCGTTAAGAAGAGGACTGGAGAATGTTCTGTTTTGTATAAATGAAAATTGAATAGATGCGAATACTGGGTCGTACTAGTACTTGGGTGATGCCTCGCGCGACGCCAGTGTTGGTTGTTGTCCGGCGCACTTCCCGCAAAGCCAAAACAAACTGCCCGTACCGTACGGGCTCCACTAACTCTCCCTGACACGCTTAGTCTTCTTCCACTTCCATCACTTACAGCCTCTTTTCACCTCGAACCTCCACTCCACTCTCCCATGTCCCTTTGACCTGACTATACCTGTCAGTCACCTCCTCTCAGAGGAAACAGGTCTGCGTCTTGTCTTGACCTTTAACTACCACGCTCCCTACCTCATTGCCAACTTATCGCGTGTGAACAATGGCGTCTTTGTGATTTAACCTTCGAGACGTGTAGTACATCGCGTGCTCGGCCTGGAGTACCCCTCTTTTGCAGGCGTCTTCACCAACAGCTAACCAACTATTACTCTGCTTTGTGTATTGTTACCATATGGCAGCAGTATTCATACCCCCTTCACCTCGGACCTCCCTGAACATGTCGACTCGCCGACCACTCGCAAACGTGCCGAATGCTACTAACTCCCCCCATAGGGCAGGCCTCGTGCCTGCCAAACGCCCTCGAACCACAAATGCACCCGTCGATATCCCTTACGGCCAGCCACCGCCCAAAAAGCAAGTGATTGACGGGGCAGAAGGCGACAGTCGGTCACCAACCCGTACCAGACCTGCTACTTTCCAGAACGCAGACTCCAAGCTCTTCACACGTCGTACGAATAATGCCCAGCCAAGTGCTTTTGAGAAGAAACTGGTCGCTGTGAGGGATAAAGAAAGACAATCCCAGCTTAGAGGGACTAGACATGAAAGACCATCGGCGGAAACCATCGATTCTATACGGCAATGGCAGAGGCATTATCGGAAGGCTTTCCCCCAGTTCGTCTTCTATTTCGACAGTATTCCAGAGGATCTGCGCAGCAAATGCTCGCGACAAGTTCTTGCATTGGGAGCTGTAAGTCGATTTAGGATGTTCCCCGGGCATAGTGGCTAGGCATTGGACTACACTCACGAGAGGGAATGTCCTAAGGCCGTCACTGGACCCAATCACCTTGTCTACGGTTGTTTTCATAATGCTAACAAGAGTACGTAGCATGAGGAGAAATTCTTCTCGCGTTTAGTAACACATGTTGTCACGTCGCGCCCTATCCCTCCGGAAACCGACGTGGCGAGCCCGGCGGAGGTCAATACGGAATCGGTCGACCAAGCTGCTGCAGATGGCACTCTGCAGACGGTTAACCCGTCATTACTTGAGAAAAATCCTGATGGGCACCTACATATGTCACTCAAGAATGACGTGCGGCGTGAGCAGAGCAATATGGATGTCTTATATAGGGCTCGTCAGATGGGAATGAAAATATGGGCTATTGAGAAACTTCAACGGATGATCGCCACGATCAATGATGGTGACATTGGTGGCCATAGTGGCCATTCGACCCGAAACAGCCATGTCGGCGGTGGGCATTCTAGGGGTAGAGGCGAGGCAGACCTTTCACAAGTTCTTCAGAATGAGCTTAACGGCTCTTCTGACCGTAACCCCCTCTCTGTATTGAAGGATTTGGTCATGTTCAAAGGCCCATTTGTCTATGTTCATGACATGGATGAGAAGACCAGGCCTGTTATGGTTCGCGAGTACCCGAAAGTTGTAAGACGACAAGACGGTATTTGGCCACAATTCAGAAGTGCACCGCTGGGGAAATGTCCCTTTATCGATGAACCTCCTACAAAGAAGGAGTTGGAAAGGCAGCGGGCGCGTCAACAAGAGAAGAAAAAGGCTGCTTCAAAGGCTGCCCCTACCCAAGAGGCTCAGGTTCCAAGAACAAATGTTCCCGAATATGCCATTGAGAAAGCAGCTGATCGCGCACCTAAAAAAGAGTATAGCCCTCAAGATGTTGATGAGGAGGCTGTATCTCAGCGTAGACAGCCAGAATTACAGGAGATGCAGCCAACCCGACCGTTATCCCCGAAGAAAAGCTCTGAAAGCTTTGTTCCTCCGCAACTCAATTGTGGCGAGCGATTCTATACTGGTGGTCGCGAACCCGCGGCGTCAGGTATGCAACCATCGAACATCACTTCTGCTATCCGTTCCCAGATGGTGTCCTCTACTGCCGCGGCGCCTGGTGCAAAAGCTGGCATAAGCAAAGAGGTCCATGAGCTAAAGAGAAAAGTCCTCGAAAAGAGCAATGGGGGATACTCTACTGGCACGGGCCCTTCATCGTACCGGGCTACAGATGCTACAGCGGCGCTGAAGATGACGAAGAGTCAAGGCAATCGGCAGAGCAGGTTAGACCCGCCTGAGAAGCTCGGGAACGTCATTGAAGAGGAAACCACCCAATCGGAGAGCAATGATGCTGGAAAACGGCGAAACAGCATACGAAAAGGTACCTGTCAAAAGAAGAAGGAGAGAAGGAGAGACCCGAAACCAGGCTATTGTGAAAATTGCAGGGATAAGTTTGACGATTTCGAAGAGGTGAGCCGCTAATATAGAGGGTGAATGGAAGCAAGGTATTAACTTCTGTTGCAGCATGTTATGACAAGAAAACACCGCAAGTTCGCGACCAACAGCGCAAACTGGGCAGAACTAGACTCGCTACTCTTCCAGCTACAACGCCCAGTCAAGGATGAATATGAGTACGTTTAGCATAATATTCACTGTGCTCAGGCTTCTTCAGACCGAAACGAAGTATGCGTACAAAGCAACCCTGCTGGGTACTCGGCCACGTTCAATCCGCTTCTTGCATTCTTATCTTGGTTCTGTGACACTCAATAATGATGATTATGCGGAAATCCCCGTGCGGGCTTGGAAGGTCGAGTCTCGGTAGTAGTGGCGTATATGCAATTTGCCCTCGTATCCTTGCTCTTGGGGGTAGCGATTGCCTTTGGCTGCCCTTGGCTCCACGTCACTCATTCTCCATTTTTACACCTATACTGGGTTTCTTTCTCTATCAGCATTTTTCTTCAACTTTCTGCCTACTGTACCTTATTGTCGATTGCATTATTCACTTGGCCGGCGTCCTTGATTGTCGCCTGCATTATCCTTGTCGTCCTATGGACTTGATGACGAACGACAGCTAACGGCCTTGCCAGCTACCCTTCTGGAAACCATGACAACAAGGGGTAAACAAAGGAAAAACAAAAAAAAAGAAAACAAAATTTCTTTTCTACGGGAGTGACTGGCGTGGTGATAGGTGACACGGAGTTTCTTTTTGAAAGCATTCACCATTCAGTACATGTATCGCATTGAGAGACCTTATGCTGTCTCGAAAGGAAATATTGCATTGGTATTCATTTGGTTCATTAATTTTTCGAACCCTCTTCTCTATACACCCTTTTCCTTTGTTCGTTTGTTGATTAAACTCATGGGTGGATGTGTTCATAGGGTTGCATGACTTAAGGCTCGAATGCCCTGGGTTGGGGTGGAGTTTTCCTTTCTCGTGAGTATTGTTAGCTGGCATAGCCTAATACTTCTATTTAGCGCTCGACCAAGCTAGACCGGACCAATAATGTTGGACTTATGTGGTCCTCAGGTCCATGAATAAAATTACATTCTATTCAAGTTGATATCTTAAGACTTGCGTACATTTTGTAGTTCGAAGATCACATAACATCAAAACCCTATCCGAACAGCCTCGGCCTCCCGTGAAGCTCGGCCCGGAAGAAGTTGATTGTCCGGCGGAAGAACAAACGGAGTCTGCACGTCACCAACCAATCGGCACTGAGAATACGTCACCGAGCTTGATAAAGACCCAACGAAAACTTAACCGTAGCCCTAACATCCGGCAGAAAGGAACAAATCTGGGGATTCTGCGGACTACGCTGCATAAACCAGCACGTCTGTCTTTATATAAACTGCGAACCTCGGTGAAAGGGACCGCTGTAGAGGGATGTAAACATTCACATTGAAGCCTTTTCATGACTCTAATTGATCATTGATCTGCTACTTTCCAGTACAGTAGTACATACATGATACGCCATACATAGAGTGGAGGCAAATTTCATTGTTTTTTTATAGTAACCCTTCTAACGGGTAGTGACGCCACTCTTCTTCCGTTCAGTCCTCTCATACACTCAATTGGCTTTGACTTTGCCGCTTTTGGATCCTTGGGTTTTTTGCCTCTTGTGAAACAACCTCGATCTTGGACCTCCGCCCCTGTGTCTGTCTTCCGTCTTCAATTGACACATCGGTTTTTGCTTGTACAAATATTACTTGCTACCATGGCGTCTTCTAGAGCTGCAGCTCAATTGATGCTGCCGTTGCGGTCTGTCTCTAGGAGTATTGTATCTCGCTCAACGCATATTTCTATGATTAAGCCTTTTTTAGCCGTTGTGAACAGTTCGATAAGTCGTGGGCCGGCGCAATGTGCACATTCAGTTCGACACAGTTCTCATTCGCCGATGGGGGCTACGACGACGAATCCCAGGAAGAAGGTGACTTTGCAGACATTACGGAATCTACACAAGAAAGGAGAGCCGATCACCATGCTTACTGCCCATGATTTTCCGAGTGGGCATATTGCGGAGGCTGCTGGAATGGAGATGATTTTGGTTGGGGATAGCTTGGCTATGGTAGCACTGGGTATGGAGGATACTAGTGAGGTGGTTATGGAAGAGATGCTGCTGCATTGCAGGAGCGTGGCGCGGGCTTCTAAGAGTGCTTTTACGGTTCGTGGTTTGGGATATTCCCACTAAGGCTTGGCTATCGACTGACGGTTGTGTGACTCTACAGATTGCTGATCTTCCCATGGGCTCTTATGAGGTGTCGCCAGAGCAGGGTCTTCAATCGGCTATTCGGATTATTAAGGAGGGGCGTATGCAGGGTATCAAACTTGAAGGGGGTGCGGAGATGGCGCCGACGATCAAACGCATCACGCAGGCTGGAATCCCTGTTGTCGGTCACATTGGTCTCACTCCTCAACGCCAGAATGCACTTGGAGGTTTCAGAGTTCAAGGAAAATCTACCGCCGGGGCTCTCAAACTGCTGAAAGATGCCATGGCTGTGCAGGAAGCAGGCGCTTTCATGATGGTTCTAGAGGCTGTGCCTGCTGAAATTGCTGCAATTATTACAAAGAAGCTTCGCGTCCCAACAATTGGCATTGGTGCCGGCAATGGCTGCTCCGGACAGGTTCTTGTTCAGATTGACATGACCGGCAATTTCCCTCCTGGCCGATTCCTTCCCAAGTTCGTTAAAAGGTACGCCGACGTCTGGGGTGAAGCATTTAAAGGTATCCAGCAATATCGTGAGGAAGTGAAATCCCGGGTGTACCCTTCGGAAGAGTACACTTATCCCATCCCCAAGGAGGAGCTGGCGGAGTTTGAAAAAGTGGTTGACAAGCTGGATCAGTAAACCATGATCCTATCTTCCTTCTCGTCTACTTTTGGATTATGTTCTCGCATTTGTTCCTCATGTTGAAGCATGCTAGCTTGCATTTCTCATGTCCGGCATGGTTTTAGTGATACCTCATCAATATTGTCATGATTGTTTGGTTGTGGGAGAACCCAGCTGGCTGTTCTCTATGTTCTCGCTCAATCTTTGAAGAGCCTCAATACCAGCCAGCTTTCCTTTGCATCATTTTGTTCGTTGGATTGGATATATCTGTAATCCAATATATTGGTAAGGGCCATCATAAGTCGTCACCCAAACGCAGGCGTCATGGAGTATGAGACAATCAATTGATCATCAACCTTAAAGCACTATACAAACCAAGTTAATCCAACAGCAAAGATATCGCAGGTAAAAATCACGATTCAAAGCAAAGAACATCGTATACTTACTCTCCACAAGCCCCCGACACCCTCATCCAGCCCCGGCGCAAAGACGCTATTGACATAACAGAAAACAGAATCCGTCTCTTTGCAATCTAATTTCTTTCTGAGGAACTTGACGACAGTCTCAAATTTCTGGGAGGCACTGATTTTGAAAACCTTGTTTTTCAGTATGGGCGCTGAAGCCAGAGGTTGGAAGCGGACTGTAACTATTAAGAGTGTTAGAAGTGGCAAAACTCGTTTATAAGGCCTAGGTATAGCGGAAGGTAGAAATTACAAAAAGACAGGAAGGACCAAATATCATAAGATTATTGTTTACAGAAAGAGAATTATGTTTATCAACTGGTCTACGCTTACCTTTCCCCTTATCAACGGCCTCGGCATCTGCCAGCGCTTGATGGGCATCACGCGGTAGGCTGGTTAACACCACCGAAGCGGACATGGTCAGGGGCATATCCGCCCCATGTTCATCATCTGGAATGGGAGCATTCTTATTATTGGATGTAGAGTCTGAGCTTTGCTTCCGACTGGCGGGTCGATGGCTCAGACTCGCCCGCGAACCGGCGGACAAATTCTGGGTCGGTCTCGGGGAGTCCTGAGAGGGGTGTTGCGGAGATGAGGGGTCCATTTTGATGAAAGGCTAATGACAAGGACGGACCACAGATCGTATTGATTAGTGGAGTCTTCCGGTGTTAAAACGGGTAGGATACGGAAGGGGAGAGTGAGATAGAAGGCGATACAGTAGTAGTAGCGGTGACGGCGATAAATGTTGGTGTTGTCTCCAATGGGGACCCAAATGACGTCGGACGCCTCAGGCAATTATCACTCGGATCGGTCCAATTAAAGCACGACGGCGGTGATGTCCTGCGGAGTCAACCCTAAAGGAGATCCATCGGCTGTTTCGCCGTCTGCAGATCACTAGCTGGATTCCCTTCAATAATACTGTAACTCAGTGCTACTAGTGCTTTTTGGTATACGCTATTCATTTCTACCATGGATAAGTCTGATTTGGATTGGCTTTCCAACCAATACAGTCTACAGTCCAAACAGGTACTGTAGTATCATGACAGTGCCCCGAGTTGGATAGTAATTGGACTTCTACCCAAACCTAATAAGGCTTCTACGGGTGACTAATTTTTGGCCTTGATTGACCCGGTCTGGGCTATATGCATAGCGAAATCTACCTGATTTAGTCGCCAGATGACTTTGCTACCTGATCGTCTGCAGGCGACATGATACAGGCATATACTTAGTGCCTTAGGTACACTACATACAATATTGAGTAGAATTACAAGAGAAGACGTGCTGAGTCATGGGCGGTCGGCGGCGTGGCACATGACCGGCGGCGAGTGACTGACCAATTTTCGGCCTGCGGGTCCAGGCATTCATGGTGCCATCATCGGTCAACCACTCATACTACTTAACAAGTACCGCTGCCACTCTGCTCTTTCAGTCTCCCCTTCTTAAATACACCCTCTTTCTGTGCTCTCTCTGATCGCGTGCTGATATATTTCTCTTCAATCACCACTTCATCACTCCCCTTTTCTTGCTAGCTTCGACTTATATTGTCGACCAAGTCCTACATCTCCCATTCCATCTGCCCCGCTCGTTCATTTACTTCCCCGCTTCAACCCTGCGGACTATTTCGACCACGACAGTACCGAACAATTCGATATTGAAACTTAAGCTACACGCTACAGGGCTGCCAACTTTCAGGTTGCGTCAAAACAACCAATTATCTTTTCAAAATGAGTAGCCCAAAGCGGAGAATTGAGACCGATGTGAGTCGATTAGCGCGCATAAGGTGTTACAGTTCAAACAAGGAAGGATGGCTAACATGGATTTCCTTCCTCAATATAGGTCATGAAGTATGCTGCTATGCCTTCAAATGATCTCTGTTGGTCTATAACTAACTCTTGGGCAGGATGTACGCGCTCCTTCCGATCTTATTTCTTATCGCATGTCCTTTGCTCAGTCCTGTCGAAACTACATACGTCACAAAGAAGACAAAGACAAAGATTATAGATTTTGGTGTGCTGATAGTTGCTTAGGTTGATGAGTGACTATGAGGTGACCCTAGTCAATGATAATAGTAAGTGTCTCTTGTGTTTTGCCACCGGATTTCCCTAGGCTAACTATTGCATTTAGTGTATGTTCCGTCTTTTCCCTGAAATCGAGCTCTAGGGCATAGTTATTTACAATAGGGTTTTGATAGGCAAGAATTTTATGTCCGCTTCAAAGGCCCTGAGGAAAGTAGGTATTTGGATACCCAGGCGCCTATGTCTTTTACTTACAGCGACACAGCACCTTTCTCCGGTGGTCACTGGAAGATCCACGTCGAGTTACCCGACCAATACCCCTACAAGAGCCCTAGTATCGGGTTCGTAAATCGGATATTCCACCCCAACATCGACGAGCTGTAAGACGCTTCTTTTCACCTTCCTGAAAGGCGGACACTAATCTTTGTCTCTTAGTTCCGGATCGGTTTGCCTGGATGTCATCAACCAAACATGGTCACCGATGTACGACATGATCAACATCTTTGAGGTCTTCCTTCCACAACTCCTGCGCTATCCGAACCCATCGGACCCACTAAACGGTGAAGCTGCCGCAATGCTGATGAGGGAACCTAAGAGTTACGAGGCCAAGGTGAAGGGTAGGTTATCCACAAAAACATTGGACATGCACTATATACTCATAATCACAGAATACGTGGCAAAGTACGCTAGCAAAGAGGCCGTCGACGATGCCGGAGAAGACACAGAGTCTGAAGATGAACTCAGTTCCGCGGGCAGCTACGAATCCGGCGGGGAAGAACCAGCCGGTACGATGGACGATGTGTAAATGAATTTGTTCTTTCTAGTTTCCTTTTCCACGTTTAGGTTTGCGTGCGATCATTCCTGAATCGGCTATTCGACATTGTGAGCGTGACTGCCTCGCATCAGCAGCGTCATTTCTTTTTCGTCTGTTCAATGTTTCATGGGGCTAGGTTTGTGGCGTTTCCAGGGTCGGGGTCTGACATTCATGGCGCAACTGATTACGGCGACTGCGAAGACTGAGTTGAGGATCGGACCGATGAACAACGCATCGCTGAGCTTGGGGTGTCGATGAACCATCTGCAGTCCGGCAATCTTCCCTTTTCCCCAATCTATTTAAGTACAACGATTGTGCTATCCCAGTTGTTTTCTGCAGACGTTCGCGCGCCCGGATTGTGCATATCATTTCAGAAATGTCTGTTTATGCTGTCTATATGCTTCCTCAGGTTCTTAGCAAATAATACAACTTGAATTTGTCATAGGAAGCTTTATTTATCACCTTTGTTGTAATGTGACACGGAGTTTTCATAGCCAAAAGCATGAACAAAAGAAGGAAAACAGATATAGACACCAATGAAAGATCGTGTATATGTTGTTGTATTTGAACGAAACATAAAGAGCAAGTGACAAGCAAACTTAAACCAAAGCAAAGAAACCGGCCATACAAAAGAACAGGAAATACAGCCAGGGTATTAGAACAGAATCTCTAGGGCGAAGGGTGGCATTGAAGAAATGGAAAAGAAAGGAAGGGAGAAGAAAGGGAAGAAACAAAGACACGACGGGCGTGCATGACAAGAAGAAAGAGGGGAAGACATCGACCGTCGACCGGCGACCTATGCGAGAGGAGAAGAAAGAAAATAACGAACAAAAACTCCCAGTAATCAACCGTGATATCGTCCCTTGTCCACCACGAACTAGGTAACCTTCAAAACGCCAAACACATCGCGGGCATTATCGTCGGGCTGCTGCGATTTCCCCTTGCGCGGATTTATGACCACCTCACCCCAGTGTTTCGGAACGGCGCCTGGTTTCGGAGAGCCAGGCTTCTGGGCGGAGGATCCAGCCTCTGATGCTGGGGGAGTGGTGGTTATCCTTACGGGAACATCATCTTTTGTGCCGGCTCGAGAGGAAGCTGGGGACACGGGACCGCGGAGAGTCGCTCGGGGTTGTAGATGAGGTTGGGGCTGGAGGGACCAGATATCGATAACGGAACTGCATTGTGTCGTATAGTTAGTATTATAGTGCGCAAGCTACCGTCGGTTTGCGGGTATTGTATCTAGCCAGGAAGAAGCCGGCTTACTCTGACGTCCGTTGGCAGATAGCTTCGAGCGCTTCTCGTTCACGCTTCAAGTATCCGGTATCGGGGTGATTGCCTTGGGTGGAATTGTTTAGCGCGCCATATCCATAACCAGGCTGGTAGATATCGTCGTCGAGGAGACGTTGGGAGGACTCAGACTATGAGCGCATTAGTTAGCGATGAAGAGAAGTTGCGACCAGCCCAGCCACCACCATATCGCATGATCTATCCTTCATATCTTTTGACATTTTCTCAGACGTACATCCTGACTGTCCCGGCGACCAACCCCCAGACACGAAGCACAGACACCCATTTATACCAATATCGACGGGGCTCGGTTAAGAAACGAAGGGGGCACGAGACATCCAAGACCGGGAAGCGTCTGAGGGGGTCACGGAGGACGATGGCTTTCAATTGAGACTGGCGGGTAAAGCACGAGGAAGATGAACAGGGTTAATAAAAGAGTGGAATGCTGAAGTTAGAAGTGCAGCGACGGCACCAGCCGGTGATGCTGAAGTGGTTAATGGTAATCGGAGAAATTTCCTTGATTTATTATTTTTTTTGTCTTTGTTGGAGAAACTGCGAATGGCTGAATCAATGGGATTTAATGCGGGAAGTTCCCTTGGCCGGTCGGGTGGATTCGATTACGGTTGGTCCGTGCGTTCCCGATGTCATTTGCCTTGCCTTTTGCGTTCATTTCTGCTGCTTCTCCATTCCACTGTAACCTTGAGTAATATACTCTTTAGGCATCGGGCATTGTCAACCATGTGGGCCTAACCTTTTTCCAAAGAAGATGTTATCTCATTGACAGCAAGTGGTTGACATTCTTGGCTTCATCAAGTGATGTGATTTCCTCTGCTATGGTCCACTGGATAATACGTACTAGTTCAACAGATATACTCTTCTAGTACCTGATAAGAAAGCAATAACTACTGTTAGTACTAACTCTTAGTCCGATATGAACTGTGTGGAGTATTATTGGCAGACACAGGAAGGGATCTTCATTCAAGGGCCTGTCACAGGACAAATCGGCGATCCCTGGGCAATGGAATTCAATGGATGCTACTCAAACCCCGCAGTATAGACACGACTCCCCTCATTCATGATCAATGATTAACCTCAGCATCATCTTCCCATCTTCTGATATCACCAAGCAATTAATACCATTCTTACCACTTACTCAATACCACAGTATTTTTCTAATCTCTTCTGACAACCATGCCCGGACGTCTAGAAGGTAAAGTCGCCATCATAACAGGCTCCGGCTCAGGCTTCGGCCACGGCATTGCAAAGAAATTCGTCGAAGAGGGCGCGAAAGTCATAGTCGCAGAGATATCCAAAGAGAACGGCGAAAAGGTCGCAGCAGAGCTCAACAGCAAATTCGTCTTTGCAGACGTAACAAGCCGAGAATCCTGGCAAACATTACTCCAGACAGCTCTGGACACGTACGGCCAGCTGGACATTGTAGTCAACAATGCGGGGGCAACCTATTCCAATAAGCCCACAGGCCAGGTCACAGACGCCGACTTTGACCTATGCATGAACGTCAATGTGAAGTCGATCTACCTCTCGGCGAACGTCATTGTACCGTATTTCGAACAGAATAACCGTCCCGGATGTTTTGTCCAGGTTTCTTCTACCGCTGCGCTTCGGCCGCGCCCCGGCTTGACCTGGTATAATGCTTCCAAGGCGGCGGTTAGTATTGCTACCAAGACGATGGCTGTTGAGTATGGGCCAAAGAAGATCCGATTCAATTGCGTTTGTCCTGTTGTTGGGAGTACCGGAATGTGAGCATTATCTATTTCTTCTACAGTGTTTTCCTGGGCCAGTTGCTCATAGGGTTGTTCATACAGGACACATCTGTTTCTTGGAAAACCAGATACGGAGGAAAACCGGGCAGCATTTGTATCTACGGTCCCGTTAGGGCGTCCTAGTACCCCGGCGGATGTTGCCAATGCCTGCAGTTTCCTTGCTAGTGATGAGGCGCAGTTTATCACCGGCGTGGACCTAGAGGTAAGTGGACTGTGTGCTCAACATCTCGTTTCTTCAGTAGTACTAATCATTTCACATAGGTCGACGGCGGTCGCTGTGTCTAGTGATCATCTGCTAAGAAGGTGGTAGGATTAATATGTACATAAGCCACGATAAAACGTTTCTGAGGAATCCGGCTCCTCCTCAAGTACGTTAATGAAACTACAAGAACATAGTACCTCGCATTAGTGCCCTGATCGTAGTTAAACCAACTATGTACATAGCACAAACATGTCTTTACATTAGTACTTGGTTGGACCAAAGAACTAGTAGCATCATAGCACAAACACTCCTACTAACACACACCGCCCATACAATAGTGCAACATCCTACTCATCATTTTTAAATAAAGAAAGTATCACTTTCCTATAGGTAGATCGATATAGTTCCCTTCGTTGAGAAGTGGAACCTCCGGGCCGTTGGCCGCACCACCACAGACTCCGTGGAAATAACGCATCCGCCATTTTCCAATCTCATCCATTTTTCTCAAAAGCACCTCGACTACACTAGACCATTCCTTGCTCCCTAAAGACCCAATCCCGCCCACCACCAAATATCCCGAACCAAAATCCTCAATTTAACGACTGCGATTAATCGATACATATACATGTCCGAGGCGTTCGAACTTCCGAACGCGAAACGGTACGTCCAGATTTCTGTCTTCCATCCCCAGGAGCTGAAACCTACCCCCGCAGAATCATTTAAATGAATTGCCGGCTAACATAGCGTATCTAACCAGCGTTCGTCGCAATGAAATTCTTTCTCCGTCGTCGTCACGGTCTCCCTCGCCTCAGCCTGAAGATACACTTGCCAGTGGGTACGAGCGACTAGGTGCATTGCTTAACCTTGATTCCTTGATTCAGCCCGAACAACAACCGGAACAAACAGATACCCAAGCTACCAAAGTAAACGAGGAGGAAGAAGAAGAGGAGCAAGAATTCGAGTTCCGACTTTTCAGCGCGCCAGTTCGGGACTCTACTGCGACTGCTACACGAGATGCGGGTTCTGCTGCCACAGAGGGAGAGAAGAATGACGTTGGGGCGGTAGGGACACAGAAGTTGCGGATTCGATTACGGTCTCCGACGCCTGGAGCTAGGGGTCCTGATGATGGGGGGTTCGTGAAGCCGTTCCGCGGATGGGAGTATTACTTTTCTGCGCCGGGGTTGCTTTCTGGGTCGAAGGAGGATGATCCGAAGCTTGCACTCAGGAGGAAACAATTTGAGGATGTCGCTGTTAGTGGAGAGCAAATGGGGGAGTGGGCAAAGGTTCCTTGGGTATGTTGTTTCTCTTTCACCTTTAGCGCGACGCGCTATAATTGGCAAATGATAGACGCTTGGGCTAATCATGGATATCTCAGCCTGGATGTCACTTGCCGTGGCGTGTGATTCATTGGAAAAGGCATCAGACGAAATTGCCCCGAGAGGATACTACTACCGCTGTGTTCATCGCCGAGCCTCAGATCAGAGATCCCAAGTCTCGGAAGAAGCCGGGCAAAAAGCGACGGCTCCAGCTTCGCAAGCGTCTGGCAGTGGCGGAGCGGGCCAAGGAAACGGACGCTGAGAAACGGAATCGCAAGAACCGGGAGAGGAAGATTAAGCGGAGACAGAAGGCAAGAGAAATGAAAGCGGCGACGGCAGCCTCGGCAGCCTCGGGACAAAGCCAGGGCACACCTGCTATCGAAGGGGACGATGCTTCATCGCAGGACAGTGATTGATGTATTCCCAGCGATGTGCTTCCTAGTGGCCTTTGCTCTAGCTCAAAATACCCTTTTCTGAGTCCAGCGTTGAACATGAGACGAATGGTTTTATTTGTTCCATTTAACACTAAGTCACCATGAAGCCGCAGTTCGGTTCAAAAATTAACACGAAGGATAATAATGATTGGCGCATGGCCTGTATTACAAACATTCTTCAGTGAAACCATGATCTGAGGAAGAAACCGGGGGTATTATACGAGTGGCACGGCCGACAAGCATGGGTACAGGACCAAAAACACAAATAATGCTGGGGTATGAGAGGCGAAACGGAACAAGACTGAAACAGAATTGAAGAACGAGGGGCTTATTTAGCTTCAGCTGTATATGATGGTCAGCATGGTCTGGCTAGTGTCACATCATATAAACTCACGTTTGGCGGGCTCAGCAGGAGCTGTTCCACCAACCAAGCCGGCAGTTGGCTGGGCAGCGGGGGTCTCAGCAGGAGCGGCAGATTCCGTTGTCTCTATGGGCGGGATTTGGGGCAAGGGTGTCGGAGCAGGTGCTTCATGATCATTGTGCTGCCCTTGCTCTGGTATCGAGGTACCCGGGGAGATGGCAGGCGTCGATTGTGCCGGACCAGTTGCTGTAGGAGCTGCATCTGTATCATTAGCCTTCTATTACGAAACGGTGTGATAGGGGCTATACGATATGACATACCCTGGGTTTCCGCAGCCGGGGCCTCATGGGTGGCGGTTGCTTCGGTGGTAGCTGCACCAGCGCCTGCGGCGGCGGCATCTTCTGGTTTTTGCTCCGCGGCCTGGGCGTTGTTCTTATCGCCCTTCTTTCTCTTGAAGATAGATTTAAGGCTCTCCTTAATCTTTTTGAAGGTGTTCGGTGCTTTGCGATCCAGTTAGAATAACAATGTCATGTTTAAAAAGCATGTACTCCTTGAAACTTACGAACTCCACCCATTGTGACGATTCAAATGAGTTGATAGGGTGATAGTAAAGTTATATAGAGTAAGACGGACAACGGTATAACTGTACGCACGGTAATGGCGAGGCAGTCAGAGGATCAGTGGAAGGGGAAGGGGTGTAGGATTATGAGGGAGATGAAGATGATGAGAAGGATTTTTAAAAAAAAAAGAGAAGAGGAGAAGGGAAGTAGCTTTGAAATAAGAGGTGGTAATAAGCGTCAGGAAATCAACTAATAAAGCAACTGTGATGGACTCCCTCCACGTGACGCTGCACGGGAGTCCGTGATAATGGATCCTTTTTCCTTTTCTCTCATTTTTCCCTCCCCTTTTCCCTTTCGGTCTGGTCCAGCTGTGATTAAAACTGGGGGAGACGTTCGCTTCTCCTTTCTGTTGCTTCATTTGCCGACTCCATCATCTCCACGATAGAGGACCACGACCGACCCACTCGGTTCGCGATTTAACCCCTCCGTTTCAATTACGGTCATTGTTCTAGTCCTGCAGTTCTCTGCCGTCGATCATCTATTTTAGAGTGGCTGTGTTGGAGCTAATCAAGCCCAACGTTCTCCCGAAAGAGACACGGCCAAATTACGAGTCAGACGTTCGTCAAAGACATGTTGTTTCAAATGATTAATTTCCTGTCCGATGGGGGTCCCTTGAATCCTTGTATCACTTAGTCGAATGAAGCACCGGATCTCTGTGAAATGAGATGTCAGAATACCCAATTTATTGGCGACAACAACTCCCCCTTGGTCCTTGGGTTGATATGGATCAATAGTATAGCTAGTCTCGGCGCTTATTTAGTTGGCCCATTGTCCTTATTATATAATTGTGGGGATCCCGAGAGGAGCTTAGCTACTAATTCCGTTAAGGGGATCGGTATCTAAAGGTACTGCCTTGAAGTCGGGGACTTTCCTATGATTTTTCTGCACTCCATCCTGCATATCAGGGGTTGCTCACGATCGTTTTCGATTCCATTCCTACTGTGACAATTGTGGTGTCATTTTATTACCGATCTTTGTATGAGGTGCGTATACCGTACGGGATAATACCAATTCATTAACCCCTATGGCCTGAGGTTTTGCCATATAGAGACTGCAATTAAAATACTCCCAGATACTCCACAACACTTAAGATATAGATTACTCCTTTTCCTCAATTGGCTCATTAACTTACATAACTAGATCCCTCTCCTTTCCTAGGAGTATCACGTAGATTCCCAGGGGCCGTTGCATAGAGGATGAAATAACTTCGAGGGATCTAAGATTGCTTCTAGTACAGTACCTCCGAAGTGGAGCCTCTCATGAAAGCTATTGTCTACTACTATTGACTAGGGATTTGCTACTTACTATATTCCAAATTGTATATTTCACAATTGTCCACCACTCTAATGCTCCTATTCTTGCACCTAGATTGTAACCTGTAAGCCATATGAAAAGTCCCTGTTCTTTCTTGAGTCTTCCCAAAAAGGCAGGTGAATAGCTCACTCTCGACCCGACTCCGTAATCCTCATTTCTAAACAGCACAGCCATCCAACTACAACCATCACTATAGTGCACTTCAACTCACAATTCATATTCATCCAAATAGAATCTTACCACTCTCAAAGCACCTCGAGAGCCTATCATATCCTTCTATCCCTACACGTCGCGGAAAGACGACATTCCCCATACCCTCCACCTACAGAATCTCCACGTTCCCCCATGGCTACTACATCCAGGCGCTACGCCACTCCAATGAAAATGAGTATCGCTCCAAAAGGCTCCTCTGTCCAGAACATAAGGGCATAGTAGACCCAAATAGCTGCAAGCATGGCGGGGTAAGAAAGGCAGCGATTCGCCAGCTGGACCTAGACACAAGGCTGACGTGGTTACAGCGAACGGGCTCGTTGCATAAAGCATGATTTGATCCAATCTGGAATGCATGTTGACTGCGCCGCCCACTTATACTCACTTAGACGGAGAATTTCCCCTCGTTTTGTTCTTCTCTTTCTCAGGTTCCATGCCAAAGAAAGGGTTCAAAAAGAAACGGCTTCGGTTAGCCCAACAACCAGCTGATTCTCAAGCGGCCGATCCACAAGCAGAAATGGCTTCAGGGTCGGCAAGTAGTGAACA
Organism: Aspergillus flavus; assembly: GCF_009017415.1. NCBI lineage: Eukaryota > Fungi > Ascomycota > Eurotiomycetes > Eurotiales > Aspergillaceae > Aspergillus > Aspergillus flavus. Next base: position 1,591,267 of record NC_092409.1, on the reverse strand, counting down.
GAAGGAGGTCAGCCTTTGTCAGGAAGAAAGTTCTAGTCAAGAGGTCGGTGATTTATCTGCTAGTATCAAGAAGTCAGTCTTTTCCTTTGCTCTTGGTGACCACAAGCTAACGAGTGCATAGGTTCTTTATCTCGTCCGACTTTTCCGACCTGACCATATGCACAGCGGACCAAGAATTCAAAGTCCATCGACTGATTGTCTGTGGGCAGTCTGCGTATTTCTCCCGAGTGTTCAAGGCAAATTGGACGGTAAGAGCTACGGGCACATCGCTCAGCAAGCGGGGAATAATACTAGACATAGGAATCCGTTGATAACAAGATCCAACTCAAGAGCGATGATCCGCGCGCTGTAGAAGCCATGATCCATTTTATGTACGGATTCGAGTACGACAGCAGCGGTAGTGACCTTGGTCGCGTTTCACCCATGCTATTCAATATCAATGTATATCAAGTTGCCGACAAATTTGAGGTTCCACAGCTCAAGCAAAAGGCCAAAGACAAGTTCGAAACAATTGCCAGGACATGCTGGGAAATGGACGACTACCCTATAGCCATCTCGGAGGCATACCAGCGTACCCACAAGGGAGACAGAGGTCTTCGCGATATCCTTGTGAGCATTTCCCATGAACATCTTGAGAAGTTGCTGGAGAATGAAGATTTTCGGACGGTACTCGAGGAGGTTCTGGGCTTTGCAGCCGACCTGGTTCGGCATTCACCAGGAAATACCGGTGTCAAAAAATACCGGTGTCCAAACTGTAACTTTAACTGGATGCTGGGACACTCTGCCAGGAACATTAGCTACGGATGTCCAAACTGTTCGTCAGAACGAAGTAACTGGGATGACTTCATTGTTAAAGGTTGATCCTATTGGTGAACATGAAGAACATACATTGCCTTGCTTGGTCTTATTGATCCTATCTTGTGTATGGCAGTAAGCATAACGGGGGCTTTCCTACAGCATTTTCACATTGAATTCAATGACTTCATTTCTAAGATGTCTCGGGGACGTAACAAGTACATGCACTCACAAATTAATTGAGAGCAAGGTTTTCTCTTCTACCTTCTGTTCACATGCCTTTTCACGGTAATCAAATATGTAGACGTGTTAACATATGTCACTTCCTATACATGTAACATATCTAAATGTGCAAGAGAATGTCTGTTCATGTAATGTACCATTATTTGGCCGTAACATTGAACTCTGATAGCATGCATAAAAGACGTTAATCTCCTAAAGAACCTACCTCTAAAGTTGTCTGCATGTCTTTGTTATCTCTAAACACAATGATAACAAGAGCATTACGCATGTACTTAATGTATGGTTACTCAATGTATGTTCTGCAGGTAATAAGGCCGGAGTATGAGAACTCCAGTCATTATAGACAGGTTCAATTTTAAGTGTAGGCTATACCTATATAATCAAGTGCGTAACCAGTTGTGCTCCGTAGCCCGTAAAGCCAAATAAGGGGTATTTCTAACAATAAGAATCCGATCAAGTCATTATACAAACGGAAGGAGAAGAAGCGAAGCCCAAGAAGTACAATCACAACACTTTCGTTTTCATCCATTCGCTCGTCCCCACGCCAAGGTTGAGTCCATTGCGAGCCCACCACCGCCGAACTCTTTCTTCAGCACCGGACACGGGGTCTGCATCTTCGAGGGCCTCTTCGATATCGCACGTCTTAAACTCGACGCGGAGACCGCTCTGTCGCCACCATTCGAGAACGTTGTCGTGTCCGTTCTTTGTCGGCCCGACAAGGACCTGCGAGTCGAAGATCATCTTGGCGCCTTTGAGTCGGTACCAGAAGTCGAGCACGTGGACGTGGCCGTGCGTGCTGGCGATGCGGGCAACTGATTCGGCGTGGCTGTAGGGGATGCCTGAGGCGTCCCACCAGGCGAGGGATGCTGTGCGGCCTGATTGTGCTGCTAGGAGGACGGATTTTCCGACTTTGAGGGGGATGGGGTCCGATGGGGGTGCGTTCGCGGAGGCTTTCTTCCACCAGTCTAGAACGGACACACGGCCTTCCGCGCTGGCTGACTCGAGGGCTCGCTCAGTGTACCGGAGTTCGAGACCGGAAGTACGCCACCATTCGAGGACATTGACGAAGCCGGCGCGAGAGGCACCATCCATTGCATCGGCGATGTACTCCTTGGTAGGAAGTGCGGGGGCATCACGCCACCATGTTAGAATGTTAGGGTTTCCATAAATAGCAGACGCACGGTATGGTACGTTAGTGAGGCGAGAAGTTGTCCATAAAAGATCAAGGTGGTTCTCCGTCAGGTATGAAAGAATGTCGGTTCGTGAGAATTTGAAGATCAGGTGGCAGGCAAGATCGGAGATGGGTTTCCAGCGTGGCAAGCTATCAATACGTTTCTTGATTGCAGCGAAGGAGCCCCGGAGAATTGTATATTCGAGGGAGGCAGGGGCCGACATCTTAAGAAGGTGACTTTGCCATTCCTTAGGAACAGAAAGATTCGTTGGGATACCGACTGCTTTTGCGATCTCCCAATCTCGCAAGTGGTCCTCGAATATATTCAACCATAGTTCCATTGGTAACGACCGTGCGCCCTTATCGGACCGATGAGGGGGGTGTCGTGAAGTCGTAGCAGTCGTGCTAAGGGATGCTTGCTCTCCCGAAGAAACTTTCGAAGCTTCGGATGACTGAATGGATTCCGTTGAAGAATGAGAAAAAGACAAGCCTAGGGTTGATTCGATGGTTTCATGAAGCTCCACTAAGCCACCCCAAGGAAGCTGGACGAGTTCCTCGGGATTATTGGATTTCATCAACACAGGTGTTATCACACTAACCCACGGCCAATGTTGGTCTACCTCCTGAAGCTGTCTAGCATTTAATGGGTGGTGCCATTCTGATACAGTCATGCCCGGTATTAGGACGACAGGTTTTGAGGATATCCAACCGCGGAGAAGCGCAAGTGTCAACGTGTTGGTCAGGCCATATAGCATCGATCCCAACGTTCCAGCGTCTATGGGAGCAACAAGGAGCATATCCGCCCATTCGCAAAGTTCTGCAGCCTTGGCCTTCAGCCACCTCCGAGCACCTGTTTTCTTCTCAAAAGTCTGACTATCTACTGTGTCCATGTAGTGGGGAACCTTGTTCGCACCGGAGAGAAGCGCGGACGGTTCGTCCGTAATCAGTCGTAACTCGATGTCAGGATGTTGAACGAGGGACGAGAGCACATTGTCGACAAAGGCGCTTTCTGTAGATAGCAGCAAGCGTTTCCGGCGGCGCGCCGGCGAGGCAACATCATTGTTCGGCAGTTCGTGCGATGTGATGGCGGAACGCTCTTTATTCTCAACTACTTTTTCCCCGCCTCCATCAACCTCCATTTCAGTTGGCCACGGAGCGTTTGCGACAGTACTTGAGACAGCACTGAATGAGTGATCTGCTCGGAGGTCAACTGTCATAGCAGAAATAAAATTCAAGTAAACTGGTTTCAGGAGTATCTGTATCGATCTTTTCAATCAGTCGAGTCGATAGTTGTGAGGATAGAGGTGCGTATCGTCAAGAGCAGGAGTATGCCGAAAATATAGGCTTGATTGGTGATGCTTAGGGGAAAAAACCAATGTCTTGGTCAATGCGATAGGAAATTGGAAGGGTAAAGGAGCATTAAAGTTGACCAGAGTTTCGCCCAGTCGACCCGTCGTGTAATATACGAATGGATCACTTTACTTGCGCCCAACCACTCCTCCAACGACGAAAAGTAGCGCAAGATCCATGCAAGTGTCCGGTTTTGGTGCGATACGTGTTACAGGAATGGTGGTCTGATCAAAGGAAAAGTCGAAAAGCGGTGTGGTTATGTAGTTGGTCAAGGCTTGAAAGACGGAACTTGGGCGTGAACCTCGAACGTCAAGTTTGTTCTTTTGATGCTCCGCTTCTTCGAGTGGGCGCCGCCACGTCCTTCTGCACGGATGGGACCTCAACGCCACCAGTTAGGATGTGATTTGGCTTCCGCTCGGCAGGACTAGGGTTAATGTCAGTGGGGGGATTAGATTCCGCGAGATAAAGACCACTACCTAATCCGTCCCTTTCCCTTAGAAATCGGAAACCGAGAGTTGGTTGAACCAGGAAGCGAGCTGACAGTGTCATGAAATCCGATCATTTGACGAACTCGAAGTACGGCTACCGACGGCGGCCGCGTTTGCAAGGCAGCGAAGTTGATTGGCGGAGAAAGGCGGTATGTTGCCGGCCTGAGGTTCTCCATTGACTCGGTAGATTCTAATTGGTTCCCGAGATTCAATGGGATGGGATGATGTCTGTCTGACACCACCAAGTGACTTTCTGGGGATACTTGTAGTAGGTAGGGTATTGTAGTAGTGGTAAGTAGTTGGTCATAGTTTAAATTAGGCTTAGCCTTTCAATAATAACTCAAAAGAAGTCACGTATAAAGCAGCTCTCTTCCGTTCTAAATAGTATGCAGTTACTCTATCCGTACTCAGGCTATAGAGTGATACCCAATTGACCCACTCTATACAGATATATACTACCCCTCCTTATTCTGCGTCTGTATCTGCGTCTGCGTCTGCGTCCGGTGATTCGGCACGTGCCAGGTTCGTATGCAATTTGTGTTCGCGCATACCCAAACTGACCACAGCCCCTAAGATAGTGAGTCCAAGTAGAGTAAGGAACACAGCCCGTAAGGACTCCATATAAGTCGCCAACACCCCGGGTTTCCAGTCTGCTGGGAGTTTCCGAAGTTCATCAAGACTGTCCCTGATCCGTGGAATCAATCTCTTCGCTTCCTCCCGGTCACCAAATCGTGACCAAAGTCCGGACTTCAGGATGTTCTGGAATACCGCAGAAGCGACGGTGATACCTATTGTGCTTCCTGTACTGCGAAAAGCATAGGACGCCGATGTGACCACAGCATGGTGTTCATGATCCACGGCGGACACTAGTGCCACGAGCGTGATGGTGAGAATGGCGCCATAGGCAATTCCCATGAGTAGGAAGTAGATGAAAGGCTGCCAAGAAGGAGAACTGAGGGTCAAAGTACAGATGAGGGTGTTGGAAACAATGAGAAGGGACACAGATATCATGCTGTACAGACTATATCTCCCGCTTGCACGCATGAGTATCCCAGCCCCCAACGAGCCTAGCGACGTTCCAACTGCCTGGGGGATCAGTTTTATGCCAGCACCGGTCGCTGAAGAGCCCTGAACCTGGAACAAGAGTGGCAAGTAGAAAATGAGCCCATACACTGCCATGACAACTAACCAGTTCGTAAGGCAAGCAGAAAAGACAGTCCGGTTGAGAAGCAATCGAACAGGAATGACAGGCTCCGACGCGATATTCGCTTCGATGTAAATGAAAATCATTAGAAACACGGCGGAGAGAGGAAACGCTGTGAGAACCAGTGGATGCGTCCATGGAAGCTGATTTCCACCTGTATTGAGCCCGAGAAGAAAGAGAACGAGTGTGATGACCAGTGTGATCGCTCCAAGGAAATCAACTCGCTTTAATTTGGCCTTTCCAGATTCCTTGACTGGCAGATCCAACTTGACCGCAACGAGGATGCCTGACACTACAACAAACGGGACCTGAATGAGGAAAGCCCATCGCCATCCCAGCGTGTCATTGATCCAGCCCCCGAACACGCCGCCCAGTCCGCCTCCGGCTCCATAGCAGATGTTGCCAAACCCTTGCCAAACCCCTCGTTTCCTGAGAGGCACCAAGTCGGAGGTGACAAACACCGAAATCGTAAGGATGCCACCTCCACCAATCCCTGCAATAACACGGCCTAACACAATGACGCCCTCGCTTTTGGCCAAACCGCATATTAAGTTGCCAACCGCGAAGAAGACATTGGAGAATATCAGGCCGGTACGTCGAGAGAAAATATCAGTTAACCGTCCGCTCAGCGGTTGAGAGGCGGCATTAGCAATAAGATACCCGGTTGCCAACCATGAGAGGAGCGAAAATGAATGGAATGAGGATGAAATAGGACCAGTTAGTGTGGCAACAACAGTCGTGTCTAGTAGAATCAGCTATTCTGCGTCCTCGACCACGTACGACCTGCAAAGCATACCTAAAGCAGCCAGGAAGACCCCAACCCATACACTTCCCAAGATTAGGATCACTTCTTTTGTAGTGGGTTCCTGTACTAGATGGTCTTGGCGCTCCTGGAATTCTGGGGTCGCATTGAGGCCTTGTTCCGCAAGGAGCGGTGTTTGCTCCGACACTGATGTTCCCCGAGCATCTCGAGGATTTGCTCTGAGATTTGAAGTAGATTGAGTTGAAGACATTCTAGTGCTCGGTCGGGATTCACCTGGCCTTGTAGTCAATTCCACATGGGTGTTCGGGAACGTTAATAGGCCCCTTGAGGCGGTAACCACCTCAGTGAGGGGGCTGGCGGTTAGTCATAGTGCCTAGTATGTTGAAGTCAGAGTGCGGGCTAATTAGTAGCATTTCCGTTCGGATATATTGCCTCCTTATAGTAGCGATTCTACATTTATGGCCATGAAGGGTTTTGTTTTGAGAAAATAGTATATATTGGTATAATAGAATTCCTAATGCTTAGTCGTACATGCCAAAGCATACAAAAGAAAGAAAGAGAGAAGAGAAAAATAATAACCATCACCACAAGCTGTCATAAATGATACTCCGGGCTAGTAGACAGCATTGATCGTGATCAACCTATAGAGCATTATCATCGGGCACGTAACTCCGTTAAATGTAATGCAAACGTCTGCAAGCAGAATTTGAGAGAAGAAAAGAATAAAGACGAAGAAGACGAAAGGTATTTAGTCATGCAGTGTCTGATCTAAACCTCTTTCCTAGAAGACATTAGTGAGGAGGGTAAAAAGGGAACGAATTTGCTCACCAGGTAGGTTGGGATATCTCCTTGTTTGGGGTACGAATGGCATTGCGATCACCGAATGGATTGTCCTCATCATCGTCTTCTTCAGTTTCGGACTCGCTATCACTGTTATACACGCGGTGCTTGGACGACGAGGGGATTGATATGCTCATCGGTCGAGAAGGCCGTGGTGGCCTTGGGGGGTTGATAACAAGCCCCGCGAATGACTCTTGAAGATCATGGTCGTCGCGGTCAGGACTCCAGCCAGACTCAAGTACATCCTGGTCGCTATCACTATCGTAATCCACGCTTTTGTCTAAGACTTCAAACGCCATAAGGGCGGTAACGAGTTCCTCATTAGCATGTATGAGACTGCCTAGAAATTCCTCACTCTCTACGTGTTGGATGTAGCGAAGAATCTGACGCCTGAGCTGCTTGCACGTTTCGAACCGGTTGAGGACCTCAGCATCTTCGCTCACCCGTTGTGTTTCTCGGTTGACCAGTTTAAGTGCGTTTAGGAGATTCGTGCTAGCGACGGATGCAGAGGCGAGTGTCTGTAAGATTTCTGGCTTCTCCTTTTCGAGGTTAAAGGTCTTGTCGCGAACTTTCTTCTCTTTCTTTTCCTTCTTGAGTGATTTGCTGGAAGTATGCTTGTGCTTAGGGCCACTTAGGACTGTAGCCGGGCCATTGCCCGCAGAGATGGACACGGTGTGGCCCATTTGAGGTTCGTCCGAAGTGCCAGACTCCCGGAGAACCTTCGCTTTAGCCTGATTGGCCGGCTGTTTGCGTTTCGGTAATTGCCTGTAGAGGCCTGTCACACGTTCCATGCCGGGTGTGTTCTTGTAGGATACTGCCCACTGTCCGAAGATCTGCTTGCATTTTTCTTTGACTAGAGGATCAGAAATGGGGTCCGTAGCAGCGATCCGCAGACGTTCCAGTAGAGGCTCGTCTGCAAATTCCCGTAAAAAGCGGTCTCCGGCATTTTGAATCAGGAAATCGAGGATAGTGAGAGCTCTTAGTTGGCGATGCAAGTTTCCATATTTACTAGAAGCCAGTTAGGACTGGGGCCTATGCGAAACTGGTTGGGCACATAACTGACAGCTTCTTACGCAGGGCGCGACTTGCTTCGGTCGGGCCACTGCCCTGTATCATTACAGCTTCAATGAGATCAACGATGCCACTGGAGTCTTCAACATCATATTGTTCACTAGTTAGGACCTCAATCTGCACCGATACAGCCGAATAAGGCTTCTATAATGCAGTGTTAGTTCCGCAAGGTTAACATCATGTGTCTAATAGACATAGTCCAACTAGAGCCGAGATAGACATGCCAACAGGCCGAACTTACCGACGAATGGAACATGATGAATTCAAGTCGCAGCAGCCCCCAGGATTTGCTTTATTTTTCTCAGAAACAAATACTCAAGACCGATAGCAGCCACACGAGGGACGAAGACTCAAATAGTCAATCACCACCTGACCCCTATACATCAACGTGCAGCCTAATAAAGCAAAACGCCTTTCGCCTTGAACAATCCCACAATTATAACCCCGCGATAAGCTCAATGCCCGAAGCGGAAAGTTTCCTAGCGATACTTTGGAGCGGCTAGACGAGTAGGTAATAATAGTAGCTGAACAGTGACGTGTTAATAGACCCAGTGAGGAGGCTATCGCGTCGTCTTGGCGCGACTGATTCAGCCCGACGCACGGTGGCTTGACGATCAGCTCGGGTTCAGAGCGACGGTAGTTGAGGCCAGTTATAGCCTTGTAGCCCTACAGAAACACACAAAAAGGAGGAGGATTGTTTGTTCCTGCCTCCGACGTCATGGGACGTGCGATAATGGCCAATCTCGTGACTGCCCCTCGCCCATAGCCTAAAGTGGTCTAGGGCGGGGGAACCTCGGGATGCCTAGTTGCCTGGGGCGCTGGAGGAAGTATCAACGGAATGTGAAACAAGTTGGGGTAATTGCCGAATTGGCTTGTACACATGATACATTCCACTCGGTCCAATACACACCAGCTATTGGGATTCAAGTCTACTATACGGAGTAGTACAGGGCCAGATCCCCTTCAATTGCTGCTGGGCAGCATCTTACGTACTTCTCCCCCTAATCAATGGGTCACCGGTCTGCGAAATCGGCAGGCCGTCTCTCAATTCGCCAACCGCGACGGTTATTCTCCCGTCTAGTCCTCTGCTCCACTCTCCTACTGGGAGTCAGCATTGTCCTAAAAAGCCGCCACCGTCTCAGCTCCTTCTTCACTCACTTCCTTACTCCTACATACTCATACACTCAAGTCACAACTATGTCTTACCAACAGGAACGCTACATCGCCGAACTCGCGGTCCAACGAGCTACTCTCCTCACCCAGAAGGTCTTTAACGAAAAGGCCAAGGGTACCGTATCGAAAGATGACAAGTCGCCCGTGACCATCGGTGACTTTGGTGCCCAGGCTTTGATCATTCAGGCTATCCGCAAGAACTTCCCAAATGATGAGATTGTCGCCGAAGAAGAGGCTAGTTCCCTCCGTGAGGATAAAACACTGAGTGCCGAAATCTGGAGACTGGTTAAGGATATCAAGCTGGATGACAGTGAGAGCGATGAGATCCTTGGAGGACCCTTGCCAAGTGAAGAAGCAATGTTGGACATTATCGATCAGGGCAAGAGCGCGGGAGGCGCGAAGGGTCGCATCTGGGCTTTGGACCCTATCGACGGTACGAAGGGATTCCTGCGTGGTGGCCAGTATGCCGTCTGTCTCGGCTTGATTGAGGATGGTGACGTCAAGGTGGGAGCGATTGGCTGCCCCAACCTGCCTGTTAATGACTCCGATACGATGTCTGCATCGATCGGTGTTGACCAGCACAGCGGTGCTGGTAACGGAGTCCTTTTCTCAGCTATCAAGGGCGCCGGATCCATCAGCCGGCCTCTGAAGAACGGCGCTCTTGCCGAGAGCAAGTCTATCTCCATGCGTCCGGTACCAAACATTGCGCAGGCTGTCTTCTGCGAAGGAGTGGAGGCTGCCCACTCGGCTCAGGGTGATAATGCTGCTGTTGCCCAGCGCCTTGGTATTACCGCCCCCAGCGTGCGACTGGATTCTCAGGCCAAGTACTGCTCTATTGCCAGAGGTGCCGGTGACATCTATCTACGTCTGCCTGTGAAGAAGGACTACCAAGAGAAGATCTGGGATCATGCTGCTGGAGATCTCATCGTGCGTGAAGCTGGCGGCCAAGTAACGGACATCTACGGTCAGCAATTGGATTTCAGCAAGGGCCGGACCTTGGCTGCCAACAAGGGAGTTGTCGCTGCACCCAAGGCCCTTCAGGACCAGGTGATTGATGCTGTGAAGATTGTCCTGAAGCTGTGAATGAGCTTGTGTTATGATTAAAACAATATGCAACGAACTTTGTCAAATTGCTCACGCTAGATGCGTCTAGAAGTACATAAGATAGATACCAATCGCGAACAGAAACCAAATATGCTTGGATATACATGTACAGTAAAACATAACCACTGTTCCTCTTCCCAGAACCAGAGACACCAAATCTACCGGATTTTCTTGGCCTTCAATTTGATTGTCTCCCCGTTGATGAAAATACCCTTGCCCTTGTATGGTTCAGGCTTGCGCCATTCTCTGATTTCGGCCGCAAATTTCGTCACGACGTTCTTGTTGACACCCTCCAGCAAAATACGCGTCGGCTGCGGAGTGCTTGCTTTGACACCCTGTGGAACACCCAACTCAATCGGGTGGGAGTATCCAACCTTGAGGGAGACAAACTGCTGGCCGGGGTATTCAGGTTCGACGGTGGTTGCCGTTGATTCGACAGTAGCTCTGTAACCGACACCGACCAGACTGAGAATGCAAACGTGGCCTTCCGACACTCCTAGGATGTAGTTTTGTAAATGTGCCCGAGTGGTTCCTATGGCATAAAACTGTCAGAAGTGCACAAGTGATTGACAAATAAAGTGATATACGTACCCCACATAGCACGCTGATGCGCGACTGAGGAATCCTGAACGGAGAGAGTCGCTTTGCGAAGACCTTCATCATGTGCAACTTCCAAGAATGGAGGAATGCTCAGTGTCAATTCACCTATGATGGATTTATAAGTCAACCTGTTTACCTCAGCTTTAGGTGATATGTGAGCGTGCCATACCCAAAGGCCCTTTAACTTCAATTGCCGTCTTCGGAATGTCCTTCGCTACTCCTCTCACTTGTGTCTGAGGTAAGTCGATAAATTTGAGGGAGACTTCGGGAGGTACGGAGATCGGGGCGCCGCCGACTCGAGATTGCGTTGATGAGGTGGTAGAGAATGGTTGTGTCCGCTGAGGCTGCGAGAACGCAGGTGCGAGATAAATTGGCAGTGAACCCTGCCTCAAAGGACCCCTGGAAAGCTGCTTAAAGCAGTTCTGCGTTAAGGAACGCGACATGATGACAATTGCGGTCTGTTGCTAGAAGACAACTACTTTGGATCTCCGATGCCGACTTTGATTTTGGCCGGAGACCCTGCACTCCCGATCTGGTTAGCGCGTGTTATGCACGTGATCATGGCTTTTGTATAGATCAGGATTTCGACTCAGCTCACTGTTATTTTCAGAGATATCTGGACCCAAAATGTGATAAGTCTTCAGATACGAGTCGCTGCGGTGCCTGTGTCATTGTTTTGAGATGTATGATTCCTCACTTTGCTCCATATTATACATTTCCTTTACCTATATCTCTTTCTATATCCCAACCCATCTATACTGCAAAACCCCAGACACTGTCTATTCGACGATTGATCCACGACATCATCAATTGATATAGGACGCCATTCATCAATCTATCGTCTTTACATATATGTCGTCTTGCTCGTTACAGTTAAGCAAAGAACTGTTTTAACCAACCGGTCATCTCCAGTACATCGATACCCCAGAAAAACGTATTGATATCAATGAAAAGGATGGCTGGCCCACACCCAACTATAGCATTTCCTATGTGGATGCTACTTCTATTCTCTCTGATTTTTTTGGTCCTCTGTAGCGCGGAAAGTTCAGCGAGTGGTACGTTATCTGCGAAAGGACAAAATCGATAATACTAATCAAGTCACCAAGCATAGACCTCTTAATACGCAGTAACAGTTCATTTGAGGAAGTGGACCTAGTTTCCTTCATAAGCTCGAAAAATACACAGCATGACGTCGTATTCAAGGAAGCAGTACAGTTGTTAGAGTCAATGAGGTCGTCTCCTTCCTGCAACCGGATTGCAGCCTCTAGACTTGTCAAATCCTGCCAGTCGGTTAGAGTGAAGATAAACAATATCGATCCTGAGACCTATAGAATATTGGAACATACTCGAGCATTATATGCAGCAAGACTCGCTATCTGCGAGCTCAACGGTGCCGGGACCCATATCCCCAATGCCTGTCTTCCAGTGACCTTTCCACCCCCACAGAAGAAAGGGATCTTTGGGTTCTCCTTAAAAAGTGAAACTCCGGTCAATGGTGTGGACCCGGTCCCAGTCCAGTTGTTGGAATCCTGTCTCAAGTCGCTAGAGTCACGACCTCAGTGGTGGACTTCTTATAGCAACAGTAGGCAGAACGCTTTCGTAATATGTCAAGCTGCGAGGACTGAGAACGAGAAAGAAGAACTTTTGAACCTCCATAGGTCAGTAGTCGAGGGCTCTAACAAACTCAATCAGGGCCTTCAAGAAGCCTTGCGGACTGCTGCTGCAGAGTCTTTACATCACAGAGCCTTTGTCAGTGAAATTTCAAATATGAATGCCAGGCTGGTTCACGACATGGAAGAAACTCGCTCGCACTTCAAGGCTATGATTGAAAAAGCTTTCTACGAGATTGAATCCAGGGCCGTTTCGATTGTCAATACCGTTACCTCAGTGCTCGGAAGGGTACAGGCTGGGGTAACAAATCTAGATAAGGTGCTAGTACGAGTGCCCTCCTCCACAACACAGCTAACGAGTAATAGAATATTCAGAATGCATCCGCCGAGGTCAGCAAACTGCAATACACTTTTCAAGACCTTGTGGACGAAGTGCTGTCCGCAAATGAACAAATTACAATTGCACATCAACAGAATGCTATATCACACAATGAACTCGCCTTATCCCTTCGGTCAAAGTTGGAGTCCGTATTGCAAGATGATATGGCTAGATTACTTCATAATATTGAAGCATTCGATTCCTCATTAGTAGGTTAGCCTGCCCCAAATGAACAATAAGTGTTGACTATCTTAGGAATGGCTCTCTGGAAGATTCGGGCTCCTGTCCGAGCGAGAAATGAGCATATCCGAGGTTAGTGGTGCCTTTAAGCTGAATGGAATGGCCTAACTCTCAGAAGCGTCTGCAAGCTTTAGATACTTCATTGAAGGAATTTCAGTTGAGAGCTGAGAGTCTACACAAGTCGCAGTTGCAGCAATCTGAAGCTGTCGAGTTCCAATCAAGGTTACAGGAGAAACTACAAACCAGCGTACAAATTTCGCAAGCTTTACTTGACAAGGCAGCTGCAACTGCAGCCAATTTACAGGCGATGATCGATGAAACATCCGCGCGTTATAAAGACACCCCTGCTTTGAGGCCGCTTTTTAGCACATCCTTCTCGTGGACCTTTTTTGGTCTTCTTCTGAGTCTTATAGCATCTCACAACGTAAAATTTGCTTTAGCAATGCTTATTATCGGTGCTCGTAAGTACCAGTATCCACAGCTTATGTCCTGCAACTAATTGTGTCGTTTTTAGTTCAATTCATGGCCGTAAGGATATTATAATGCGTCTATGACCGTTATGCTGGCAAAGTCAATGAGAAACCCACTATATCGATCACATGGATCATGGATCATATCAGTAATCAAGATTCTCTTTTTCTTTTTTTTCTTTTTTCTTTTTTTTTTTTTTTTTTTTTTTTTAAAGATTGGGCCAGTTTCCAGGAACGTTTGCACCATGCGCGCCCGCAACCAGCTGCAAGCGTCAATCATGGTGGCACGGTCTTGACCTTTGAATTACTTAATGAATATCCTTGCTGTTATTGTTATCATCTAATCGAAGCGATCTCTTGAAAGAGAACCTAAGCACGTCCAATCTCCAATGGCTAATTCATGGAAGCTCTATGATATGTTAAGCACTCGCCGTGTCGATTAAACTTTCACCATACATTCTAGTACACTCTATTATACTAGGTAGGTGAACCGTCAATAAAAGCTAAACTCAATCAATACTACGGTGGACTACGGTAAAGGTATTCGGCAACCAGACGGTTTTCGGCAGCGATCGATGCAGGTTTAACCCGGCCTTTTACATTGATGCAATTATCTTCTCTAAACTGGAACCCTCCACAAGGCAATTATTTTAAGGCAAATTATGGTTTAAAAGGAGCAAGAGCATGTTCCTTTCTTTCTCTTTCGCTCTCTTTTTGTAACACTAACAGGAACACGCCCTATAGTACATGAGATGTGTCGAGTTTACTTCACCAGGATTTAGGGTCGAGTTCCCTCGGTGCCGAAAAGAATGCCCGAGCAATGTATTTATGTGGCCCCAGGACAGTTTAATTGCCGATATCCAAGCCTTTCAGGTGAGTAAATTGCAGAGCGTGTGACAAGGGTAACCAGGAGAATACTCCGCATTTTGTGGGGAACCCCATGGGACGATCTTTAGGATGTGGAGACACTCATTTGAAAATGACAGTGACTTGTCCAGTCAGCGCTGCTGAAAATTGTCTCCCTAATCCCGGCTTTTCCTTGTCGAAAATGATTGGGGAGTGCGTCACGTCACGGCCAAGCTTTCCTGCTTAGGAATTTCCTAAGCTAATACATGGTACCTTCCTCCGGTCAAACTTCGGAGAAGCCCTAGATAAGGGTACGGGATATAGTCCGATCTTCATGTACCGACGGATTGAAAGTTTGAAACGCTAAATGACATGTTCCTTAGTACTGTCAGCAGTCTCCGGTATCTCCGAGGCAGCTACATATATAAAGTCACCAAGCTCACGGCAGAGGAAAATGTCTCCGTGAACAACAACCACACCAAGCCAGTATGCCTTCGCTTCGCCGGCTTCTGCCTTTTCTTGCTGCAGGCTCCGCCGCTCTGGCAAGCCAAGATACGTTTCAAGGCAAGTGTACTGGTTTTGCAGACAAGATAAACCTGCCTGATGTGCGGGTAAATTTTGTCAATTACGTGCCTGGAGGCACCAATCTTTCTTTGCCAGATAATCCCACCAGCTGCGGCACAACCTCTCAAGTAGTGTCCGAGGATGTCTGCCGTATTGCCATGGCTGTTGCAACCTCAAACAGTAGCGAAATCACCCTTGAAGCATGGCTCCCACAAAACTACACTGGTCGTTTCCTGAGTACGGGCAACGGTGGTCTCTCAGGCTGTATGTTCTACCCGGCACCGCGATGCGACATGGCACAACTTCAAACTAACGTCTTACAGGTATTCAGTACTATGATCTAGCGTACACCTCCGGCCTCGGGTTTGCCACGGTTGGCGCCAACAGCGGCCATAACGGAACATCCGGGGAGCCTTTCTACCACCACCCAGAGGTCCTCGAAGACTTTGTACATCGTTCAGTCCACACTGGTGTCGTGGTTGGAAAGCAATTGACAAAGCTTTTCTACGAGGAAGGGTTCAAGAAGTCGTACTACCTTGGTTGCTCCACTGGTGGTCGGCAGGGCTTTAAATCCGTCCAGAAATATCCCAATGACTTTGATGGTGTTGTAGCCGGTGCACCGGCATTCAATATGATCAACCTCATGTCATGGAGTGCCCACTTCTATTCAATCACGGGGCCAGTTGGGTCCGACACATACCTATCCCCTGACCTGTGGAATATCACCCATAAGGAGATCCTGCGTCAATGCGACGGTATCGATGGAGCAGAGGACGGCATTATTGAAGACCCAAGTCTTTGCAGCCCGGTTCTTGAAGCGATCATCTGCAAGCCTGGTCAAAACACTACCGAGTGTTTAACTGGCAAGCAAGCCCATACCGTTCGCGAAATTTTCTCCCCGCTGTACGGAGTGAACGGCACCTTGCTTTATCCCCGCATGCAGCCTGGCTCTGAGGTGATGGCTTCTTCCATAATGTACAACGGCCAGCCTTTCCAGTATAGCGCAGACTGGTACCGCTATGTTGTCTACGAGAACCCCAACTGGGATGCAACCAAGTTCTCCGTCCGTGACGCAGCCGTCGCTTTGAAGCAGAACCCATTCAATCTCCAGACCTGGGACGCAGATATCTCCTCTTTCCGCAAGGCAGGCGGTAAAGTCCTCACCTACCACGGTCTCATGGATCAACTTATCAGCTCGGAGAACTCCAAGCTTTACTATGCGCGCGTTGCGGAAACCATGAACGTCCCTCCGGAAGAGCTGGACGAGTTCTACCGCTTCTTTCAGATCAGTGGAATGGCCCATTGCAGTGGAGGTGACGGAGCGTACGGCATTGGAAACCAGCTCGTGACCTATAACGATGCCAATCCTGAAAACAACGTCCTCATGGCTATGGTTCAGTGGGTGGAGAAGGGCATCGCCCCGGAGACCATTCGTGGTGCTAAGTTTACCAATGGCACGGGCTCGGCCGTGGAGTATACTCGCAAGCACTGCCGCTACCCTCGCAGGAATGTATACAAGGGGCCAGGGAACTACACTGATGAGAATGCCTGGCAATGTGTTTAAATTGTTGAAGTATTGTACATATATTTGCTCATAGAGGCAAGACGTTTGCATGTCATGATAATTATTTATTCGCCCATCATAGCAGATAGAATATAAGACCACGTCCTACGAAACTCGCAGTGCACTTGTATAATTAGAAAATCAAACCGTCTATGTGTAGGTGCTTCCATTAAAGGAGTATGGTAATTTAGGATAAGCCAACAGGAAGACGGCGAAGTATGAAAGGCAGGTTGTCAGTTTAAATGTATGTTGGCAGGCAAGTCTAAAATATATCTCCTTGTAATAGAATACTAGAACTACTTGTGGTACAAGGTGATCCAGAGACGGGACATAATGGGATATACCATGTGTCTACGAGGAGAGAGATTGACTATGAAAATATACGTATATAAACGTTCAACCAATAAGTAGTATAGAAACATTGTTTTTATCATTGGAAAGCATGGTAGTAAAAGCCGCCCCGGGCAGGCAAACCCAAGGCGGTCCACCAGACAGACCGCCTTGGGAACTGGGGAGCCATCGCATCATAGGTTCCACCCAAAGGAGTGCCTGGCAGCTAAACTCCGGTCCTTGATGGCTTCATAGCCCACTCATACAAAGCACACACTGGACAAATTTTGCGCAAGACCGGACATTTAGGTGGACGCAGTATTTCCCGTACTCACCGACACCAAGCCGACTAAACTCCCCGCTAACAATAGTGATCGCTGATCCATCCCTCTCTTACCTCCCCGAGCTCACACGGATCGCTCTCATTGGCCTGATTGTTTGCGCCGCGGGGTGCGCGTGCAGCATTCCTTCAGATCCGCTAGATTATCGGCAAGATATATTACGATTTATAACACCCACGTTTCACGATTGAATCTCAAAAATGACCGACCCCGTTGCCGATACCCCCGCTATGGATGAATTCGCGCAGACTCGTGGCGGGGATGACCTATTCGACGATGAGATTGTGCCTGTGGCCGCGGAGTCAGAGGTCCCGCCGGAAGTCCAAGCATTGGAAGAGAACGTCGCATCGCTATCGTTAGAAACCCAAACCCCGCCGCCCCGTACCGAAACTCCTCCACGGTCGCGTGGAGGCGAAAGGCGAGGACGTGGCAGAGGAAAAGGACGCGGTGGCAGACAAGGATCGCAAAATCCAGCTTCAAGGCGGGGTGATGGAGGCTCAAGGGCAAAGTCCGCTGACGAGGCCGCCCAGACCGAGAAGAGCAGTGAGGAACCCAGCAAGGATGTGTCTGCTGAAACGACAGAACAAGCAAAGAAGGAAGATGCAACTTCAGACTCCAAACCCTCCGCCGAGGCTAACGGTCAACGCGTGCCAGCTGTGCGCGGGGATCGGAGTGCTACAGGTGGGATCAAGAAGGTATGCCAGATCTCTTTTACTGAGTGAGGTTTGTTCACTGATCGTTTTCCAGCCAAAACTCACAGAGGAGGAACTCTCTCAACGCATCGCCGCCGCGAAGGAGAACGCTGCTCGCAAGGCTGCCGCCCACGCCCGTGCTGAAGCCGACCAAGCCTCCTTCCTTGAACGAGAGAAGGTTGCCGAAGAAAAGCGACGCCAGGAACGCCAGAATCGCCGTGTGATGGATAACGAACGAGAGCGTAATCGGCAGCGGAAACTTCAAGCTCTGGGCGGGAGAGAGTGGGATTCGCAGAAGCAGGAGGAGGATTATAACCCTCGCGGAGGTAGAGGCGGATTCCGACGAGGAATGCACGGCGGTGTCTCTGGATACGTTAGACGAGACTTTGGAGATTCACAACCGGACGAAGAGACGAACAATCACCACCATAATGGCTTTCGAGGCCGGGGTCGTGGCGGTAGAGGTGGTCGTGGACGCGGCCGTGGACCACGGCCAGACATTCCACCATCCGAAGGTGCAACGAACGAGCCAAGCTCTACCGAGCAAAAGCCCGCGCCAGCTCCAGTCATCGATAATGAAGCCGAGTTCCCCTCCCTTCCTGGCGGTAGTAAAAAGGAGAGCACGGTCGACACTGATTCTACTGCGGCTAAGCTCGCCGATGTTCTATCGCCGATATCTGCAAGCGGTGCTACATGGGCAGAACAAGTCGAGAATAACTAGATGTTCACAGTCACGAGTTTATATTGTTCTTTAATCATGTTTTGGAGGACTATTGTTATTTGCATGCACGGAATATTCCCCGAACTATTGTTATTTGCTATGCTTCTAAACTATGTCTACACTCTGCTAAAGAGATTTCCTGGCAACATTGGATAATGAAAGATGCCCTTTCTATCCTATGATCTCCCCAAGCCATGTAATACATATGCATCATGATGTCTCCATCTTTTTTGCAGATCTCTGCAAGTGATGCACTTATACCTTAACTACCTAATTCGGTAAAGCTTGGTGATATGGCTGACTCAGCCCAGTGGCGGCCAATAAGAAACACAGCGTGCGGTCATGATGATATCACTGAGATCATTATGTTCTATTGCTCTGTACAAGGGCCTCGTCACTGTACGCCATGTGTGATACCGGATATAAAAGATGGCCATTCTCGATACTCAATTCTCCTTATCTTTTTACACAAACAGTAACTTATTTTGACAAACAAGTAAGTGATCCAAAACACTAAGTCTATACCCTCAAACCCCGAAGCGGGAACTATATACATCGACCCTCCAGACTATATACACACATACATACAAAAATCACATCTAAACACAACTAATCTCAATCCCAGATACACCAAACCAAACCAAAACCAACACAATGTCCGGAGCTAACACCCACATGAACGAGCACCCCTCCGGCGGCACCAGAGGCGGCGCCAGCGTCGAGCCAACACCAGCCAACAACGTCGGCGGCGGCCGAGGCTGGGGCGATTCTGGATTCTTCAAAGGTGGAACTGGCGGAGAAGGAACGGGTCATATCTCTGTATGTCTCATATACTATTACTCCTTACCTACTCCCATGTGATTATACGTTGGTGTAGCTAACGGTTTGATCAGGACAAAATCAAGACATCACTGTCATCTGCAGACGAGTTCTCGAGTTTAAGAGACCAGAAGGGTATGGCGGAGAGTAACTTTATGGATCGGAGGAATAGAGAAATGGGTGAGCATGAGGGGACGTGCGCGACTGAGGATCATAGTTTCATGACGCAGAAGCCTGGGGGTTCGGATACTTTGCCTGGGTGGGAGAAGGCGAAGGGTGTTTTGGGTAATATGTGAGTTTTTTCCCCCCTTTTTTCTTCTTTGGATTTTGGTTGTTGTGTTGGGTTGGATTGCTGATTGATTGGTAGGTTTGGTTGAATGTGCTATGATGCGGTGTGATGCAGGAAATTGTATGAGGGTATTATATTGTTTATTGGAGTTTTCGTGGTATTATGAGATATTGTATTATAATGCATTCACACAAGGGTTAGATGTCATAAGAGTGAATAATATAACGTATGTGCATTATTTGATTCTATATCTGACAAGGCTATTCAACCTTTGCGCTCTTCCCTTTTATCCGATCCCGTATTGCTACGACCTTGCCTGCCAGGCGGCCCTTTAATGTCTGTGATGTGAGTGCGGCTGCCTCTTCGGCGGAGACGAAGCGACGGACTAAGAGGTTGAAGATGCTTCCGAACGCTAGAGCGATAACCGTGCTGGTAAGGATAATCACATTGTACGGCATACTAAAATCCGGCGTGGGTAGCGGCAAAAGAAGGCTGGTTGTGCGCATGTAGATCGGGTTTTCATGTCCACCGATCTTAATCACCGCCGGGGCAACGTTGAAACCACGGTTGGCGTCCGGGGGGTACTCGGTGTATCGTAAAATGGCCTTCTCGAAGTCATATGTAAGTGTCACAGTAGAGGCAGCCGGGACGGATAAAGCTAGTTCTAGCTGTGTGCCGCGTTCTCTGTCAATCGCTGGGCGGTAGAAGGTTTCCTTGATGAGCTGTGAGGTGGGAACTTGTCGACGGATCCCATCACGCCCAGTGATCGTCGCTTGTAGTGTGTGCACATACGGACGTAAGAACCACGGGAGGGTCTCAAAATACATGAAATCAACCGCGTCCGTATCAGAGGGATTATCAAAGATGATACGCATGCCACCCCGTTCCACGCCGTGGCCAACGATCGTCCGTTCCGCACGCAAGACAGGCTCATCTAGAGGAACATGGGTTGTGGCTTCCTGCTCCGGCATGACCAAATCAAATGCGCCGGAGGGTTGGAGCGTGTAACACCGAGTGAAGCCATCCGGCTTACGAGTCTCGACCGCACCTTCAAAGACAGCGACCCCTCGCTCATGGGGTACGCGCAAGCAGATAGTTTCCTCAGAGCTTTGGCTATCGCCTAACGGGCAAACGCCGCTAACAGTGCGCCCAAAGATTTCGCTTAGAGACCAGCCGCCTTCGGAGGTCTTCTCCAAAGGATAACAGGTATCATCAGAGTGATATGGCTTCGATGTATCGCAGGCAAGCTGATCATTAGGGACTGGTCGGGGAATTGGATTGTCTAAGACTTGTTAGGAGCTTTAATGAATGATGAGGAAATTCGTTTGACTCACCTCGAGGCCTTTTCGACCTGTCAAGGTCAAGCACAATATCCACAGTTTGTTCGATTTGCACAAGACAATCATCGGGACCAGAACAGACAGGACGTACATCAACCGACATACTCTGCCAAGACGCATCAAACAACTTATGTCCATCAAGCAGACTGGCAACACCGGCTTTGCCTTTGCACGGTAGGAGTTTCAGAAAGGGTGTAAGGTTCTCTGTGCAGACAACTTCGCCCGGAAGTGTGCCATGCAAAAGATGTAGATTACTCGAAGCCGGATGGTCTCCGGCGAGAGAGAAAGACGCAACTGGTCGGGTAGTCCGAGTTGAGTCAATGAAGTTGAGCGATGCGCAGAATAAACCAGACAGAGACTGTGTCAGTGTAATCCATTTCGCAAACGCTCTTTTATCTTCGTCAGCATATGCATCCAAGGAGCAGGGGTCCGAACTAGATTGCACGCACTCTTGATCATCTGCCCCATCAATCCATGCCCATAATTCCACACCCGTGTTTCCTTCTTTAACCCCATACCAGGGGCGCGATCCCCAGCTTTCAGCATCCCATCTTCCCGTAGTGAATCGCAGATGTAACTCCTTGGTGTGAGCATGTTGCAATATCTGACCTAGCGCACGGGGAAAGTGGCGAAAATTCCGCTCGTCAAAGGACTCCTGAGAAGCATTGCTCCGGAAATTAAAGGACGCTAATAAAGATGACTGCGGCAATGGCTGCAGGGTGAGGCTCTCATGGTAGTCCGATGTCGCGTAGGTGAGCGAGGACAACGCGACAAGGAGAAAGAGAGGAAAAAGAGAGAGGACAATCATTCCGTCATGCTTGCCAAAGAGAAGTTTCAAGCACTGTTTTAAGAATATCTCCCAACCCAATATCAAGCCATGCACGGGTTGTAAAGTGTTAGATCTCCGGACCGAAGGAGACAGAATAATTTAGCATCTAGATCCCGTAACGTGGTATTGGGCAGCGCTTTAGGGGGGGAGGATAATGGGCGCCGGGTTTCGCAATTGCTAGAAGCTGTTGGTAATCGGATTAAATTGGAATCCTCATTCAGGTCATTCGGCCATAGCTCTGACGTTCTTATGGGGTAGAACATCTGGACTAATGCTCGGACACTTACCGAAAGGGGTCGATGACCTTTAGAGTAAGCGCAGCCGCGACCGCGTTTAGCGCCACTCCGCAGAATAATCGTCTTTCGTGCATCGCAACAGCTCTCATATACGTACGATCCCCACTCTTCTCGCACGAACGTCCCTTCTCGGAGTCATTGCATCATGGCGGCGGAACAGAGAAAGCTGCTCGAGCAGCTCATGGGAGGTAAGCTAGCTCTAACATAAGAAACACAGCTCGAACCCTAGCTAATAGAAATCTTCTCGTAGCGGACCAGCTCATGGGTACTGGTGCTCCCTCTCGCAACGCCCAGCTTTCTATTACCGATCCCAAAGTCTGTCGTTCATATCTCGTCGGCACATGCCCGCATGATCTCTTCACCAATACCAAGCAAGATCTTGGCCCTTGCCCTAAGGTGCATAGTGAAGGTCTGAAGACGGAGTATGAGACAGCTTCGGCTGCGGAGAAGGCTAAATGGGGCTTTGACTTTGACTACATGAGAGACATGCAGAAATACATTGATGATTGTGACCGGAGAATTGACTCCGCACAGCGGCGGTTGGAAAAGACCCCGGACGAAATTCGACAAACAAATAACCTTGTAAGGATAGCTTCTTCACCAAGCGAACTAAAGCTAGTTGCTAACAATCATCAGCTCAAACAAATCTCTGATTATACCAAAACGATCAACGGCGGCCTGCTTGAGATTTCCGTCCTAGGCGAAACCGGCTCCGTTGCGCAGGCATACAATGAATTGCACAAGATCCGTACAGCCAAACACCAAAAGGAAACGTGCGAACGCGAATTGAAGAATCTGCAGGATACCTCTGGCCCGTCAGGCCACCAGAAGCTGCAGGTATGCGATGTTTGCGGCGCATATCTGAGTCGTCTCGATAACGACCGTCGATTGGCGGATCATTTCTTCGGTAAAATGCACATGGGGTACTCGGACATGCGCAAGACGTTTAAGAAACTCAGCGAGGAGCTCAAGGGCAGACCACCGCCAGTTCGTCATCACGATGACGAGGAAGGTGGCTGGGGTGGCCGCTCAGGTGGTGGTAGAGGACCTCGGTATGGTGGTGGCGGCGGCTACAAGAAGCGTGGTGGACGGTGGTGATGATGATGGCTATTCACTACTCTTCTTTTCTTTTGCTGCTGGATTCGCATAGCGCAGGCGTTATTCTTTCTATCAGGACGTTATGAATTGTCATATGTGTTAATAGGATAAAGTACTAGTCTTGAAAATCCAAACCTGGGCCAAATTCTGCAATACAGTTGGTCTGCTTGCCCGAGCCGCAAGTTGCTAGTTCTACGTAATGACGGCATGGAAGTGCGATTCACAAACTGGGTTTCATAATTGGAAATTATCTGGAAAATGAATGGAGTATATAGCATCGCATTGACAGGCAAAGAAAGTTACAAAGGCAAGTTGGTCTGAAAAAGTTCAGATATGAATTGAGTAAAAGAAATATTCATCGCTGTGCTGGAAGTCCGTTGCGAAAATAAATGTAGATATCCCATGTTCACCCAATATCCCATTTTGCCCCTTCCCAGTAAGAGTAACAGCAGTACAACACAGACACCATGTCCAAAATGAACCTAAGAAAAATAACCGATGATTATTATACAGTCGTACTATAGCCATCTACTTTGCGTTCTGCTGTAGAGTATGCCCATTCGTCGTAGCCTGGACCAATTCCTGCATCAATATTTCGTAGTTGAGCGCTGTCTCCGGCCGTCGCAACAAGATATCACGGACGACACTCAGTTGGGTAATATCCGCGTTCGGCGCCTGTTGCAAGAGCTGTTGAATAGCTGGGGAGCTAGCCTGATTACCCAGCACCTGAACGGCAGCTGCAAGACCCGTGACTGGGGCCTGGTTTTGTGGCGCCGGGCTCTGATATGGTGCAAATTGGGGAGCATGTGGAGGATGTTGGTGTTGAAATTGGTGTTGCTGCTGACCATATGGGGAATGTGCCAGTGGCGTTCCGTCAAAGTTCGAAGGGGCTGGGGTGATTTGAGACACGGGCCGTGGCCCAGGAGTCATGAATTGTTGTTGCTGAGGTGTCGCCGGACTCGCAGAAGCCACTGGCTCCTGGCTCGGATGGTGCGATGAGGGCTGTACCGAGGGGGGATTCGATTCAGAGGTCTTCACGGCAAAAACGACGAGAAGAACCCGTTCTGGAGTTGGATCCTCCAAGGTATTGTTCTCTAAGAGTTCAATGAACTCGGGTTTCTTAACTGACCCAGCCTCGATGGGAATAAGATAAGTATCTTTGACGGCTGCTAGAGGATGCTTGCCCACCACACCGTATCTCTTGCGATCCGAGAAATAGTTAAAGAGCTTGTCGAAGCCGGCCTGCTCTTTTGGCAACTCGGGCTTCTTGATACAAATGACTGACACGTCTGTGGAAGTACTGAAACGCAAGTTGCAGAGATACTCGCTGGCCAGTTGGATGTCAATTCTGCCATCCACTAGCAATGTCGAAGGCGCAAGCTGACTCCAGGGGATTCGCCCACTGAGGTCGGCACCTCCAACATGTTTAGCTGAGGAGGAAAACTCGGCAATGGGGTTCATGATGACCTTGCCACGCCAAACAGCTCCTTCGTCATGATAATCCTTAGGTGAGTAGGGCGGTGACTCCGGTTCATCGTCCTTTAGAAGCTGATCGATCTCTGCATCGGCCTGAGCCGTTCCAGTCGGGAGTGGTTGTCGAATGTGGGTTGCCACCTCTGGAAACACTTGCTCGTGCTCAGTGCCGCCAGGGGAGTGAGCCCTAGGCGGGAAGTGCTGGTCGTGAGAAATACCGTCGGTGGGTTTGCTGTCAGACGCTTGCTGGTTACCAGGTTTCCGAACGTTATCGCCATCGCCGGACTGCTGAGGACCTGGGCTTTGGCTGCCATCTGCATCGACTAAGCTTCGACGGGGAGCAGCAGAGAACACGGGCTCACTGGGCACATTCTGATTATCGTCTTCAACCAGTTCCTCGCCTTTATGGGTCCGCCTGATCCTTGGCCCTTGTTCTTGCACGATAATATGCTGCCTTTCGGCTTCGCGCTTGATTTCGGCGTCCTTCTGTTGCAGTTCTTCACTTGCCATGTCTTGGGAGCTCATCTTAGAGAGGGTATCTGGGAGTAAACTACCTACGAGCAGACGATCCCGTAGAGAAGGATTCTTCTTTACGTTGAACAAGATCGTCCGCAATTGTGCTTTATACTGCTCTGTGGTCTCTCCAGATCCTCCGCAGAAATTCTCATACATTGCATTCTCAATTGAGAGAGCGAGTTGCCGCGCGACCTCCTCCGCTGACTTCCCATCCGACAAGCTGAAGGAACCTCGCCTTCGGGCCTCAGAAACCTGATCTACAAATAACCTGACCAGAGCACTGGCCGCACTTTTCCGAGCAGGATTAGAGAGTTCTTCCACAGTCTTTACGCCCTCAACCACTGCCGTTTCTGCGGTAGAGTTCTGGCGTGAAGGCTGCTCCTTAGCCTCATCCTTTACTTGGGTTGGTTCCACGGTAGTCATCACAGTATCAGTGTCTGCTGGGGGAGAGACCTTCTGCTGTTTCGATTTCGGTGTCTGAAACATGAGGTGATTAGTTATCAGAGTAGCTTGCTCGAAGGAGTCATCTAGAGCACTCACAGGTTCAGGCGTAGACACATCCTGATGTTCATCAAACTTGCGTTTTTGAGCACTTGCCGATTGAGCATCGGGGACGGCACCATTCTTCTCGGTGACCGGTGTGACAGATGATGGTGCTGGGGAAGTCGGAGCAGCCTCAGGCGCTGGAGGAGCAGGAACAGGAGCAGGAATAGAAACAGGAGCGGGAGCGGGAGCGGGAGTAGGAGCAGGAGCAGGGGCTGGGGTTGACGAAGCAGCTGTACGTGCTGGTGTGCTCGCCTCGGTTTTGGGCTCAGGTTTGGGCTCAGGTTTGGGCTCACTGGGTCTGCCTCTTCTGCCTCCCTTTTTACCCTTTCTGCGGCGTGATGCTTTCTTTTCCTCGGCTTCTTTGCGCCTTTTTTCAGCTGCCTCCTCCCAAGGCTTTTCACCACGCGCAATCTTATCCAGGAGAACTTTATGATTTTCAGGCTTGCATATCTCACAAAAGTACTCGTCTGGCTCCTCGCCCTTCGCGAATGTGAGACCCATGCAGTCATTATGTTGCCATGCTGAACAGCGATCGCAGCAGATCATATCACGTTCAATGTCTTCCTCCTCTTCATATTCTCCGCATATACATCGGATAATCTCTTCTTCTTCACTGGGGGCAGGTGTTGGTTCGACGGAAGGCTTCGGTGGTTTTTCCTTCGGCTGCGCTTTCGACTTGGGTTTCTTCGCAGGTGTCTCAGGGATAAGATCGAGGTTCTTGTGCTGACCCTTGGTCGAGCGACCTGATCGTCGCGGCTCTTCTGACGTCGCTGTTAGCTGGCTATTCAGACTGATCGGGGATCTGCGTTCAACCGTCACTCCACTCCTATGTGGACTGACATACCGTCCGCGAGATTGTGGTTACTAGGAGCTTACCGGCCATGGTGGGGGTATATAATGATAAGATGCAAAAGCTTTCTACGGTGCGATGTAGAGTAACCTGGGACAAGCGCCACCCAAATCTCGTTCTACGGCATCAGAGGGTTCAAGTAATACACAAGAGAAGACGCTGGACAGTGGCACTGCTGCTCGGTCCACACGGGTATTACTTTATCTTCTCAAATTTGTTTCCACAAAGATTTATTTAAGACACAACGCGTAGCGACAGTATTTCCAACACCGGGTTTCGGTGTTCTGACTCTGACGAATTCCTCTTTCGCGCGCAGCGTGAATGCTTGGCGTGAGCGGGGTCGCGTGAGCGCTGTCTTGATGCTGGCTGAGATTTATAGATATGTCCTGCAATCCGGCGATACCAAATTGGCAACCGAGCGACTGCGTAGCGACTTCTGATGAGTTTGGCGACAGTTCAGTTGACAGGGAGGCGATGGGGAGATGAGGAGATGAAGTTGGAAGAAGAGGAATGAATGAAGACGGAGTCGCGGTCGCCGGCTGAGTCAGCGAGCACGTGAATGGATGGATGCGGCTCGGCGGGGAGCGCTTGGCACGACGCCAACAGGGTTCCTCTTCGTCGCGTTTATTCATTGAAAGCTTCGCCGTATCCCCACATAGATTGCGCATTTTCCTGATCGTCCTGCATCTAACACTAGTCTAACAAAGCTACGATATCCTTGAATACTGCATTACAACCATCAAAGGCTCTTTTATTAAGAAACAGAAAGAAATCATACATTAATTAGAAAAAGGAGTTATCTTCATTACGATGGCGGATGTTCGGTCGTTACTTCGAAATGAACTGGCTTCTCGCAAGGGCTCAAATCAGACTGGAAGAGCAGCAACGTCAACAACAAACCGCGTCACCAAGAAGCGCAAGGTAGATCCCGAAGATGACTTGACGCGCAAGAAAATGAGACACGCGATCGCAAACGCGGATCCGCAGTCAGCGAATATTCGTACCGTACAGCCACCGAGTGCCCAGTCCCTTGACGAAGACATTGAACTCCCAGAGCAAGATATTACTGGCCCGGAACCCCCATCAGACCAAGAAGCTGAACAGCTTTTCGCTCAACCTAGTGCACAACCATCTGAGGCAGCAGCGGCATCGAATAATACGACTGAGCAACCACAGAATATCGATGAAGACGAATGGGCTGCTTTTGAGCGTGAAGTGGCGGCCCCAACCCGGGCACCACAAGCGCCTGCTGCAGTTGCCGCGCAGGCGACGATATCAGCGGCACCTATTTCTGCTGAGCAACTGGCAGCACAACAAGAGAAAGAAAATGACACAATAACCCGTGGCCGTGAGGCTGAGGCCGAAGGTGAACGTGAGGACGCAGCCCGCTTCTTAGAAGACGAGTTCGACGAGATGGAACAACTAGAGGAGCGGGTTAGACGATTGAAACACAAACGTGAAGAACTAAGAAATATGAGGGCCACAGGGGTAAATGAAGATGATTTGATGGATGGTCCAGCTTCGGCCGCCACGGTGTCAAAAGACCATGAAAAGGGCCAGGAAGACGAGGAAAATGATGATGACGACGATGATGATGACGACGACGATGACGACTGGGATAATTGGAGATTCAGGTAACAGACCTGAAAAGAATCAAACTGGGAAAACGGAAAAGGTGTCATTTTTTTACAAAGGGAGGTCTCGAACTTTTCATAATTACATTGATACCCCATGAGCTATACGAAGTCGCACAAAAGTGTTCTCTAATGTGTCAACATACATCACTGGATTCCAAGCCTGGCGCCCTGGCTATTCTGTATCTATTAGGTATGAGTATTTGTTGTCCTGTGACCTACGTCGAACCAATAATTTGTCTGGAGATATAGAAGGATATGAATGGTCACATAGCCGTGACGGTTCGGCGGGCTGTTCTTGGCCAGACAATAACAATTGAATGGATTTGTACTATTACAAGATCATTACTACATATGCATCACTTCCCTTCCTGGGCTTCCCCTTCCTTTGAAGAGTCTTGCTCGCCCTCTATATGGCTCCGTAGCCCTGCCTTACCTATCCTCAGGGCTTCTTCAATCTCTGCCTGTCCTTCTCGTAGAAGATTCCTCCCACGGGCGAGGTCACCCCACTGCTTCCGCTTGTCCTCTTGCACTTGTTTCTCCCGTTCTGCCAAAGCCTTCTCACGCTTTTCGCGCTCCAATCTCTTACGCTCTGCCTCTTCTCGTTGCTCTGCAGTCATATGCTCACCCTGCTCAGGCGCTGGAGGCAAAGTAGATATGTAGGTCTCAATAAGGGGGTCGCGAACCTTCGCAGGCAGAGAGATATATCTGATATCGGTAATGATAGTTGGAGGGAGAGCTTCCAGGCTCGACGAGCGATTTAAATCATGCAGGGGGACGGACTTCAGCAAGGCGGAGAGTTCGGACTTGCGAGTGCTTTCCGGCTGTTTTAACCGCGACATTAAGTCGCGATAGAATTTCTCTCGGTCCTTATCGGACAGCTGAGAGTCTTTCATTTCGGCCTCCTTGCGATACTTGCGTTTGAATTCCGGCCAATATAGCTTGGGGGTAGCGTGCGCTTCAAGGAAAGCTAGATATTTGATGCGCGGGTCCTTTTTCTCTTGTCTCTCTTTCTGTTCCTTAAGCACTTGGATCCGGTCACGGCTCCAATGAGACCAAACTTCCCTACGTGACCTCATATTCGGAAGCGCGGTGTAACGAGAGTCCTCTATAATCCGGCCCTCTTCAATAATCTTCTCCCAGGTTGCATACGGGTTAATGTGGTAATCATCAAGAAGGTCACGGAACAGAGCAGTTGCGTCTTCTTCTGTGAGTGGTAGTCCCTCAGCACCTTCTTCCCAGCCATCTTCGCCTGGTTCACCATATTCGCCGGGATCAAGGCCATATTCTTCACCCATAGCGGCCAGTTGATACTCGATATCTTCTTCCGTGAACTCCAAGGGTTGTTGTTGGCCATCTTCGCCCTCTGTTTTCGGTCGTTTGGAAGGATGATCCTCCGCATCTTCACCTTCGCTATCTGTAACTTCGACTTCCTCATATTCATCGCTTTCTTCACCTGCATATGCAGCCGGGGTGATTCCTTTCTGCTCATGATGCTGTTTACCAGATGTTTCAGTTTCCCTTTCAAGTACGGAACTCTCGTCATCGATGTCTTCACTGCGCTCCGCCTTTTCTTTTCTCTCTCTCTGTATACGGTCGTACTCCACGACTCCTTTCAATACCTCCGGTGGAATTTTCCAAAAACTTTCCTTTGTTTCAGGGTTGTGGACAAATCTCCTTCCCAATTTGGTTTCAACAAGTACCCAGGGTGCACAGCTGGGTAGGGCATGTTTCGATTTCGGCCTATCTTCCGGTCCTCTATTCCTGCGATCGTGATAGCCTCTTCCTCCACGAAAGCCGCCCCGATTTTGACCGTGTTGAGATGTTGCTTGAATAGACGTGCCGAACCCCAAACCCTGAGGTGCATAAGGCGTCGAGGAAAATGGAGGTAAAGTATCCGGAGTGAGATAAGGATTGTTGTGAGTGGTATCGGGTGCAGACGGGGCCGATTGAGGTTGGGGTGGAGCGGCAGATGCCTGAGGTCTAGTATAGGTGGATTGTTTTGTTTGCGAGTTATAATAATACAAGTGGCCTACAACCGGTCAGACAAGAGAGATTCCATGACAATGGCGATGTGACGCACCCGAAGGAGCTCTATGCTCGGTCCAACCTGGTGGTAGTGGAGGGGGAGGGGTATAGGTGGACTTGAGCATTGTAATCGCGATGCACAGAAAATATGGGTTCGATGAGTTATCGGCTCAAGAATTTCCAGATGTTTGTATCCATAGACGAATTTGGAAAAATACCTTTGTAGCGGAGAGCGCGTGCAATTTTGCGGCAGTCGAGAGCTTCGCATAGAAACTAGAGGTAAAGGCGTGGGCCCGAGCTTGGCAAATAGCAAGCCGCTGGACGCGCAGGGCGAGTTGCCTGGTCACTGACTGTCACTTGGAGCTCACCCCAACCCACCCTACACAGCTTGACCATAGCCCATTCCTCCTCACAACCTCCCTTTCTTTTCCCTCCACCTTCGCCCATCTACAAAGACTCCTTTCTTTCTAGTTGTCCCGCTTTTACGTCACATTCGATATGTCACGACGATACGATTCCAGGGTACACTCATTCCGTAATCCTCTTAGCCCGGAAGCTCTAGCTAACCGATGACGCTGTTCGATAGACTACCATCTTCTCCCCCGAAGGTCGCCTTTACCAGGTTGAATATGCGCTCGAAGCAATTTCGCACGCCGGCACGGCTCTAGGAATTTTGGCTAAGGATGGAATCGTTCTTGCAGCAGAGAAGAAAGTGACTAGCAAGCTGCTAGAGCAGGACACTTCTGCGGAGAAACTTTATACTCTGAACGAGTACGGATGATATCCTTTGCAGACATTTTATCGTGGCTGTATTCAAAAGCTAATCTTCCGGGTAGTAACATGATCTGTGCCGTGGCAGGTATGACGGCAGATGCAAACATCCTAATCAACTACGCCCGACAAGCCGCCCAGCGTTATCTTCTTACCTACGACGAAGAAATCCCATGTGAGCAACTCGTCCGTCGACTGTGTGATCTGAAACAGGGATACACCCAGCATGGTGGTCTCCGTCCATTCGGTGTCTCGTTCATCTATGCCGGCTACGACCCTCTGCGGGAGTTCCAGTTGTACCAGAGCAATCCCAGTGGCAACTACGGTGGTTGGAAGGCCACTAGCGTGGGAGCAAACAACGCAAGTGCCCAGAGCTTGCTCAAACAAGATTACAAGGAAGACTGTGATTTGAAGGAGGCGTGTGCTATGGCCGTCAAGGTTCTGAGCAAGACTATGGACTCCACAAAGTTAAGCAGTGAGAAGAGTAAGTGGCGGCGCATGGAATATTTACCCGATCCCTATCCCACTACTTCCATCTAGCGAAATTTACTAAATCCTCTTTTCACAGTTGAATTTGCAACGGTGGGAAAGACTCAGGAAGGGAAGGTTTACCACCACCTGTGGAATGCTGACGAAATTAATGCTCTGCTGAAGCAGCATGGGCTGGCTAAAGTTGATGACGAGCCCGAGGCTGGGGACATTAAATAGATCATGAAAGAATGCTTCTTGTTCAGTTACTCGATCAAGATAATCCCATATTGTTTCATTGAAAATTCCTATCAGTAATCTACCACAGTCCCGAGACTATTCTTCTTCAAGCTATAGGTCCGTGAAAGCATATGTTGCTGAAACATACCTTGAACACGGAGGAAATGAACATGGAAGTACCAGTAGTTACCACCGGATCTGAAGCGTAACTAATGATGTTCACTGGTGACGTGGCAGGCGGCGACGTCAATTTGCACAACAGACACCCGAGCTCTCATGTCTGCACTCGAGTTCTTCATGCCAATTCGATCAAAATTGCTGCAGAGCAATCCGAATCAAGATAAATGGTCCACGTAGCTTCGAAGGTCCGGTTGCATCTGGCGCTTGGATGATGTTGAATGTACTCCGTACGGAGGGTGTTGGCGTGAAGTCCTCATATATAAACAGTGTCCAGAGACTATCCATTCCCTACTTGCATCTTTACGGCATGATTATTGAAGGAAGGTATCATCATCTACAATAAGTGTTATTGCTTCGGTTCGCTATGAGGTTTTGAGGGTATACGCTTTTCCTTTTTAAGGACGTATTCCATAAAATGAATCGGGAACGCTCCGTGTCAACACCAAAAGTCGGCAGGAGAACACCGACCCTTTCAAGCCGTAAGGGAAAAGGCAACAAGGATCGATGATAGAAGAACTCCACCAGCGCTGTTCATCTTATTACGGACTTGGAAACGAGACGGAGGGCCCGATTAAACCATGCTAACTGAATATGGTTAGCCTCACGTGAGTACATACAATGGACGCGGGGCTTCACATTCATACTAGAAACAATTCAACTTCACCCCGTTTCAGTGGCATTGATGTCCAGATACTAATCGCTAGTGAATGTAGTGCTTATACTGGGTAGCTTAGGAATAAGGGCTGTCTTTCTCCTTCAATTTCTTTGCTCAGTCCCTCTTGCGTTTATCGCAATTGCTTATATATGGGGCCACTTGCCAATCCTTATCGGCGAAGCGCTCACCAAGAACATAGGCGCTTATTGAGTGGAACTGGTCGTTGAGCATACCACACGAGGCGCAAGATTTGCGGAACTTGAGACACTTCATTGGGTCCAATATTCAATCAACAACAGGTTCTCATCAAAATCCAAACTTTTCCTCCAATCGTCGGATGGGTCTGTTTTCACTTTGATGGAAACAACCCAGCATGATGACACAGCCAACTAGCCACATGAGCAAAATGACCCATGATTGTGAGACATGAAACCATTACACTGAAATTAAGACTGAACTGAAAAGAAATCGCAAATGAGGGAATCTAAAAAAGAATAAAAAAATCCAGCTCCAGTTCGCCAGCGCCATAGTCCCCTATTATTAAGAAACGGCAACTCAAGACAGTGCTTTTCGTCGGTCATCACGCTCTCTCTGAAGCTGGCGGATCTCCTTGTCAAGCTCCATTATGAGCCTCTGTGATCGATCCATGGAGGCCACAAGAGTGCTTCCCTCCCGTTTCCACCGGTTCAACCGTTCCATCTCGGCGCTTCGCCGCCGGTACTTGGTCTCAATCTTCTCACAAAGACGGCATTGTGTCGTCTCAAACTCGGTCATGTTAACAAGTCTCATACCGCACGTCTCGCCAGTACGGTACTCGTAATTGCAACGGTGAGCAAAATTGGTCCAACTCCAATCTCCACACGCATATCTCTTCTGGTTGTAAAAACACATGCCTATCAGATCAGTTAGAGAACTCCTGTCCGGGGTCACGATCAAACTCACTGGTGCTTGGTGCAGTTTCGCTGTTTCACCTTCTGCCTTATATTCTATTGGCTCGATCCGGTGGTCCTACCGCCCTCCGAATATATGATAGGCTAGGCTTGAACAAAGCCTATTGAACTTTGATGGGGATTTTATAAGTTGAAACGCGTTATATCAAGATCAAGACTTTATGTCTTATGGATTTGCTTGAGGGGATATACTTTGAAACGATTAATGATCCAGATAACATCGAGATGAAGGATCGTTGGTCCTATTTATGTTTTGTGAGCAGCTTCTATGTTACTGCTCAGCCAGTTCTTGTTACTATGCCCATTCATTGTCGATCAGTGCCTCTGGTGTGTGATGGCTTATCGTCCACAGCATTCTACCATCACATTCGCATCACCTCCCTTGAATGCTTCTTGCGGTTGGCTACAACGAGTTTGCCCAACAGTGGAGACACGAGATGTCCGCAACATTCCTTTTTTGGGTTGATTGTAATCAGTCGGTGCTTCATGGATGCATGCACCCTGCTGTCGTGGCGAAATAATCTATGCTGCCTCAAGTCGAATATTCGAAAATCCCTCATCGCGAATCATTGTTTCGCGGTCCTAGCTTGGCTCGGACTGCCATTGCTGCCTTGGGTGCTCAATTGACCATCCCCGCTTCATCTATGCATCTGTGTTTCGTATGAAGCCATCGTTCGAGAACCATATGCTTTCACCCTTACCGAGTCAAAGCTTCTGCATGATCCGTCACTTTGCTGCCAGCTGTCATCCCGTCTTACACAGGTGCCCTGTTTTGATTGTTATTTTTTATTGATTTTTCTTTTTCTAAATCTAGGGGCAACCTAGCTACCGAACTTAGAGGGGAAAGTCAATGGACAAAAAAATAGAACCCCTTCTGTTTTGCAATATTACTATGGTTCGTCAGAGATCATCCCCTACATGTCTATGTGAATATTCATTGACGATTTGTGACCAATTAGTTTAGACACCACATACTTCCTTTTTGTGTTATAGTATCAGAATTTGGATATACCATTTTTACTGATTGATGAAATGGATCCTGGTGAGATCTTCATTTTTCTTTTTCATTTTCTTTCTTTTCTTGGCCTGTTCGGCTGCTGGTATGCTTCCAATTAGACTCGATGTCCGTGTCTGGTTGCAACCCTACCTGACTTCCTCCACTCTATTATTTTGTCTCCCAACCCCGTTTACAGGGATATCTATCTTTGGTGGCAATTGGTGTCTCGCATCCTGCGCATATTCCCGTTTTGACTAAATGTTTCTGCACTTAGTGGCAACAGACGCGTCACTAAAAGATATCGATTGGCATCCATTGCGCCGTGAAACTCGGTCTTGGTCAACTACCCTTTCTTAGAGTGGTGTGATGAGGTCAATTATTAGGAGACGATCATTTTTCAGCTGATCTTTCACAGCTGCAGACGAATAATCCCGCATCCCCCCCGCTCAGGTGCAGGGTTTGTTCTTCACTTACCTACCTTACTCGGGTGAGATGATAGGATAGGATATGACTATTGTCTCTGCCATGGCAGGCACAAACCGTGGTACGGTACACCTCCTGTTGAGCCCATGCAGCTGCACTAGAATTCGGAGACTGACGTGGCGCCCCTTGTCTCGTTCAAACACTCAAATTTTCATCTCTTGAGGCTGATGGAGGAAGTTCGAGGCGAAATTTTGGTCATCCCGTCCTTCATTGAGTGACGGGCAAAACGGTTTTGATGTGTGCCTTCTGGAATTGACAAATGAATAAGCAGAACTCTTTGGGCCTCCGCTTTCCCGAGCTTTTAGGTTGTATTTCCAAAAGGTGCCCTCGCACAGCTGTCTATTCGTTACAACGAAGGATTGCCGGCTCATCCGAACTGAGTGCTAGGACAATGAGCCGTCGAACAGCGGATCCATGGAAAGGGGTTGATGCCAACTCAGCGGCGCCGGTGCTAGCTTACTACCGTGACGAAGAAGCAACATTGACGATTGACTGTACACCACCTACTGAAGTGACTGATTCTGGTTCTACAACATCATTTGCCACCCTCACACCTTGTCTCCCACCCCGTGCTATTTAGGAAATTACTAAACTATCCTTGGTCGTGGCGATTGGCATTTAGAAACAAGGATCAGGAAAAC
The DNA here is from genome assembly GCF_009017415.1 of Aspergillus flavus. Classification (NCBI taxonomy): domain Eukaryota; kingdom Fungi; phylum Ascomycota; class Eurotiomycetes; order Eurotiales; family Aspergillaceae; genus Aspergillus; species Aspergillus flavus. The sequence goes on along the minus strand of NC_092409.1, from coordinate 1,555,605 downwards.
AGTGGTGACAAGTTCTACCCAATCGACAAGAATTTTTATTTCGGCTCAGAGACCGTCACCTTGTCCTATCCGGCGGACTTATGCGTTTCTATATTAGAAAGGTGTATTTCATTAACTCTAACGACGTTGAAATTGAATATATAACCCCCACATGCACGGTCCACTGTGCTGGGTTCTCCAGTCCCGTGATCGTAATGTTACGCCGGAATCCTCTGCACATCCACGCATATGTGTTTTGTGAGCAGCAAATGGAAAGACTTAGGTTTGCTCTCGAAATTTTAAGGTGAGAGAGCCTTCATCACTGTGTGACCCTTATGCGTTCGGATTGGCCCATGGCTGAAAGCATGCTAAATATCGGCAGCGAATTGTATCCAATAGAATCTGAATATATGCAGCTAATAAGCAACCCTGTCAAGTACATCCCTAGCTCCAGGGATCTTGAATACGGGTTCCACTGACTCGCACATAGGAGACTCAGGGCGGCTCCTCGCATCTGCAAGCTAACAGCTGCCAGCAGTCTTTCTGCGTAATTCATGTTCCAGGACTTTAGCTTTGCATATGCCCGTATCACCCTTGCTTCATATGTGGGGCTTGAACTAGATATCGGACTTCGACAGGGGTTTGGTACGATTGCATTTGGAGATACCACTTGAGTTGGGCTTGCGGGCAGTGGCCCGACCGCTGACGCCAGTGTGATCGCCATCGAATTTGCACTGGGCCCCGCTAGATCCTTATACGTAGTCGAATCAACAGGCGCAGGCCTTAACATTTCCGCCAAAGTGCGGCAGACACGATCTTGGAACCTACACTAGGGCCACTGGCAAAGTGTGGCTCTATATGCACAGTCACTGTGCCATCACAATGAGGCAGCTACGCCTCAACTGAGGTCATTGACGTGGCAGACGTAGGTCTATCTGATGTCAATTAGTTTTGGTTGCCTTACTTCTCCCTCAAGGCGTCACAGTCTTCGGTCTAAGGGAGTCCTCAGGCAGTTATGCAGCCAACCTAACCTTTTCAAATATACCAAAGTATTATCGCCGTTTACGGGCACTCTTCCTGTCCCTCCACAAAAATAAACAATAAAAGAATCACGCGTGTGCTGCTCCTACGTGTATGCACGAGAGTACAAGGCCAGAGTTTGGCGAACACGTGCTCGACCCCAGTACATTGCCCGCTTAGCTAGATATAGTCCTCAATGTATTAACCTGCCCTGTGGCATACTCCCCAGACTTCAACATTTAAGCCTACGTAGTTGCCCTGTGATGCTGTCATGATCACGTGGTAAAGTAATGCCCTGAATGTACTCACTGTAGAAGAATGACGTCAACGTGATCAATGGGATAAAGTACAAGCTCGCCCACCGAAGTGCAAATCCCAGGTTTTTTTCTTCAACTCAACCTCTCCATTTCGAAGAGCTCCATTACCGTTCTTTAATACAGGTAATTCTCGTCTATACCTTGGTACACCACACTGGTCATTAATAACACTCCAGGAAGCTACTTATTCGTCTTATATCAACCACCATTCTACTAGACTTATACCTTCAATTCTCCTGCTGTTAGCAACAAATATTCACCAATCCGCTATCGCAAACATGTCAATGCTCAAGCAACTCACCTCAATTACTATCCGGCTGGGCCAGCCCTTCAAAACCGCCAACCTCCGAGCCCAGCCACTCATCCAGCCAATCAACCAAAACAGGCGAGCCTTCCATGCCTCCCCAAGACCTCAAACAACCCATCAGCAGAAGGAGGAGGAAAGTAGATTTCACGATCGGAACATGCTTGACCCTCAGCGAAACGAAGGCACCCAAACGGGTACGGACAATGAAGTCGCTGGCCATCCATCCGCCTTTGACCCAAACACGACGAGACCTGAGACCGAAGTCCAAGAGTCCGAGAATGAGAGCCAACAGCAAGGTAAAGTTAGCAACCCGCTGAACGTTAGCCCGGGAAATACCGAAGTGAGTGGCACACGACCGACGCAGGAGGGCCTTCCGGATCGGAACGAAGAGAAAGAGGCGACGAGTGGAAGGGGAGCGGCGCGGAAGAATAAAGAGGTGAACAAGCCAAAGAATTAAACAGGGTTGTACAATGGAGATTCAGCCACATTATCTGAATACCCCGTGTTTGGCACATACTGGAGTTTACATAAATCTTGTTCTATGAAAGAATACATGTTTCATTTCATTTTTTGTGAGAACCAGTAAGCACTATCATTATTATGTATGAAAATAATCTTACGATTATCTATGAAAACTATACATCCGCTCTATTGACTCAGTTCTTTGACTCAGTCCCATATTTGATAATGTCGCTACCACCCAGGACCCAAACCTTCTCAATACCGGTAGGAACATCCCCTTCCAAAGCCTTGAGTCCTGCGTTGACGGCGGCTCTTGCGATAACGTCCGCCTCCTGAGCCCATCCGTCCTTTAGTCCAGAGTGTATCTTTCCGGCAAATCCAGCAATACAGCGGATCGCAGCTTCCATTGGCCGGCTCTCCTCTCTCTGCCCAGCAATGAGACCCGGACGCAAAATCACGGTCCTCTCAAACCCTAGCGCCTTCACGTCTTCTTCAATTTCAGCCTTCATACGGGGATATGCGAAGTATGCATTCTTATCAGCTCCGGCGGATGAGATCAGAACGTAAACCTTGGTACCAGCATCGCGCGCTGCACGTGCCATCTCAACGTTCAGACCATGTTCTATTTTGTACTGGTTCTCAAAACCTCCTGCACTTGCACGAGTAGTGGCAAATGCGGAAAAGAAGATAGATGGCGTGGGAGTGAGCGAGGAGAGCTCACTGGCCCAGCGCGACGTATCGTCGGATACGATTGTGGTCAGTTTGGTCTGGGCGGCAGATGCGGCTTGTGGAGTGCGACGGGAGATTGTATCCACACGAGCAACAGAGGGATGTGCGAGAAGGTTGTTGAGGATGAAACTCCCCTTTAAAACCCGGCCATGACAAGGAGTCAATAGTTAGCCACGACGCACTACTAGTTTACAGTAGATGGACAATCTAGGGGGGAGATAATGTGTCTGGTTGCGATAAGGATAGTCATATGAAGCACTTACCACCATTCCGGTACATCCGATTAAGGCTGTATTGGCCATCTTTACAAATATGTAGCAACTGTGATTGCTGTTCAAAATGAGGTTAGTTGGTTGAAATTATCCGCAGGTGCTAATAGTAGTAGAAGATGACGTCGGGTTGATTAGTGAACAAACTACCGATTATCGATTATCAATTGGGCTAGACTCAAACAGGATGTTTCTGCCTCAGGCTATGAAGAAATTGGAGAATTTCCCGCGATCGGTGAATAATGCGGAGAAGTGCCGGAAGTGGCGAGTTCTGCCGCCGTTTACCGCTGTAGATGCCGATAAAAAATCTAATCGATAAGAGAGAACGAAAGAATCACGCAATTCACGCTAACCGCAATAGGCAAGGGCTCCCTGGGGATTTCTATAGACTGCGGATGGGGGGTTCGACTCTTTTTACCCCATTGCCTCCCACTTTGTGATTCATTCCTTTCATTCCTTTTCTTGTCTTCATACTTGTTTGTTTGACCTGTATCTAGACAGGAATTTTTGTCGGGATGGCTTCTTCCTCCCCAGCCTTGTCGGCTCTAGAGGGCCCGACCTATGTGACTGCGCAGACGCTTATCCAGCAAGTGGCGTATGTCCTGAGTGATAAGATCTTCTCCTATTCTCCAGAGTCCTTCGACCTCGATGCCGCTCTCAAGCAATGGGCCTCCAGCCAAGAGTCCAATGCCAATGGCGAAACTCCTGCCATCCAAGCAATGGAAACCCGTCAGGGTGCTGGTAACATCGCCCTTGGCTACCTGTTTTCTCAAGACTTCGACTTGAAGAAGCGCCATGTTCCCCAAGGCATTGTCGCCTCTTCTGCCACCCTTCCTTATATGCGCACAGCCTTGGAGCAGCTTTCTCTGCTGTACTCAGTTGCCAGCCCTGTTGCCGCGCATGTTGCTGCTGTCGACTATGCCGGAGAGGAGGGCTTGGTTTCCGACTATGCGTCCGCCCTTTCTCTTGCTGAAGAGCTTGGACTGGGTCTCGTTTCTAGTGCCTCCGTTCACGAGTCGCAGCACATGGCGCTGCTCACGACTTTACTCGCGTCGGTCTTGCCCTCTGTTCATATTTACGATGGTGTTCGCGTTGGACGTGAAACCACCAGGGTCATCGACGTTCTGAGCCAGGCGGGTCTTTCTCGCACCTATGAAGCTGTCCGTAAGACCTTGGAAGATTCCCGTAGCCGTCACCTTGACACCCAGGGAAAGCTACTGGAGCTGCTCCAGTCTCTTAACGGTGAACTCGGCACGGACTATGGTCTCTTCGAGTACCACGGCCATGTGGAGCCGGTCTCTGTTTTGGTTGCTTTTGGTACCGTCGAGGCATCTCTTACTGCCCAGATTGCCCGCTCTCTGGCCAAGGATGGTGTTCGTGTTGGTGTTATCAACGTTCGTGTTTACCGTCCATTTGTGGAGGAGGAGTTTCTCCGAGTGCTACCCCAGTCTGTGAAGACTGTTGGTGTCCTAGGCCAGGTTGCCAACGAGCAAGCTGTTCAAGAACAGGGCGTCCGGTCTGCTCTATACGAAGATGTCCTTGCCGCTTTGACTTTTGCTACTGGCCGTGAGAATGCCCCTACCTGTGTGGATATCAAGTATGCCCGCTCCCAGCGCTGGGACTTGATCAACACCGCAGCTGCATTCCAGCTTATCTCTGAAAAGCCTATCGTTCAGACTAATGGCCAGACTGTGCCTCTTCAGTTGCTCGACCCCTCTGCGGTCCAAGAATATATCTTCTGGGATGTCGATACCTCTGCCTGCGATAATGCTGCCGCTGCACTGTCTCAAGCCCTTGCTGCCGATTCAGCAAGCAACGTGACCACCAACAAGACTCACGACAACCTTGTCCAGGGAGGTGTAGTACGTATTGATATCCGCAAGAGCTCCAAGACTCTGGAAGCTCCCTATGCCATCACTGCCGCCAACACCGCATACGTTGGAGATATCAAGCTTCTTGCAGACATCGACATTGCTGCCTCTGTCCAGAACAACGGCAACCTTATCATCAACGCTCCTGGCGTGAAGGATGAGGATCTGGAGAAGAAGCTTCCTGTAGCCTTCCGGCAGCAGGTTGCGGAACGTGGAATTTCTCTCTACATTGTTGACCCCTCCGTCACCGGCGACGAGTCGCTCGACTCCGTTGTTCTCCAGACTGCTTTCCTGCGAGTAGCACTTCCTTCGCTGGAAGAGGTCGGCCTCAAGAAGCTGGGATCGATCACCGGTAATGTTGAATCTCTTGAGAATGTCAGCAAGGATCTTGATAAGCTGCTTCGCCAAATTGAGATTCCCGAGGCATGGAAAACGCCCGAGGAAGGCTTTGAGGCTCCTCAGCTTCCCAAGGACATCTCTCCCAACAGCTTTGTCTCGTTCGATAAGGAGGATTCTGAGCCTGCTTCTCTTCTCAAGGACTGGCAGACTGCCGCGAAGGGCCTGGCTTTCAAGGAGGCCTACGGAACCAAGACTGCTCTCCGGCCTGATACTGCTGCCAAGACCTTTACTGTCCATGTCAAGGAGAACAGACGTCTGACCCCTGTCACTTATGACCGGAACATCTTCCACATCGAATTCGACTTGGGTGATTCTGGTCTTACGTATGACATCGGTGAGGCTCTTGGTGTTCACGCTGAGAATGACGTCAAGGAGGTCTCTGACTTCATTGCATTCTATGGTCTGAACGCCGACGATATTGTCGAGGTGCCTAGCCGTGAGGACCCAGCCGTGCTGGAGAATCGTACGGTGTTCCAGGCTCTCACACAAAATGTTGATATTTTCGGTCGCCCGCCTAAACGCTTCTACGAGGCTCTTGCTGAATTCGCAACTGATGAGAAGGAAAAGACCGACCTTCTTACCCTGGGAGGTCCCGAGGGCGCTGTGGAATTCAAGCGTCGCTCCGAGGTTGATACCGTTACTTATGCTGACATTTTGCTTGAATATCCCTCTGCTCACCCTGAATTCCATGACTTGATCCGTATTGTCGGTCCTCTTAAGCGTCGTGAATATTCCATCGCCTCTTGCCAGAAGGTGACTCCTAACTCCGTGGCGCTCATGATCGTCGCCGTCAACTGGGTGGCTCCGAACGGCCGTGACCGATTTGGTCTGGCCACCCGCTACCTCAGCAGGCTTCAACCTGGCTCCCCCATCACCGTCAGTGTGAAATCTAGTGTGATGAAGTTGCCGCCTAAGTCCACCCAGCCTATTATCATGGCAGGTCTTGGTACAGGTCTTGCTCCTTTCCGTGCCTTTGTGCAGCACCGTGCACTTGAGAAGGCCCAGGGCAAGGAGATTGGTGCTGTTTTGTTGTACATGGGCTCTCGTCACCAGCGCGAAGAGTACTGCTATGGTGAGGAGTGGGAGGCCTACCAAGAGGCTGGTGTTATCACTCTCCTTGGCCGTGCCTTCTCCCGTGACCAGCCCGAGAAGATCTATATCCAGGATCGCATGCGCCAGACTTTGCCTGAGATCGTGGATGCTTACATCCGGGAAGAGGGATCTTTCTACCTTTGCGGTCCCACATGGCCGGTGCCCGATGTTACTGCCGTGCTGGAAGAAGCAATTGCCATCGAGGCTAAGGCCAACGGCAAGAAGGTTGATACTAGAAGGGAAATTGAGAAACTCAAGGATGAGGAGAGATACGTCCTTGAGGTGTACTAGAGGGCTTGATGAAAACGTTTTTGCTGATCCATAAAATTTCTTTTCGAGTTTCTCTGCATGAAGTTGGCACGAAGGTGATGACCATCCTGTTTTGGTTTAGCGCTTGTTAGCATCCACGCACCTGATCTATAGAAATAGAGTTACTACTTGCCTTTCAACCTCTCCACTTTCGCCGAATAAAACCATAAATAGAGGAGACCTATACTTTACTTAAACTACTATGATCATAGCCACAGTACAGCGCCTTATGTCAAGGTCTTGATCATGACTCCTATAAATCTGCTGGTCGATCTGGGGACCCATGCGGTTCCCACTTGGCCAAGCTTCTCCCATTCTATTACCACACTGAATTCTGAATTTGGTATACACACATACCCTTTCGAATGATATATTTTGTATCCTTTGGGTATCTTCTATATAGTCTTTTGTAGTGTAGATGTCTTTTCCAAAAACACCGCCTCATTTATGCATCCATGGTCCTGGCCTCTCAACAGCCCGACTTTCGTGAGTTTATAATGAAAAGGCACGCACGTAAAATTTTTAGAAAAACCAATCAAGAAATGCTGACGTCTCAAGCCCGACCCAGAGCCCCCAATTTCGTCTTTCCATAGGCACCGCCTTTTTCTTTCCTCAATTCCAGTGCTCTCCGGTACGGAGGAGCTGTAGGTGGCTGGACGGGATCTAAGCTTACATGGTCAGGGGGAAGAGTGTAGGACGCGTCGGAATCCCAAGAAGAGAGGTCGCCGCAGGCGATGAAAGGAGGAATCCACCTGTTCTCGACGGCAAATCTCTCCGTCACAGGCTTTTGAGAGAGGGGTTCTGGTGCAGAAGAGTTATCGGAATCGGCATGCAGCATGCGGACCTGGTTCTCCTTATGAGGTTCGGTTGAAGTAACGGTCTTTGTAGTCGTGAGATCAGCTCCGGGTTTGGCCTCAGAGTCAACGTCCATCACCTCTACACCGACGTTACCATCGGCGGACACAGTATGCGCCACTGCTGCGCCACCAAATAGCGGGTTCTTAAGAGCATCTATACCCATGGAGCCACCGTGAATGGATGGTGGGATGAAGCCTTCGCAGACTACGAACGCTTCCAGACTGCTTGCTCGACTACTTCTCGGCTTTGCGACGCTGACCTTCTCGAAGACGGTACGAAGCTGTGCATAGATAAGGTCGACATCACGACCACGGAAGATCTTGGCCACGAATTTGCCTCCAGGGCGGAGAACGCCTAGAGCGAGGTTCAGCGCGGCGTAGAGCAGCTGGGATTGGATGTAGATGTCTAGGTCGTGCAGACCAGTGACATCTGGGGCACCATCGGAGATAACAAGGTCGACAGGATGCGGTTGGCGGAGAGAAGATGGGGAAGATGTGGTGGAATCGTAAGCCTCCGGGTCCAAGGCGCGGAGAAGAAGAGGGATTGTGGACGGGTGTGTAATATCTGCCTTAAGGGTTGTGATGCCTTCCAGCGGCGCCATCGGTTGGAGATCAATAGAGACAATCTTGACATTCTTCCTGGGTTTCAACTCCTCCATAGCCGCATCTCCATCAACATTGTTGTCCGTCGCATCACCGTTCGCATTCGCCAGAGCGGCCGCTTCCTTGCCTTTCTTCTCCACCCACGCCCTACGCCCGAAGCTCTCGCCCTTAATCAACACCCGACTCAAAACCTGACTCCAGCTCCCTGGTGCTGCGCAAAGATCCACAACTCGTGTCACTTTCTCCGGGTTCTCGTGCTCGAATAGATCGAATTGCTCATCGATCTGGATTAGCTTGAACGCTGAGCGCGCACGCCAATTTTGTTCCTTGGCCAGTCGGTAGTACGCATCGCGCTTGTCCTTGGAGGATTTACCCATATTCGCGGTGTCGGCGCGACGGCTGAAACTATACCAATGGGTAGGTAAAGAAGAGTGATTTTCAATGAATTTCTCCGTGGGGCAGAGGCGGGCGTGCCGATAAGATTGACTCTAAGGCGGCGAGCGGAGGGCTTTTTTTCTGCCGCTCTTTTTCCCTTCTCCGCGCCAAAAAATAATTCTTCAAAAACCAGAAACAACATATATCCTCATAATTGCTTCCAGGTCCTAGTCATGGGTCAGAAACGGCAGCGGGACCAAAAGGGTCCGGGATCCTTTGCGAAGAAAAGGAAGAAGAGCGCAAAGCCTAGCGATGCGACTGCGGAAGACAGCGACTGGGATGGCATTGTCGGAATGAATGAGCTCAACTGGAAGGAGGTAGCTCTGCCGGATCGTCTTGAAGACGCTGGTGGTTTTTTTGGATTGGAGGAAATTGAGGGTGTAGATATTATCCGGTCAGAAGGAAATGGTGAGATTAAATTCAAGGTATGTTCTTTGCGCCGCGGTTTTGAGCGATCTCTAGTGACACCCATTAGGCAAAGGCTGGAAAACCGAAAAAGTCAATTCTGAAGAAGAAAGAGCCGGAGGAAACGAATACTCAGTCTGATGATGAATGGGAAGGTTTCGGCGACGACGATCAGGCTGTATCCCAGGAGGAGTCGAAGGAGACCCAAGACGAACCCAACGAGTCCGACAAGAAGGCGAAGGTGAAAGAGAGCAAAAATGCAAAGAAGGAGAAGAAAAAAAACGCAAAGGATGCGAGGAAAGAACAGAAAGAAAAGGCTGTTGAAAGCAAGAAAGACAAGGGTATTAAATCCGGACTCTCGTTTGCAGCCCTTCAGGAAGAAGAAGACGACGGAGCGGACGTCTCTGCTTGGGAGTCTCTTGGGCTCTCCCCCGAAATTCTCGCTGGTATCTCGAAAATGAAGTTCACCACGCCAACGTCTGTTCAAAAGGCTTGCATTCCTCCCATTTTGGATGGTCGCGATGTCATCGGAAAGGCTTCGACAGGTTCTGGAAAAACGCTCGCTTTCGGAATCCCCATTCTAGAGTACTATCTGGAAAAGTTACGGAGTAAAACCCAAAAGGATTCAGAAAAGACCGAGACCACACCGATCGCGCTTGTTTTATCGCCCACCAGAGAGCTGGCGCATCAGCTCGCGAAGCATATTGGGGAGGTGGTCAGCCATGCCCCGGGCGTCAATGCTAGAATTGCGCTCTTAACAGGTGGCTTGTCATTGCAAAAGCAACAGAGAGTCCTTACCAACGCTGATATCGTAATCGGTACGCCTGGTCGAGTGTGGGAAGTTCTCAGCTCTGGACATGGTCTGATCCGCAAGATGCAGGCGATAAAATTCCTTGTCATTGATGAGGCCGATCGACTTCTGAGTGAAGGACATTTCAAGGAAGCTCACGAGATATTGGCGGCTCTTGACCGTGTCGTGGATGGAGAGTTTCCGGATGAGTCAAGCGACGAATCTGACGATGAATTAGACCCCAAGTCTGGGAGACAGACCCTGGTTTTCTCAGCTACATTCCACCGTGACCTTCAGCAGAAGCTGGCGGGCAAAGGCAAGTGGACAGGCGGTGATATCATGAGCCAAAAGGAGTCGATGGAGTATCTTCTTCAAAAACTCAACTTCCGCGAGGAGAAGCCTAGGTTTATTGACGTGAACCCAGTCTCGCAGATGGCAGAGAACCTTAAGGAGGGTATTGTAGAGTGCGCTGCTATGGAAAAGGTACGTCTCAAACCAAGCGAATAGTTATAGTCAGACTAACAATTTATGCAGGACCTCTTTCTTTACACACTTCTGCTCTATCACCCTAAACATCGTACGCTGGTTTTCACGAATTCTATATCCGCCGTCCGACGACTAACTCAGCTCCTACAAACCCTCCAACTCCCAGCCCTTGCTCTTCACTCTTCTATGGCTCAAAAGGCACGACTTCGTTCCGTCGAACGATTTTCCTCTCCCTCATCAGACCCTAGCTCCATCCTTGTCGCCACTGACGTTGCTGCGCGTGGACTCGACATCAAGGGTATTGACTTTGTAGTCCATTACCACGCCCCTCGTACTGCGGACGCATATGTCCACCGGTCTGGTCGTACAGCGCGTGCTGGGGCATCGGGAAAGAGCGTCATCATCTGCTCTCCGGACGAAATGGTCGGCGTGGTCCGACTGGCTGCAAAGGTGCATGCGAACATGGCCAACAGAAAGAAGGTTCCTCTTGAATCGTTAGAGTTAGACCGTCGAGTCGTGTCTCGTGTCAAACAGCGAGTCACATTAGCGGCTCGGATCGTTGACTCCAATATCGCCAAGGAGAAGGTTTCGTCCGAGGACAACTGGCTCCGCACGGCAGCAGAAGATCTTGGGGTTGACTATGACAGCGAGGAGTTCGACAATGCCGCAGCGCGCGGGCGCGGGCGCGGACGTGGACGACAGGAGCGCGAACGGAAGGCTGGAAGCACTTCCAAGGGGGAATTAGCGGGGATGCGCGCCGAATTGAAACAACTACTCTCACAGAGAGTGAATGTGGGTGTGAGTGAGCGGTATCTGACTTCGGGGCGAGTTGATATCGAGGCACTCCTGCGTGGGGAGGGTAACAATTCCTTCCTAGGGCAAGTGGATCCGTTGGATTTCTAATTGCAACATGTACATAAAGCATAACAGGACTATTGAATGTATACACTGAGACAGCATATTCAAGTCCCTGCGTAGGCTACCAAGCTAACGTCCTCGAAGAACACTATCTCTTCCTGAAGATTGGATTGGACCAATTTGAATTGACTCTAGGAAATACGAGGCTAAAGAGAACATCTCCCATTACTTCCTACCATCGTGGCGGCACTTTTATTCCCATCTTGCATGTACACTGCCCTAATGTGTTTCCACACTCATAACAGACGGCAGCGCCGCAGATACAGCTTATAACGATTAATATCGATTGGTGAAGGTATTGCCTGAAGGGGATTCCACCTACTACAGAGCGCTACAGCCCTGGTCGCGTTGCAGCATACGGAGACATTGGGGACAGTTCCTCCTTTTTTTCTTCGCCGCCAATTTGAGAAATTGTCTTGTTCCGTCGTTAGGGACATTGTTGCACATCCCTCGGTGGGAGGACTCTTTGCAAGAGGTACAGGTTCTCTGGAGGCAATGGTTGCATACCCTGAAGCGATCGCGACAGCGAGAAGGAGCAAGGTATAGTGCGCAGTCCGGATTGGAACAATATGTTTTATTAGTATCTTTAAGTTCTGTCATTTTGTCTTTGAAGCGTTTGGTCGTGTCTTGACTTAGGCACGCACTGGCGAGCCAAAGCGGGATCTCCTCGAAACAGCATCTTGGCGGCCAGAAATAACTACTGCCGTCGAGGGTGCTCTCAAAAAATGTGGACATGCAGGGATAGCAATAACTGTGGGAACATAGGGCTTTCAACGTAGCACGGCGTTCGATGGGCTCCGTACACGCTGCACACTGGACAAGTTTCTTGGCTTTGGCTGCAGGTTTCTTCTTTTTTGTCTTTGGCGCGGCGAGTTCTGTCTTTTCTGTTTCATATCAGAGGTCTGACTTTGTAAAGCTGGCATTGTGGTAGTGTTTATCTCACGACTTTCTGGAGAGACTTCTCCTGTGGTCGAGGAGTCTGGCTGGCTCATGGAGCGAGTGAAATATCGCCGAATCTGCATCGTTTAACAACTTCTGGGAGGTTGTTTATAGTAAGTGATTCTATCGAACCATCCTCGTCGTACGGCCATATTTTAATACAATGCAGGTGCGTTGCCATGAGCTCATCTTTATCCCCATCTTGTCACATAGAGGATCTCTTCGTATGGCGGGATTGAAGTTCCTAAATCAACAAGCTTTTGTGTATATAATGACGTACACATCATCAACTCTGTCTGAGAGACAGACAGAGTAGCCTTACAGATGCTTATAGATTTGTGATATATCGTGTTGTCAATATAGGGCACTGTCGTTGGATGCGACCGGGGGTCATCTGGATATGTAGGGTCATTTTTAAGTATGGCCAGTTCAAGGCTTATATCTTATAAACTTCTACAAAGTAAGGAGTAAAAAGAGAGCATCCGCAATAATGCATGTACTCCAATCATTGTAATGGGAGAGGAAATTACCTTGCATCGATCTAGACTTTATTAGGGTCTGAGGAAGACTAGTGACTGGCCTTACATGCCGAAAAGGGAAGCGTACAGGAACCCTTTGGCCCACTCGCAATATTCTCTTCATTCTCTTCACCGTCACCTTTCAAGGAGTATTTCATCAAACCTGAAGCCTTCTAAGCTAATTAGAGTTAGTGCCAATCAGATTGCAACCAACGACACCATGGACATGACTCGTTAACATCCAGCCATTTAAACACCACCAGAGCGCCATCGAAATCCTGCTGAAAGAGAGGAACGGTTACGGAGTGAGATTAAACAGAGTAGATCTTGCTGATCCATGTCAAGTGAAACAAACAATGAAAGACGAGAGACCGGTCAATAAATTAATCCGGCCGGTTTTACTGTCAATGCAAATCATCATCCTTCGAGGCCCTTCAGGCACAGAGTGTTTCTTCAAGAAATGGGAACCGTTTGCTTTTGGACCCTCATGGACTGGGACCACAATGGAGAGCCCAATGCGAGTCATCATCTCTGCCTGCGTCACTGATATTGGTGGTAATCCACAGCGACGCCATAGTACTCTGGGGAGTGCATTCTGCGAGGAAGTCTTAAACCGAGAATTCCGTGCATCACTCCAACCTACTGGCTACGACCACGTCCATATCCCCGCGGATTTCGACTCGACCAAGCCGGTGAAGCGCTGGTTTATCTTCGACTTGGACGTTCGTGCAGAACTTGGGGCGGACGAGGTTGCGCAGATCCCCCATCAAGTCTATTTGGCTAGCCGCCAGGGTGACAATTGGTAGGAGAGTCGCCACCCATTCCTTCCGAGCTACACGGCTTACTTCTAGTGTTAGGATTTTCATTCCACGCCCACAATGGATTGACTCCGCAAAAGCCCGAGCCAACTCATATACATGGGGCGGAAGACTGGAACAGAAACTAGTGGCTGGCATGAGGAATTCATTGCCCCAGGCGTGAATTACAGATCAAGGCAGCGCTCAAGATTTTTCCCTTTCCGTCCCTGTTCGCGTCTCTTCTAGTTCAAGGTGTCTCGGGTGGCGTTTGCCCCCTGCATGCTGGACACTCTTCGTTATCCTTATCCTCCTGCCAGTCCCAGACGTCTTGGCGTTGGTTAGGCGGACACGTCACTTGGTTCTGCAGGGCCACTGCACATCTCGCGATGTATACAGTGGCCTCGTGGCCACAGACCCCGAACCGACCTCGCACGTTCTCACACATCTGCCTTTGTCAGCGAGAGTTTGCTTATACCCACGATACGAATGTGCCTTCACAGTTGTGAACGCATCCAAAGGCTATGACGATAACCATGAAGAAATGGCTGCTAACCGAGAGCCTAACCTGAGTTAAAAATTCCCATAACAATAGGACAGACACTGTACGAGCAAAAGATACCTCAAGCCAAAAATGATCTCAAGCTTCACCCACCCACAACTGTTCAAGAACTGTGCGGGTCCATATATAGTATATATATGTCTTGTAAACAATTCATATACGAAGGTACCGCAAAGGAAACAGTAGTCAAGAAGATACCAGAGCGCCCTCACCAAACTAGCAGAAGCACACCACTATAAAACACTGTCGCTTTCGGAAACTACGATGATGAAATTCACTATACTATTTACCCCCCGTTTAGTATGCTCGTTGGTAGGGAGCCATCTGTAGATACCCAAGGAGCCGGTGGAGTTGGGAAGCAAACCACCGGCTTGATTGGCGGCTAACTTAGGGCGTTTGCTATCCACGTATAGGGAGTTTGCCGACACCCCCGGCATTGGTTTTCTTCACTGGATCAGCTGAAAGAGGGGTTTATTAGTCTGTTAACATGCTCGGTGTCAAATGCGCATCGTCAATCAGTATCCTGGTTCTGATTGGGTCTGTGTGGCGTGTGTTTGACGATTTTATTTCCCTCAAGTCATACTATCGTTTATCTTTCATTTATTTATTTATTATTTTTCTAATTTTGATTTCAATATTCTCTTGAACTCGCCTTACATACCCATCCTTATCTCTAGTCAAGAAGATGATACCCTCCCAACCCCAAAACCTCGTTCAGCGAATCCTTCCTGATGCAAATTGAGGTTATAATCTCCCCCAATATAGCACGTCCACCCAACAACTCCGATATAGTGGAGACTCATTCGCAATCAGTTTCTTCAACGCCAGAAACCCCTCTGATTGGATACCAAATCCCAGTGGATCCAGTATTCAAACTATATGGCTCTACGAGTATAAATGTAACAAGAAGAGACCAGGATAGAGGGCAACTGTCGTCCGATAGGTTTCCGCTTCGGGCATTTTAAGAAACTACTCAGTAGCCCTAACTCAATAATGCTCAGATCCTGAGAAACCTTATTTCGATTAAACGACGATGCTGACGCTCGGTACATACTTTCCTTTGCAGATCTGCCATGTACTACGTGAGCATGTGGTGAAATGGTGGGTTTAGATTGGTTCGTTGGTGTGTTAGGGTTATGAAGTGTTGCGTGTGTCTGAAGGGGGTTTGGGTTGTTTGGTGTTTATTAAATTGTTGGTTTTGTGGTTCTTTGCTGTCTTTGTAGGGTATTTTATAGTACTATTCCTGGTTGACACGGTCCTGTATACGCGCAGAGATAATAAACACAAAAGTTTATCTTAGGCCCAATCGGCCTCAGTATCAACTTCTTTGATCGGATTCAGGACATCGAAAAGTCGAATTTCTCCCGTCGATACAAGATGTTGAAACCAGCCGAGACTCTCTTGAACCAAACCACAGTCCTTGAATTCATCGATCCAAGTCTTCCCAAGTTGCCTGATACCGGCGCTATCCTCAAAGCTCCGAGGAGGTGATTTCGGAGCCCAGACCAGCCCCGCACCTATTGTCACGTCTCGAAGAATCCGAACACACTCAGAGCATGACTCCCCATGTGTACCATGATAATCATACGCACCATATCTAACACCTGTAAAGTGCATATAGACAATAGCCGCAATCGCATACCCGCCAGATCTCGGATTAGATACTGCTCGCTCCAAGGTAGCCTCTAGGTATGCGTGAAAAGGGTCTTCAATACCTAGTCCATATGCTGCCGAAACCCCATTTTCATGGTTCCCAGCCGCCACATCAGATCTCCAGTCTAGCAGGTCATGTATCGCGATTTCGACTTCCGTTATAACAAGTCCCTCTTCCAAACTTTCCTTACCGAATATATACCCACTGTTCGGTGATGTACAGCCACTGATAACTCTCCACGCCATGGCAGCTTCGAGAGTGTGCTGGTCACCGGTCCCAACACATTGCAACATACTCCCATCGATTATCGCATTAACCAATTGCCCACCGAATCCATACGCACATCCAAGCGCAAAACCAACTATACGCAGTCGAATCTCGTAATCTTCACGCGAGAACGCAGCATAGTCATCACATATGGCAACACCCGAAATCGACCCCCCTTTGACAGCCGCCTCCGGGTCCAGAAAGGCAGATATACTCAGCGAGCATGACACTATCCCCGAGTCAAAGGCCCCAACCGCTAGTGGGCTAGACGACGGGTAAAAGAAAGCACCGAGATCCATATTCCGCGCATTCCGGTAGAAGCTCTGTTTTTTATCGATATGGGGCACTTTGAGCCGATCTCCTTGGAAATGATCTGATACAATCTCATAATTGCCCTTGTGCGCTGCAGCAATGATTCCCGGTCCGAATCGTTGCAGTTGTACTTTGCTTATGTCGGAAGAAGATCTGATCCAGTATGAACTGGCCCGGGTAATGGAGTCCTGGGGGGCGGCGATGACTGCTCGGCAGTATGCGATTGCGTCGTTCCAGGTCTGGTTATTGGGGATTGTGATTTCTCCTGGTAGGCATCTTAATCCGAGGCAGAGAGTTTTTCGGTATGTGGATGCTGCGTGCTGGGCGGATGGACTTAATGCCTCGCTGGGGGTTTCTTGCCATCGAGTGTCGAACTCTGGGGACTCTACCTCCTTGAGTAGTTTATAGATGCCGTCTACCATGCTTGCTTCTATATATGTAGAAGCCGGTGGGGAAAGATTGCAAGAGATGTCATTTATACCGTCCTTGCTTTCTCCAATTGAGGTTGGAAGACTTTCAATCTTGACCGTGTGTTTTTGGTCGAGATTGTAATGGACAGCTATGATATTAGCCATCTCCCCAGAGACTGCAGGATATCAATTTTGGCTTGAATAGGGGTGAAAGATGTGTGTCGTGGAAAGGAAGAGATGACCTGCAAAGTCAGGATACATATTGGCAGTGAGAAAGTTGCACAGTGGACAGCCTAAGTATTTATTCTTCTAGTTGTACGTACAAACAATTCCCTTGGTAATAAGATTGGAATCGAGTCTCGCCAGGGGAAAAAAGGGTCTAGATTCATGCAATAACAGTGGCAATTAAAAGCAGCTCCGTATTGATACTACATCGGCTGATGCTAAAGAACTACTACTAACTAAATGTGGGAATGAGGAATGAAGAAAGACATGTGAGCTCCTACCTTGCAGAAAAGAGTTACTAATATTATTAGCTAAATTAGTACTGTATATATTGAGTCCAGGGATTACTTATTATACACCCCAGCAGAGTGGGATGAGATTAAAATCTCCGAACAAGGATACTGCTCCTTGACGCCAGAAGATGTGTCTCACTCCGGTCTCGCCGGATTAACATGGTTGTCTGGAACATTGAAAACAAATATTATCTCAGAAATTAGTTACTTAAATCATCAGGTACGATATGCACAGCTCCTCAAGTATCCGAAGAGGTTTAGTGACGTGCTTTTAACTCTAGTAATGCCCTGGATATCAAACCACCCCTACCCGAATGGAAATGAAATCTCAGTCAGCTCCAAGACATCTGCTGACTTTGAGATCCATTCCGCCTCCAAAGTGTCATTTAGGCTAATACCGTATACATCATCTGGAGCCGCAGAATCCCATTCCTCCCTGCTCGTAGCAGCCCACAATGGAGTGTTTCTTGGTAATGGGAACTGTAAGTCGCGTGCATAAAGCCTCCAGCTTGCTGTCCCTGTTATATTCGAGCTGTCTATACTACTCCCCTGTTCACCTGAGCTGCTGAAAGCCCTGCACACCTTAAAGAGAGCTATATTAAAACGTTTGATTTCCTCGATACCTATCCAGACTAACGAAGCAAGATCGTTCTGACCATATCGACTCAGCATGTTTGGATAGTATAGCATGCCCAGCTTTCTGCAACTCGTGACAAGTCTGTGAAGCAGATCGGCAACAGCAGGAGTAAGAGAAGGTTTCAAGTCCAGACCAAGCGCTCCGCTGCCTTTGTATAGTACGGCGAAAATTATATGGAGCAAGATAGCTTGATAGGTCGGTATCGGCCAGGAACAGGTACTACTTGCGTCTTTTGAGATAGAAGCATCCCATATTTCCTGCGTGTTTTTTGGTCAGGGGAATAGACTAGGTTATAGTGAGGGTTTCGGTTACATACTTTCTGTTGATGTATGGCCGAGTTGAGGACATTGTGGAGGTCAACTGCCTTTGACTGTGCATTCGGTTCCTTACTCACCCACAGACCGATCACAATCATCGACTGGACAAGTAAGGGTGTTTCATCGTCTTCACGGAATGAGCCTTGGTGAATAAATGGCCAGTGAGGGTGGAATAGCTTGAAATATAAATCAAGAAAGTGTCTTTCCTTTTCAGAGCGACTTGTCTTGGAATGAGCGGAGTGATCACTCAACAGTGTGTCTGGTGGGCAGCTGGAATCACCACCAGGTTGTACTTCAGTCTGCCGACTCAGGGAGCAGTCTATTCCGCGATACACGCACTTGCTACATGGTGGCCCTCCTTGACATCTAGTCTTTTGATCTCGACAGTATGTACATGCTTGTTTCGGGGGAGGTGCACATTCCTTTACTCCATGTACCTTTTGCATGTGTCGCCGGAGTGTGTCGCTGAGATACCAGTGTTAAGAACCATTGCACTCAGCTTTTTATAGGTGAGAATACCCGCTTACCTTCGGCCAAATTCTCGATTACAGGTTGAACATTGGAACCGTTGTCGTCGGTGATGTTGCGTCTCGTGGCGACGAAGATGCTCCCTCCGCTGATATCTCGCGTTGCAGTGCGAGAAATGACATACGAATGCCATTGTGCACACCCATATAGTATGGTAAACACTGTAATGTAAATAAAGACCCGTCGGATGATTCTATCTGAGTAGGATTACTCCTCAAGACTAGATCTGTTGTGGGGGATTAGTAAGTAGGGAGTTGAATGATATTCTGATAAGGTTTCGAGGAATTTCTTTTAGAGTTAAAAATGACTTAGTAAGATTCCTGTGGATTAATAATTCAACTATTCTACTTCATAAAGTATGTTCATAGAATGGTCAACTTATCGGAGAGCCCACCTGCCTCTGCTCGGAGCGCCCACTCTTAATATAATTTAGATGTATAAGTAGATAAGAATTTACAGGTCGGTCTTCCTCCCTCTAGGATCCTGCCACCCATATCGCAATTATTATTTGGACAATCAACTTTCCAATCAAGCCAAATTGCCTTCAGCCGAAGCCCTCCGTTATTTTGAACCATGGAACAAATGAAAGCCATCCGAATTGTTACCACAGGCAATAAACCCAGCGCAGAAATTCGTGACGAACCTCTACCAAGCCCAGGCCCCCATGAAGTGCTGATCAGAGTACACGCGGCCTCACTGAACTACCGCGACACAGCGCTATTGAGGGGAGAATATCCCGCGAAGACCAAAGAAGACGTCGTCCCTGTATCAGACGGTGCCGGCGAGGTAGTTGCAGTTGGCAGAGACGTAACACGGGTTAAAAACGGCGACCGCGTCACAGTTAGTTGCGTTACAAACTGGATCGGTGGCCCATATAACCCAGACTATCGCTCCAATAGCGTTGGCTTCACCGTCGACGGGTTGTTGGCCGAATACGCGCTCTTCTACGAAGACGCACTCGTCCCTATCCCTGATTATATATCCTACGTTGAGGCCGCCTCGCTCCCTTGCGCAGCTGTCACTGCCTGGACGGCGCTTAACAAGATCGAGCCCCTCCAGCCGGGCCAGACGGTCCTGGTCCAGGGCACCGGCGGCGTCTCGCTTTTCGCCTTGCAGTTTGCGAAGATCTTCGGCGCCCGTGTCCTAGCCATCACATCATCTGACGAAAAGGCCGACAAGCTGAAGGAACTAGGCGCCGAGGCTGTCGTGAACTATACCACCTGTCCTGACTGGGATCGCGAGATTCTCGCCTTGACTGATGGAAAGGGTGTCGATAAGGTGCTGGACATCGCGGGAGAGAAAACTATTGTGAAGTCTGCAGCCTCGACTAAGATCACTGGCGTGGTGGTCCTGATTGGCTTTGCAAGCGGATTCGGGGGCGGCCTTCCGCCAATTGATATACTCGCTCGATCCCTGACAGTCACTGGATCGACTATTGGTTCGCGGATGGATTTCGAGGCAATGCTTCAAGCGATGGAGAGGCATAAGGCAAGGCCTGTCATTGATCGGGTTTATCCCTTTGCGGAGTATGGTGAGGCTTATCGGAGACTTGAGTCGGGGCAGCATGTCGGCAAGGTTGTTATCCAAGTCACTCACTAGACTGATTGGATTGAGATAGCATGGTATAGGATAACTTATCATACATCTTTTTCGGAGAATTTTATACTAGAATAGCTTACCGTGTTTCGAATTAGGTCTTAGAGACAATCTAAAAAATGGAAGACTTTGCCCCGTTTTTGCTATCGTCTTATATATTGCAATCTCCGCGAAAGAAACCGGTAGAGTAATAACACATATAGTAATGCCTGAAATCGTAACAGTGACGTTTTACGTCTCATGCAATAAAGAAACAATGCAGACTATAAGACCTACGTAGGTTATTTCTCCCAGACCAAACAGAGGACCACTACGCAGAGGTGACTGAACTCGAGCCGTAGATATCTCCTACTCTTCTAATAAGACAGATTCACCCCTCGTTTGCACACGATGAACAATGTCCGAAGAGGAAGACTCATTAAATCAACCTATTCCAACAGAGCCTGGCCATGGCTGTCTCAGCTGATACAGGCGCAGATGCTAACAATGAATAAATATAACTGCACCTTGGCGGAAAAGACCGTACTATTGGATATAAGAAGGTGAACAGCAAGTACATAGCAGAAAACTGGGTGTAGCCACGGAATAATTTAAGAGAATTACATAGATTTATGACACCCCAGCTCGAGAGTTATGTCTAATTCATAACCAAAATCCCTGCAGAACAACCAAGTCCTTTACCAAAAACCAAAACCACAGAACCCCTAAAGGTGAGATCACCAGCAGGGGCCACTACCTCACCACGCGAGATCCACAGCACAACACTCCCTGACAATCCGATCTCATAAAGAACGAAGAAACTACGGAGTACAAAAATGAAAACAAGAACATGCATGCAATGCGCATCATCCCCGCGTGGCGAATAACCCTCCTCACGGATCCACAATCCAGCACACCGACCCCCTGGAAACAAGATATCGACGCTCAGATATCTTAATTAGGACCTTGGAGCTTAGCCGATGCTTCGACCACGGAACGGGTGTCATATTCGAGGAACGGAATGGGCAGCTGATCGTCAGGAACATCATACCCTAAGTTTAAATAAATCTAGATAGTCCCTGAATAATTCTGCAAGCCACAATCAATAACCTGACTCGCGTAACCGTATGTTCTTTTTTGGTTTGATTCCCCGGGAATTGAAGATTTCTAGAATACGGAATACGAGGTGGAATCGAGATCTGGATGAATCATGAAACCCTAGTTAGCCCTAATCTCGGTAGTGATATCATATATTCCTGATTCCAATTCCCAACAACGTCTCAACTGCAGTAAAAATTGCAAGCAAAGGTTGTACTCGGAGGGCTCGGAAGAACTCATCGCTGTGAGCTTCCACTTAGGGCTCTTGGGCCATCGCAACCGAAGTGGATCTACACCACATTCTCCAAAACGGGGTGGCGCTATGTGGATACTCAGGCTAAAGTAGCGGGCTTGACAACACAGAGGGTCATCATTCATGATTGATAATAAGTATTTGCGTTTTCATTCGGTTAAACGAGATGGATTATTGAGACTTGGTTGGTTTCTAGTAGCACACGAAGGTTCAATCAATTGTTTTGGTGTGGTTCGCTTCTATCCAGGATATCCAACCCTTCAAGGTGTTTGGGCCCCCATGGGGTTATCAGATCCACTCAGTGGGACTCTTGCTTGCGAGGTGGTCCCGAGTCCCGAGTCCCGAGTCCTGACAGGAGAGATTCAGAAGCGCTGAAAAAGAGCACGTCAGGCCATGTTCCGGGGATCCTTTCTCTTCCAAGACAAGTCGGGGATGCTGATCTTGCCGTTTGACATCGAGAAGGTGACGATCCAATCCTGTCCAGGTGTACCAGTCGGAAAAGAACTCCGCCAAAAACTCTACATCATGACTAGTGTGGACGAACAACGTGGACTATTGATCGTTAAAGTTCATCGAGTAAAATATTTGTCATATGTACATGAATTGTAAACTTGTAGACCACCAATCAAACGGCCGTGTAACTGATCATCACTTCTTCTCTCACTCGGATCCCCGAATGTCGTGATGAATTCCCCCCCTCGCTTCCTCTGCGTTGCATGGAGATTGACTTGCGCTCGATAACGGTATCCACTAGCTCGACCTCGTCACAATGCGTCCACGTCATACTCGGATCCGTTAGTCGGGATTTTCGACTACTCAGGTTGTACCCAGAGGGGGACTGTTTCGCGCTTGCGCTTCCCGACTTCCCGGTGATCATGCTAGACCACCAACGACGGAAAATCGGAGATAATGTAGGGAGACACGCGCAGACGATTCCGATTGAGGGCTCGACGCAAGACCACACGAAGACGGGCGCAACGGACCAGGTCGCGTCGTCCGAGTGGGTGTTTCGGTTTAGGAAGACCAGTCGGACGATACCTGCGATGCAGACACTTTGGGACAGTTAGCGACGTCTACCACTTATGTCTTTTTGCTTGTCGCCGTTTTCAAAGAGTATAGGGGAGAATGATAACTCACAAGCTACCCAGTAATAGAATCCCGATCACGGCCAATCTCTGAGTTTTCGGCATCTGTAGTTTCCAGGTAATGGGGATCGGGATGATGAGAATCATAATGTCGATCAGGACTGCCGCGATACCATTTCCGAAAAAGAATTTGGGAATATCAATGCAGCTGCCCACAGCGGTATTGGGGTCGGTGTATTGCTCCCAGAAGTATGGGATTGGATCGCAGGCCACGTTGATTGTGACGATGATGACTATGAAATAGCCTAGGATAAAGAACATAGCAAAGTAAAGAGAGTAACGAAGGTTGAAGATGCGTTTATAGAACAATATAATGGATGTCTTGGTGCAGGTCACGCAGAAGGCGTATAACATGACGTGGGCGTAGAGAAGTTTCCAAATGACTGTAAATTCTTGTTTGGTGAGGGCTTGGACATGGTGTCCGTTTTTGTATTTGACGCCTGTCCACGGTCAGCTGTTGCGTGGGGGTTGAGAAGAGGAAGAGGTGAGAGAGAGAACTCACTGATAATCACACAGATACCGAGCGAGTAGGAAAATAACTAAGTAAATGGTGGGGAGAATGAGCTATGACTCGCATACACTTGGCTTCGGCCTTGTGAGGCTACTTACCAAGGCAGCAAAGCTCAGATAATCGTCAATAGAAAATCGGAACTTTTTGAATTCAGTCCGAGCGTATATCCGCAGTACGACGGACAGCGTCCCGAGTATAATGAGGGTAATGACCGCCCCAAGCATAGAGCCATTTTGGTTCTCTGAGAGGTTGACGCCCGGGGGCGCTGGCCCAAAGTCTCCGGACGCAGACATGGGCAGAGATGCGTCAGAGTCGGCAGTCAGCCAAGGACAAGGAAGAGAGAAATGGCATGAGAAGTTATATATATGCTTTAAAACGCTAAGTTCCAGTCTATGGAGGTAACAAAAACTTTGTTTATTGTGTTATGCAAGGGTGAGGTTCCATTCGCGTGCTGCCTTTAGGGCTGCTAATGTACAGTAATCAGACCGAACCCTGTTCGTCCGGACTCCGATGACGAGGAGGATGGCTGATGGCCGCATAAGGCCTCATTCCGGTGTCTTGGCTTCCTGTCTACCCTGCGTATGAGATTGATGAGGTTGCAATAGTCCAGAGGCTAGCTCGCTGCTAGTGTCGCTAGTGGTGAGGGATATAACATGTTGATCGCAATCTCGCCACTGAGAGATGCTTCGCGCACAACAATGCTTTGTGAATGGTTATTCGTAGCCATCGTGCGTGCTTAGAGGCCAAAATAGCCCCTGCATCGTGCACGATGGAGTACGTAGTGATTTCCACATCTGCGGTGGGTCATCCAATGCCAGAACTACCCCGTGCGAGGCCGTACATTAGGTTTGGAGATAGCGCCGCGACGGCGCGAGGCACGCGCCACTTAGCCACGAACGGACTTCAACGGAGACGGGGGTTCGGTGGGGTCAAGGTCCATGTTGGCGTAAATTTATTGGTGTGAGACTTCGGTTGCGCTGTCTGCCACCCGATCTACAGGAGATAGCAGCGATGGCACGATGGGACGGAAATTACTTTGGAGGGGTAGCGTTCAGCGCTAGCAATTGTAGCTATTAGAATGCCAATGCATTATATAGCACTTAGGAGCTCCGTGGAGCAGATCCTCCTGCCACACATTGCTCAACACATATTGTAACCATGAGACGCCCCGAGGACGCATCCAACGAAAACCCAGTCACGTCGGCTGGTCTTGTCGCGCAAGGCCAGACTCCTCCGAACTGGGTTTCGGTCAAGGAAGATGTCGCTTTTACTCCCAGAAAGATCAAAATTATCTGCGCAGGAGCCGGCTTCGGCGGTTTGACCCTCGCCCACAAAATCAAACACGGACTCAAACTAGAGGGGGTGGTTGATTTTGTGATATATGAGAAGAATGCAGACGTGGGTGGAACCTGGTTTGAGAACAGATACCCAGGTGTTGCGTGGTAAGAATCATTCTTTGAGATATCTGGAGTAATAGTCATTCATCAGAATTTAATTGATTTATTCTAGTGATGTCCCAGCCCGTGAGATCACCCTTTAATCAACTTCAGCACCAAGCAAGAATTTACTAACCGTGAGCGAATACCAACCAGATGCGTACACCTTCCTATTCGAACCAAACCCCAACTACTCGCATTTTTACGCCCCCGGCCCCGAAATCGAAGAGTATATACAGAGGACAGCCCGCAAATGGAATCTGTATGACAACATTGAGCTCAATTCCAAGGTGGTTGAGGCAACATGGGACGAAGCAGCTGGCAAATGGAAGGTGAAGGTTGAGCAGAACGGTGTGATTAAGGAGGACGAAGCCGAAGTATTTGTTAGCGCATCGGGACCTTTAAGGTAAAAGGAGTTTTTTTCCAACTTTTGCGACTTTTGCTGATCACACGAGAAAGTAAATGGAAGTTGCCCAACATTCCCGGAATGAGCGAATTTGGCGGTAAACTAGTTCACACTGCGGCCTGGTATTTCCTTCCTGACCTGCTGGAGACTGGTAGAGTAAACTAATACTGACCTAGGGACGAGTCATATGAATGGAAGAACAAGCGCGTAGCAGTCATTGGAAACGGCTCATCGGGTGTCCAGTGTGTCGCAGCGATGCACTCCCAGGTGTCTAAGATGGTGAACTACGTGCGCAACCCAACATGGATCGCTTCCAACTTCAGCGGTCACCTGACGAGGGATGGGAGAAACTTTGCATACACTGAAGAGGAAAAGAAGAAATTCAGAGAAGACCCGGCGGCCTTCTTCGAGATGCGTAAGGAACTCGAAAACAGGTATTGAGCACCTCAAAGAGTATTCGTTCATGGATTCTGTGCAGGTTGGCACTAATGCTCCAACTCCAGTGTGAACCAGTTCGCTTACGGTATGATGAAAGACCATACTCTCAATAAGCTTGCTACCGAGATCGCCACGCAGCAGATGCAGGACAGACTGAAAAATAGCCATGACCCATCCATTGCCCTTAAGATGAAACCAGACTTCAGCCCGGGTTGTCGCCGTTTAACACCTTGTGATGGGTATCTGGAGTCCTTTGCGAATCCGAATACACACATGTGCTGGGAAGCGATTGACTGTATTACAGAGAAGGGAATAAAGACAGTTGATGGAAAGGAAGAAGAGTTTGATTTGATTGTCTGCGCCACTGGTTTTGACACATCCTTCGTTCCTCGTTGGACAATGTCTGGGCGGGATAACGCTACTTTAGACGAGCGGTGGAAGCACAACCCAGAGGCATTCTTCTCCGTTCAAGTGGATGGAATGCCCAATTACTTCATAATCGGTGGACCAAACTTCACTGTTTCCAATGGCTCACTTCTAGCTGGAATCTCCTTCGTATGCGACTACATCATGAGGTGGGCCCAGCACATGGCCACGCACGACATCAAGTAAGCTCACCCTGGACCGGTAAAGCTGAGGTAATCTATTAATCACTTTCATAGGTCAATGGAGGTCAAGAAGGAAGCCATCGATGACTACAATGTCTGGGCACAGGAATACTTCAAGAGGACGGCCTGGGCCGATAATTGCCGGAGCTGGTACAAGAACGGCAAGTCTTCGGGGCAGGTCACTGCGCCTTACGCAGGCACAACCAGTCATTTCAAGAAGTGTCTTGACAGCATCGGTGCGGAACATTTCAACATTCAGTACAACTCTGCGAATCGCTTCCGTTGCCTTGGAAATGGTCAAGTGGCAGGTGAAGAGAATGGCATGGGAGACCTCGCATACTACTTTGTTGAAGGGCTTTGGTGATCGCTCGATGCTTTGGATCATTTGTCTTGTGGCGTCGGTAACGATGCCAGCTCATGAAGCTGGTACAGTGTAATTAGAGCAGGCTTTCGAGCTAACGATACTCCATGTAGATAATGCTGAGTGAGTTAATCAACAATGTTTGTATTATAATCAATAAAGGATGAGTTAAATATGCAGCACGCCACTATCTAGACTATAACAAGCTTAATTCTGGACTACAAACTTATACTTCGGACCAAAAGACTAAAGCTAGAGAGCTAAACAATGTTTCAAAAAGAGCAACAGCCTACGTCTTGATGACTCGAACGACAGGTTGCGAAACCCACATCCAGTAACCAGATTTAGCAAAAGCTGCCCCAATGCACAAGCGCGTACATAATGCGGAGCCCCAAGTCCGTACCTATCACACTTCAAATTGTCCAACTACCTTATTAAGTAACAGGCAGAGCACTGACGCAAAGCACCCAGACTCGGCGAGACCGAAATCAGATAATGCATGCATTAGAGTGATAACACATGCTTTAAAATAGCATAACAGGTCTCAGACAATCTACCTATGTCATACAACTCTAAATACTAATACGGCACGACGGCTCTATGACTATTATGTGTACTCAATGTTCAGCCTATACTCCGTCCATCGGAGTCCGGGAGCTCTCGGGATGACTCCGAACGGACCCACTCCAGCCCGATCAAAAAAATCTCGGCATGCCGACTAACCTTATTTGGAGATGTCAAGGTTTTCGAAAGCAAGAACGGTCCTGCAATCATCAAGGCAATGGCGAATGCCTACAAACCTTAGGATGCTTGGCGGAGTAATCACGAGCATTCCTATATTCTCATTGAACACAGCATAGAGCGGATGAGACGTTTACTCGTCCGATCTGTCGATCTTGAAGAGATAAGCTTGATATGACCTTGAAGTAGATTACATGAACCAAGAGAGCCATCGATAGATCTCAAGCCACGCAAGACCCTGAAGATCTAGCTCTGGGAGCAATCAAGCTCAGAAAGACAAGACAATCATGCAGGATTAGCTTTATTATAGTTGCGAGAATGACGGCATTTCCACGTGGGCCCTCTAGCGTAGACATACTCCACTACGGAGTTAGTATTCTTTTTCTCCGGTTTTTTTCTTCAATTTTTTATCTTTATCCGGGTTCTGTCGCAACGAAGAATCATTATCTCTTTCCTGACCCTATCAAGATTCACTTGAATAGCTTAAAAAAGCTCCTAACATCATAGGTACGTCGATCCAAACCCTAGCTAGGATAGATGAAGTTGACACACGGTCCAACACTAAAAAGATTAAGTTTCCATAGATCTACAGCT
Source organism: Aspergillus flavus (assembly GCF_009017415.1). NCBI lineage: Eukaryota > Fungi > Ascomycota > Eurotiomycetes > Eurotiales > Aspergillaceae > Aspergillus > Aspergillus flavus. The sequence continues at coordinate 1,527,735 of NC_092409.1, read as the reverse complement.
TTATAAAAAAAAGCCCCGATATCATTGTGGCATACGAATACCACCCCTCGATACCACCTCACTTAAAGCCACAACCTCAAAGCGCAACAATGATGACCCTAACCCGAACCCTCCATTACACCCACAGACTCAAGCTTCTGGCAACAACAACCCCCCAAACAACACCAGTTCGCACAGTCCGCATCGCCGCCTCAGCAACAGCGCAAGACCACCATGCCTCTACAAATGCCACACCAATCGAGGACGTCCCCTCATTCCGCACCACAGCACCACCAGCCCCCGAACCCCAAGTCGAAACGTCCATCTCCCGTCTGCCCCTAGTACGGTCCCTCCGTCAGGACCCAAAGTACAAAGAATCCCGCCCTCACCTCTCCATGAACCCCTCTCTGCGGCCTGCTCATTTCGTCGCCGGTTCACTGGCCGGTCCGGAGAAGATCACCGTGCCGCCGTACATGTGGACGGCGACTGAGAAGTTGAAGGATAGCGGCCGGTGGGCGGGGCGTGTGATCTCTGTGTTCCATATCGGGAAGCAATTGTGCGGGCACCCGGGATTCGTGCATGGGGGCTTGTTGTCCGTTATGTTCGACGAGGCATTTGCGCGGTGCGTGTCGGCGTCGTTTCCCAGTGGCTTGGGTATGACGGCGAACCTGAATATGGATTTTCGGAAGCCGGCCGTCCCTGATCGGTTGTACGTGTTGCGGGCTGATACGGTTAATGTTGAGGGGAGGAAGGCTTGGGTGGAGGGAAGCTTGAGCTCGTTGCCACCGGCTGGAGAGGAGAGTGATCCCGTTATGGTGGCCGAAGCTAGGGCTTTGTTTGTTGAGCCTAAGTTTGCAGAGGTATGGTTTTTCCCTTTGACTTTGACTCCCTTCCTCAGTCGGTGACTAACTGTTTATGATTACAGACTATGGTACCTCTGTATCGCGATTGATTGAGGTGTGACAGCCGTGGGCGCGATGTGATTTAAATACTCTTCAGCTAATATTTTCCTGGACAAACTTATAATACCTCATATAGATTATAGACACAAGATAGAACGGCGTACTGATAGACTGGGCCACAATTTTGCGCTGAAAATCTCCATTTTCTATCTAAAATAAAATGACGAACCCCATGACTCCACCCCAAAGTCCGGAATCGATGCCCTGCGACTAAAGTAAATAATGGACTTTGAATGCAGAAAGCCGGCCGATGTAAACAGATTCGATTCACTCATGCCGTCATTATAACCTCCCTTAATCACCATGTAAGGGTATTTTGCTAGATACTGTACCAATGGACCAAATGTACCGTTTGTTTTTGATTCTTTTTCCTATTTTTGTATGGCTTCCGCTAAAGAGCGACGGAAGGAAAGTTCTCTAACCATCTGTAACTTGATAGCAAGCTGCTGGACGGAGAGGAACTAAGACAGGTGGAATGCTCCCTGTCCTTCTTGGATAGCGACAGACAGTCGGGTTCGAAGAACATCCAAGCTGCTGTAGTCCGGCAACTTCAGGTAATTTACGCACGTCATGACGCTGGGGAGATAATCATCGGGGGTGTATGGCGGTTCGCTGGGGCGACAGACAACGGTAAAAATCGGGGTGAGACTCTTGAAGCCTGTAAAGGTTATACTAGTCAGAATCCGTCTTGGCTTGAATGATGCGCGGGCTTTCTTCCTACCTCCAATTGGGAGCTTGGGACTACCAGTGACAAATTGAAGGAAGTCCCGACGTTGTTGTGCATCCAACTCACTCATCGTCTGGAGCAAGTTCCTCACACTGCGACTATCCATGTTGAAGCCATGATCGGCTTTGATAGAATCCATGAGTGCTGGGACCAGCATGTTAGTAAGCCGTACTTATACAGACAGACCAGGTGTACTTACTCTCAATAGACCAGTCCTCCTCTGCTCTTCCAAACAACATTACAAGCTCCGCAGGCGTAAAGGTCCGGAGAGCAGAATATGGGAAAACTTGCGAAAATCCCTCCCGGAAAGCTTCCACCTGACGCTGGACACCACTACTCAAAGTCATATCCACGACCCGCTCAACGTACAAATCGACATTTTCGATCGTTACCGGAACATTAGAACCATCTTTGATCAATTCGATGGACGGGTAGCCGGGGAGGGTGAAGTCGAGACTCAAATCTTCAACCTTAACACCGTCCACTTCAACATTTAGTAGGGCCTGCCTCGTCTGAGCCTCTGAAAGCGCCTTATTCTCGACTTCTGCCTTCGCATTGGCGAAGCGCTTCAACAGGAGCAAGGAATTCGCCAAGTCTTGGTCAACCGCCTTTACCGTGCCCAGCGATGGGGCTACGGAGAAAGAGCTATCAGCGATTCGGAAAAATGCCGGATTGAAAGAGACATCGATGATCCTGGAGTCGAGCATCGAGCGAGCAACAAATTTGCCGAGAACTTTAAACAAATGTAACTGTTTCTTCCCGGACTCAGAGGCAGCATACTGTTCGCTCATAGGGGCGGGAAACAAGCCTCGCTTGCCAAAAGCGAACTCTTCGGCATCGTTGCAATCATTTTCTCGCCAGATCTTGAGCTTCTTCTTTGAAAATTCCTTTGAAACGGTGGAATAAAATTCCAAAGTCGGGCCTAATCCAGTGCCTACTTCTTCAAAGTATTCCACTTCCAGGACGCTCGGCGAAGAGCCATAGAGTTCCATAACTTTCATAGCAGACTCTAGGATACGGCTTCTTGAGATACGCACCTTTTGTCGCTGGAGGCGGCCTAAGAACGGTCGATCATCACGTCGGTGATCGTTCCGACCATCGTCGCCGTTTTGCGAATTGTGCCACCTCATCATCGCCCGCGAGTAACCAAAAGCCGTCGACTGAAGGAACAAATGGCGGGTCTCAAATGGGAACAGGAAAGGGAAGAGACGAGCAAGATCTTCGCTCCAGCTGGGAAGGCAACTGCTCGCTACGATCAGGGGTTCCTCCAGCTGTCGGTTAAGCTTCGCCGTCAATTTTGTATTGATGAACTGTGCAAGGGCTTCGGGTTTAAGTGCGACGAGCTCCTTGCTTTCCGTGACTATATCATCAAGAGTAGCATTCATCTCGTGCAGAAGGCGAAGTAGTTGGAGTATCGACGCAGTTGTTGTATCTTGGCTGAGCGAGGGCGGCATCTCGGTGCTAGCGTTCTTCGCAGCGGACTCTGGTGTACTAGATGTGAGGGCAGTAGGCTCTGGGGGAGGGGGCCCCGGAACGCGCCTGAATTTGACGGTATGGACAGCAGACCACACGTGCCTTCCGCTGGTGTCGGAATCCTGCCGGTTATGATGAACAGCACGGTATATTGTTGTGTCACCGGTAATTGGGTTGCCATCCACGCTAAACTCCAGGTGCCAGTCTGACGGGATAGAAGCCATTGCAGCGGCATAGGAAGAGAAAGGACGGCCAGCCGTGGCAAGAGAGTTGTTTCCGGCGGGATTCTGAGCCACACTAGAGGCAGAAGATGATGCTTTAGATGCTGGGGTGGATTGAGATGGTGTGGCCACACGTGTTCCGTCCTCCTTCCGAGCAGTTACCTTACCGGAGGAGGCTACCTCCATGTTCACCGCCGTCGGGTCGGGAGCATTGTCCTCAGAGAGGTCATCGTCTAGATCATCCATGATAGCATTCAGTTCTCCATCGTCACCATCGTCATCATCTTCTTCGTCCTCACTCAGGTGTCTCTCATCCGCGCACTCTAAAGGCTCGTCATCATGGTCTTCTGAAGTCTGCTGGTGTCGGCCAGAACGTCTGGATCTCGAACTACGCTCCTGACCTTCAGTGGAAGACTCCTGAGCATTTAGTTGCGAGTCTTCTGGATGCGACGACCTGTCATTATCCGTGCTCTGACGCGGTAAAGGCGGGATATCACCTCCAGGAAACTCGCCATTGCCGGTTAGCTGATCCCGAAGTCGGGCGGCATTAGCAATCTGTGAGAACAACGATTCTCGGCTGCGTGATGGTTTTGGACGATCTGACAGGCTAATTCGTGGATGGAGGAAATCATCCAAGGCTTTGAACGTGGCAATGGCGTGGATTGACACCATTATACTTCGATAGGTACGGGGTATATCGGAGTCTTCATCGGCCACCAACTTGAGCCTAAGCTGTTTTCCAAGCATATGTGCAGCATTACTCCGTGTGTTTTCCAAAGAATTGTGGCTGACAGTAAGCACTTCGAAATGCTCAGTCCGGCTGAGCAAGTCCTGCAATTTCTGGATCAGGACACTGAATGGAGTCGTAGCAGTGCTTTGGCTTCGGGCTTTCTCGGAGATAGTAGATCCCATGAATGCCTGTAGAAAGGCAGCACGAGCCTTGCGCATAGACGAAAGATTAAAGTCACCAAACACGTCCAGCAACACCTTGATGATACCCGAGTTCAGTAATTCGGAGCTAGTGATACTCTCGAGTGCGTCACCGTCGAAGTACGCGGCCAGTTTTTCGAAAAGCGCAAGGCCGTCCTCACGTGCGTCTCCACTATAGCAGGCTTCTATATTCGAGGCGAGATTTCGTAATTCGGTCAGGACTTGTATAGCTTTCTCTCGCATGTCTCTACCATGGCTGGCTTCGTAGAGATCAACAAACGTCCGAGCATCGCGGATAACGAGGTCCTTCATTGCGTTGTCTACCCTTGTAGAGATCACTTGGCCGGATAATGAAGAGCTATCGGATTCCGACATGTCGTCGTTCTCGTCCCGCTCATCCTCTTGCTCATCATAGTCGTCATGATGAGCATCGTCATCTCCCGCGCCATCGGCGTCTTCGGCTTCCCGGCGTGAATCGCTCGAGGTGTCCATAGCAGCGGGTGGATCAGAGGAAGGCTTGGTCTGCTTCTCATCCGACAAAGGTCCCTCCGCCAACTTGAAAACTTCTGAGACAACACCTTCGCGATGGAATTGGTACTGGTACACATGTTCCAAGCGCTGGAAGAGAAGTTCAGAGCACCGCAGCGCTGACGAAACCAACGACGGATGGTCTTTCTGAGATAAAATTGCCGCCAGGAACGAGGCATATGGCACGGATCGTAGAGCTTCCTCCACCAGACCGGCATCTAAATGGTGCAACATCTTAAGCTGAGCGATGAGAACCTTTTGCCGCACCTCTAGGTTGACAGTACTCGAGTAAGCGTCGGTCAACGTTGGCAGCAGGATCATAGCAAAACGCTTGAGCTCGCCTTGGCATTCTAGTAATAGAGAGCGTCTCTTTTCGGCTACTTCTTTCGCCTTGGGCGACTTTAAGCCAAGGGACGGATCGCTGTCGAGGGGGGAATTAAGCCATCCGTCGGTTTGTGGTACATGTCGACCAGGAACGCCAGGTAACATTTCGCAAATCACATTAAGCGTTTCAAGGACCTGCTCCCTAGGCCGGTGTATCAAGGCTTGCATCACAAGCACACTGTCCATCTTAACGGTCGTATCTTCCAGGTTGCCTGGCGGCGATACCCCAGTCAAGATTTGGTATAAAGTATCGACCACGTTCATCTTCAATAATTCTACAGACAACCTGGGGCTGGCTTTTGACACTATCGCTAGAACGCGGAGGAACTGGGTGTGAATGTGCGGGCCAATTAGATTGGTGGTACCTGGCAGCAGCAGACGGAGGACCGCCTTCAACATGGCGGGTTCGATAAGCTCCTCCAGTTTCTCCGGCTTATGCTTGAAACTCTCCACAATTCGGGAGACACACAAACAACCTTGCTCCATCACCTTTGGGTCATTGCTAGACAGCACATTTAGAAGTGTGGGCATCACATCCCGCACCACAGGAAAGGAATCGTGTGGGAGGTTACGGCAGCAATTTGCTGCCGTAGTCACCGCCGTACGCTGTGTACTAGTCGGGAAGAAGTCGAGATATGTCAAACAAGCAGTCAAGCCCCCCTCCCGAACAATAGAGGCAGGAAAATCTACGGATATTTTGGCCAAAGTCTGGGAGTTTTTAGCATAGGTCTCAGAAGCCGAGTTAACAGGTCTAGCGGCGAACTTACGCTCAAGGCTTGTTCGGCCAGATCAATGAACTGTATATCCAGCAACTTCTGACACAAAATCGGCACAGCACCCCCGTAGACAACGTTGGCTACGGAGCCGCGAAGAGCCTCCATCAAATTCGCCAAGCAGCGACATGCCAGGAGCATGATTTCGGGATTTTCTTCGCCAAATTCATTCGGCTGCATTAACGAGACCAATTCCTTTACGTAGGGATCGGGGGAGAACTGTCCGGAAAGATTATCCTCATTAGATACGAGTAAGAGATCTGAAAGCTCCTGTAAAGCAATCAATTGGATGGATGGGTCATCCTTCGCTCTGAGATTGCACAGGATTTCTCGCAAGCGGGATGACATGCCCGTCATCATCCCAGACAGCGCACGTAGGGTGCTCTGAAGCCCCAGGGGACTGCGCGAGCCAAACAGACTATTGTGAAATAGATCTCCATCGTCATCATCAAGGCCCGAATGATTGGTTCCATCGTTGCTATCACTTGGTGGAGACGAATCTCGTTCCTCACTCCGTTCACGTCGTTCGACGTCCTCATCCGCTTCTTTCATGATGACATCTGGATTATTTCTCGATGAGCGCTTCTTCTGTTGACGCCGAGGTGGTGGGGATTGGGCAGTTGAAAAGCGATCTGACGAAGTAATGTGTTAACCGAGTCGCTTGGCCAGTGGGGGAGTAGGGTTGTGAAAAAGGCATCGAGCATCGTCCGTGTAACCTTACCTTGTGACACCTTCCCATTTCTGCTCGATTTTCTTCTAGATGTCGGGGGTGACGGCTGGTTCCTCGAAGGCTCCTCCGTTGGATGTGAGGATGGACTAGAGGCAACACGTCAATCAGCAACAACCTCGAGGATCGCCGCGAAGCACCTCAAACTCACCCGGATTGGGACATAGCTGGACGATTTCGGGTACCACGGCGGGGAGCAGCAGAGGCGGCCGCCGGCTGGGGGGAAGCTGCACGCCGCTGTTTCTTAGCTCTCCGTGGGGGGGACGGAGGATTCGGCTGTCCGGGGGCTTCCACAGATCGATCGCTTCGTGAGGGGACTTTACGCTTCCGATTTGGGGCCGAACCAGCGGCGGGATTCGCGGGAGAGGGACCTGAGGTGGCGGGCGGAGGGGGTTCTGCAGCTAGTCTCGCGGCTGAGCGAGTAATCCTGGAGGACATGAGAAGCTGAGCACTTCCGAGTCACGGCAATGACAAAAAGTTAAGTGAGGGGTAGGTATGGGAGCGACAGGATAAGATAGGTGGTAAATAAAGGTTGGAGTAACGTAAGGAAAAGCAGTCTTTCCACACAATGACCGATGGACTCGGCGTAGTAGGGGAAGATAGCAGACAGGATTGGGATGCAGAGCTCGACCTCGGGCTTTCTAGCAGATCCCAAAGTCATAGACTGTGCGGGGCCACGACGACGAAAGAGGCAGGATATGAAGCGTCATAAGGCGAAACAAACTGCGCAGGGAAAGGGAAGTAGATCTAGTATGTACCTGGCGGCAGTGGCGGGGGCTCCAGTGGATGAATCCTCAAGAGGGTCCTGGCGGTGAAGGTTGGGCCTTGTTCTGGCCATAAGTTTATGTTAACCAGAGCTGGACGAAGAGGGCTCGCTCGTCTGTCGACCGTTTAACCCGCCATCCGTTACTCAGAAGGTAGTTGACCGAGCGTGGGCGGGAAGGTGACACTGCGTATTTTCCGGTTGTCCGTTTTTGGGGGGGTGGAAGTTATGGAAAGATAAGTCAGGAGGACAACAGTTAGAACAGAGAACGAGGAAGGAATAAAGATATACACAGTAAAAGGAAAGCAAGTATCTGAATGAATTAGTGATGAGTACCAGACAAGAACTGGGATAAAAGCAGTGGTCGTGAACGTCGTAGTGGCGATGAAGAAGGAAGTGGAATGGAAGAGGAGGAATGAATCAATTGGGGGGTTGAGGGTTGACGTGGTAGTGGTAAGCAGTGGTGACGCCGGCCTCAGGAAGCAACTCCGGAGAGCGTCAGGCGGCTATAGTGCAGCCCCATCAGCCACCAATAAGTACTACTAGTACTTACTAGTAGTAGATATCACATTAAGAAGTATCACAACAAATAGTTCTTCTTTTATTCTCTTCCTCTATTATTTTTGCTATTTTACCCCTATATATGTTTTTTAAAATCTTTCTTTCAACATAATATGTTCCAATTCTGCAACCTTTCGGACTCAGCAGTACCACTCATTCAGTTATGCATGTATATCATTTTTTTAGTAATTATTATCACTGGGTGACATCGACACTACTACTCGATCAAACGTAAGGTGGACATCCAACACCAACATGCCTCATCTGCATCCAATCAGTGCCACAGCTTATCCCGGTTCCTATGGGAACCTTTTTGTTCAGCTAGAAGACCGTACCAATGCCATTCCGTCAAATTTTGAAATCCCAAATATTGTTCAATAATCATCGACTAGAGGCTACGCCCATAAGTGGTATTATCCGAACGGACCGTGGGCTAAGTCCTCTTAACTCGTAGATTTACTTAACCTTATGCCTACAGATCGGAGGATGTATGTCGACACAGTTTCTGGCTTGCCTTTGAATCCATCTACAAGCATTATCTAGAGGAAACTTGACAAACGTGTCTGTGTCCCTCGTTTATATATACATTTCAACCCCTCCAGCCGCGGAGGTAGCAACTACCCTCTCTCCAAGGTTGATTTGGAGTAATAAAGTTTACAACATGTAGCTGGAGGCTGGTCATTCTATTAACAGGCCTTCAAGAACTAAATATTGACAATATCTTATCAGGATTGGTTCACCCACACAGGCGTCGGAAGGTCCAAATGGCTAAACTTTTCGGTAACCTTCCCGAACTGTCACTTCGGACTAATCCGGTTTCTCGATCATCAGACACAAGCTACTGTCAGGTCAGCTGTCTTTCTCGGACCAAAACATTTGAAGTAGTATATGCCAGTATTCGCAGGTTGATCACGCTGTACCGGGATGGAGAATGCATGTATGGTTTCATAAAGCATCAGGAATGGATGGGCGGGTTCTCCAACTGTAGTATGTCATTGACCATGCCGAGTAAGCAACCAAATTTGCTGAAACTTGCTAAGCACTTGCGCACATCTTGTCTGTCACCTGAAACATGTAAGGAATGCAGTTGGTAACAGTCACAGGAAGTATATGCCCAATTCTAATGAGCGACTCTGCCTCATGATGGTTGCAGCATCCTATTCAGTGAAGCTGCAGGATAAATAAAATATGCAGCGTTCGGATTCAGCTTATAGTTTCACATGGCTGTACTTTACAGGGAGAAGAGCGAATTAGCGACAGAGCAATACTCCGCTCGGTTAGAAGACCCATCATTGATCGACAGTGGCTGGGTGAACCGATGTTCGAAAGCTGAATATAACTCTCAGCATAGTGGGTATGAGTTACTTTGCAAATAACAAGTGTGACAGCATGAAATGCCCAGTACTAATGCCCGATCGAGGGATACATCAGAATACGTGACATCCAATGGATAGGGTTCAGTATAGACAAGGCTAGGTTGGCACATTGTGGATAAATCCACCAAGGGTACGGAGTACAATATATTCACGTGCTCAATTAACTGAAGGAGATGTCCCATTCGATTGGGACGTGGGTCAGAGACATTCTGGAAACAATTGCGAGATTCAAGCAATGAAAGGGAATCGGAAACAACTTCTAGTAGTATTAGTAGTATAATCTAGACCGGTCCCCGGTGAGAGAATCGGAAGTCCCCAGTTATTCCTCCGTATTATTACGGAGTACTTTCTGTGACAGAGTGCATACAGTTGCCTAATCCTGCCTGGGCCGCTTTATTGGTAAATTCATACCGGGAAGTTCCCAGGTGGTACTCAGCCAACTCCGATTCATACCAAAATAGTACAGAACAGAGTTGGAGAAATGATGTGATCAGTCGCCGAGGTACTGATTTTCCCCCTCAAGTAGATGTTCCTCAATTCTTTTGCTTCCCCGCCGGATACATACCAATACCGTAATAAATTCCTTTCCCCGCGCGGGTCTGACTAAACCGCCGGCAAATGATTTTCTGAAAGGCTTTTGGTTCAGTCGCCTTCCATCATCCATTCAAAAGTCCCCTTCTTCTTTCTTTCCCATCTCTTTTGAATCTTTGGTACTCCTTATCCACCCCGTCCCATATCGCGCTACATACAAACATCCATTCGAGCCCTGGTTATATCGTTCTGAGATCACTATCTCAATCCGCAAGTATGACTGACATCACCGGTGGGCATGGGGAGGATGTCCATCAGCCCCCCGCCCATATTCCCCCGGCACCCATGGAGGACTATCAGTTTCCGGAACTCCGCCTGAAGCGCAAGATGGATGATCCGGAAAAGACTCCTTTGCTACTGGTCGCTTGTGGTTCTTTCTCGCCCATCACTTACTTGCATCTGCGGATGTTCGAAATGGCAGCCGATTACGTCAAGTTCAGCTCGAACTTCGAACTCATCGGCGGATATCTCTCGCCGGTGTCGGATGCCTATCGCAAGGCTGGTTTGGCCGCTGCAGAGCACCGGTAAGAACATTCTCCCCACTATCAGTTCCCAAGCGTATCCTACTTTGTTTTCTGGTTCACCGGTTTATCTATACCCTAAGAAACACTAAGCTGACCCAAACTGGTCGGGTTTAGAGTCGCTATGTGCCAACTTGCAGTGGAACAAACCTCCGACTGGTTAATGGTTGATACATGGGAGCCAATGCAGAAGGCATACCAACCAACTGCCGTCGTGCTTGATCATTTCGACCACGAGATCAACACTGTCCGAGAGGGAATTGAAGCCGCAGACGGCACACGGAAGCACGTACGCATCGCTCTGCTGGCCGGAGCTGATCTGATCCATACCATGTCGACTCCAGGAGTATGGAGTGAAAAAGATTTGGACCACATCCTTGGCAAATACGGTGTACGTACAATATGCCTACATTGGATGAGTCATGGACCCCGCTAATGTTGCCCTCTAGTCTTTCATTGTTGAACGCAGCGGAACAGACATCGATGAAGCGCTTGCTGCCTTGCAGCCGTGGAAGGACAATATCCATGTGATTCAACAGCTGATTCAGAACGATGTCAGCAGCACCAAAATTCGTCTTTTCCTCAGACGTGAGATGAGCGTCCGTTACCTAATCCCGGTGCCGGTCATCCGCTATATCGAACAGCACCGCCTGTATGGGGACGATAGCACGACAGCCAATTCCACATCCGACAAAGGGAAGGGGAAACAGGAGCCTAGCAAGTCAGGTTGATACCCTCAGACCTTGCAATCTTGTTAGTCCCGTTAACTACACATGAGTACGGATCAGCCTCATTCTGCTATACGCGGTGGGAAGAGCCCAGTTGCTGAGAGCTTAGCGCGCTATGAGGAAATCCCTTGTTCCTTATTTTGGGGGGTACAATAGCAGCCACATGCGACCCGTACCCGTGCCGGCCACATTCATTACCTAGAGGTGCTACTGTCCACCTCCCCTCTTCTCCCTTGCACCGCAGTTGTTGGATACCTGGGGGCGCTTGTAGCTAGACATTCTTTAGCTGTGGGGCCACGACGGACATGTCTGCAGTGTCTGGTGTCCGTGCCTGGCGAGTCACTCTCCCCACTTCCTACAGCTGCGGTCTTGGTCCGAAAAATTCCCCTTATTTTGGCTGTATCCAGATTTTGTTCTTGGGCAAGTGTCACGAATAATGCGCTGAACATACCATAGAGTTTATGTCTTCGTTGGCTGCTCTTTACCTTTACTTTGTTTCTTTTTTTGGTTTTCTATTTATACCCCTGACACGACTCCTGTACTGATAAATCCTTGATAGATCATGGTAGATCTAGTTCTTAAGAATAAATGGACTATACTACATTCCCAGAGTTCATGAATATATACTTGTAAAGTGCTCAGAACACGGCGATAGCATAGCTTTCAAAATATGACTGAAAGCGCAGCGATGACGCAATGTATAAAATTGCAGGATATATACCAGCATGGTTTTCAGCAACAGGACCAGAAGAAATCTATCGTGATGAGGGGGGAAAGGCGACTAGATCTATCAGCTTCAAAAATCAAACAATCCAAAACAGGGCGTTATTCATAAACATCATATAATAGCAGACAAAAGACCCATGTCTCATCAAAACCATATACATAGATATGTACTGGAGGAGGCAAAGCCGAATCACCAGAGTGTATAAACAGGTAGAGTGAGGAAATTAGTCACAACCATCCCACAGATCCTCCGCTTCAAAGAAGCCCAAACAAGCATCGGGATTCTCGTCCTGCATGACGGCTATGACGGCCCCCGCAGCAGCGGTAGATTCCGAAACTAGCCGACGCGCATCGTCGAGGGAGGTCGAGCTAGGGAGCCGGAGCCAATCATCCCGGGGTACGGAAAACGGGAGGCCGAGAGAGGCTAGCGCGGACGTGTCCATGTCTACATAGTTTGTTTGCGAAAGGGAGCGGAGATGTCGGGGTGGGATTATTTCGGACGGAGACAGATGGACCCAGGACTTGGCGGTGGGGTGTTGGATGGCTGTGAGCAAGATATCTAGGAGACGGATGGTGCCAGTGGATGTAGATACTGCTGGGATTTGGTCGATGGGGACGAGCTTGTCGATTATGCGTTGGGTGTCCTCTGACTGGGGGAGCGAGGCGACGGACTGCTGTTGACTGGAGAGGTCGTCTGAAGTTGTGGAGGGGAATGAGGCGGTGGACATGCTCATTGGCGTGAGGACGTTCGATGCGGCGCCGATGGCTCCGCCGGGGTGGAAACTCTTGAAGATCTCTGCTGGGCCTCTTCCTGGAGATGTGTGTAGTCGTCTGGCGGTGGCGATAGCCAGGGCATCTCCCAGTGACAGGGCTACCGTCGTAGACGAGGTTGGGGCGCATACGCCGATGGATAACTCCTCGTCCTCGTGAATGGGTGCTGGTAGGAGGATGCCCATGTCGGACGGTTGAAACGACAATAAAGGGCATGTGGACGGGTGGAGGTGAGAAGTTATGGCGATTATTGGGACCGTTGAGGGGATATGAGGGAGCAGGAGCAGGAGCTCAGGCGTGCGCCCCGAGAAAGAAATCAACAACAGGGTATCTTGCTGTATAAGAGTATCAATAAGCCTGTCCATATAATTCACTATCATAATTTGACACTCACCGGTCTAATCATGCCCAGGTCTCCATGCAATGCTTCCGTTGGATGTAAGAATGCGCTGTAGATACCCAGGCTATTCATCGTTGCCTCGAGCTTTTGGGCAATCTTTCCACTCTTTCCTACACCGCAGCATACCAATTTTCCTCCACTCCGCACGCTGCGAGCAATCTGGCTTACCGCCCGGGCAAGACTCTCTTGCGCCAACGCATTTGTTTCATAAAGACGTTCCAAGTGCGCTAGGGCGGCGCGCTCTGTGGAAATGACATGAATGGCGGTGGATACCGATGCATCAGCATGGCCATCCTTTGTAGTTGATAACGCAGAGTTTATCACGTCTGGAGGAGTCAAGGATAGAAGCGACAGCTCGTCGCGAGCGAGGCGGTCTTTCTTTATCATGGTGGGCACGGAGGGGTCCGCGGGGGACGATAGCGGGATCATCGGCGATTGCTGCTGAAGGTGCCCCATGGCGCAGAAACCATTCTCCTTTGGAATTAAGGAGGACTGATTCGTCTTCTCCCAGGAGGGGCCTGGGAAAAGAGGTCCCGGACGAGATCCCGGGGAAGCGAAGGAATTTAGAAAATTTTCGACGGCGGGGGGAGTGAATCGTAAGGGAAGTGGAGGAGAATCGGTCTCGGCAGGAAGTTTTGACTAATTATCGGAGATACGACGTAGTAAGTACACTTCGGACTTCCTTTGATTCTCTGCACGCTAACGCTTCCATGCTTCTCCTAAGATTCTAAAGGAGGAACAATCCCCTCCCTCTAGTGCGCCTTCCGAGTCTCGGCTCCAATAACTTCCGTTATGACACCATCGCCACCTACGCTGACGCTTCTGCAAATCCCGTACTGTACAAAATGGTTGATTGTTACTGTTACATTGTCATCTAGGAGATTAGTACTATACAAATATTTTCTTCTCCCATCGTCTCTTCACCCGCCATGGAACTTTCAAGCCTGGGAAAGAGGCTTAATACCCTTGTGAATAGCCGCAATCCCTCCAGTGAGATTCTCGAATCCCCGGCCAGGGATCATGAAACCGGCCTTCTGAATCATCCCCCGGAATTCTTCCTGGCTGGGGAACTGCTCAATACTCTCCACCAGATACTGGTAGCTGTCCCGATCTCCCGCCACTAGTTGACCGATCATCGGGATGGCACTGAAACTCCACTGCTTGTAGACCGCATTGAATACGCTGTTCTCTACCTTGCTGAATTCCATACAAGCGAACACACCACCAGGCTTCAGCACTCGGAATGCTTCATGTAGGGCGGCCTGCTTGTCTGTGAAATTGCGGATGCCGAAGACAACCGTGTAGAGGTCAACTGAGTTATCGGGAATGTTGGGCATGTCCTGGGCATTGCCCTGCATAAAAGATAAACGGTCCGTGTTGTAGTAAGGGGTCTGGATGCTCCTCTTTTTACCCTCCGCAAGCATATCCGGATTGATATCAGCAATTGTGACACGGGTATCATGATCGTAGTTAATGTTGGTCGCGTGGTCCAGCATGCGAAACGCGATATCGCCCGTCCCGCCGGCGATATCCAGGATATTCCACCCTTTTCCTGTCGTGTCGGTGTTGCGAGATGGTAGCGCCGATCCAGGGTTCAAGGAGCGAACAAAATGATCTTTCCACAAGCGATGGATTCCGAGTGACATGAAATCATTCATAGCATCGTAGGAAGAAGCAACTGAGCTGAAGACCGCTCCGACTGTACATTGGCGGCATAGCTTGGTTAGTCCTGTGTCCAATAGTGCGGAGAGCATATAGAAGCATACCCATGGACTCCTTCTGCGATTCAGGAACATTGCTAAAGCCAAAATGGGTCATCCGTTCATCTTGGTTGGCCTTGTTGGAGTCCACTTGAGCTCGCTGCGAACAGGAAAAGCAGCGGTAGGGAACCTCGGGTATGGCCGTTCTTCGACGGGCATTATAGCCCAGGTTCCTCCATACCGATCGCGACAACATGATGGAATGTTAGTTATTCAAGACCTGCGATTGAGGTTAATTGAAAATAAAAACGGAGATGGAAATATTGCGCGGAGCGGATATCAGATGAGTCTCCGGTACCGTGCTTTTTCTGCCGCCCATTTATTCACCGCTCTCCTTTTCCGACACCACGGACCACTCTGTTCGGGGCAGATAAGTGTACTCATTGTAAGACTACTCCATACTACTACTCCGTGCAAATTTTAAACATCTCTGTGTGGGGCTAGTATTGTTCTTTATTAACCTAACTTCGACGGACTACTGTTTTATCTAGAAGTTTCATTGGTCATTTGTGACCTTCATCATAGATCCAGATCTGAGACTGGTGACATTAGCAGGAAACCAGTACCCACCGCTATTTACCGGCCGAAGCTGTTCTATCGAGGACAGAAACCTTTTGAGGTAGGAGGCTTGGTACAACTAAATGCTCCTAATCCGTATCCGGACTGTCGAATAGTCATATCCAAATTGAACAGGTGGGCTAGGACACGACTCGCTCGCTTACATGCCACTCAATCGTTCTTCGTAGCCCTTCCTGCAAGGGGATTGTTGGGCACCAGTTCAACACAGCTTTGGCTAGCGAGATCTGGGGTCGACGAACAGCAGGATCATCTGCAGGGCGTGGATGGTAGGTAATGTTGACCTTAGGCTGATTGGTCATCTCGGCCACGAGACCAGCTACCTTCTCTGCTAGCTGCTGGATAGTAAACTCCCCATCATTTCCGATATTCACAGGACCTTCACTGTAGTCACTGTTCATTAGGCGATAGAGTCCTTCCATACAGTCTGTGACATATTGGAAAGACCGTGTTGCAGTTCCATCGCCGGTGATCTTCAGGTCTTCACCGGACAATGCAGCGACGATAAAGTTCGACACGACCCGACCATCGCTGCCATTCATGCGAGGGCCATATGTGTTAAAAATGCGAGCGATCCGGATATCAGCGCCTTGTTGTTCACGGTATGCATAGCACAGTGCTTCTGCTACTCTCTTGCCTTCATCGTAGCAAGATCGCATCCCAAAGGGGTTGACATTTCCCCAGTATGTTTCGGGCTGGGGGTGAACGAGGGGATCGCCATATACCTCTACTTATGTATTAGGTAGAAGCGAAGTAGGGGGCTATTGGCGTTTCGCTTACCTGATGTGCTAGTATGTAAGACGCGGGCGTTTTTCGATATAGCTAAGTCGAGCACGTTTTGTGTACCCTGGAAGCATGTCCTTAGCGTTGAGATCGGGTCTTTTTGATACTGGATCGGACTGGCTGGGCATGCTAGGTTGTAAATCTGATCGATCTGGCCCACATCTTCCAAGGGCAGTTGTATATTTTGACTGTAAAGGTCAACCCCGAGAAAACCAGCGTTTGATCCATGGTGTCCATCTTACTTGACAAATGTAAAGTCGGGATGGTTCCTGAGGTGCTCAAGATTCTGCGGAGAACCTGTTTGGAAGCTATCCATCCCAATGACTACCTGGCCCTTTGCAAGGAGGTAATCTGCAAGGTTGGATCCGAGGAACCCCGCAGCCTGTCAGTGTTAGCCCAGACCTTTCTTTTGGTAGATGTTCCTTACCCCAGTGATGAGGATTTTCAGCTTGTCGTCGTGATTCGCCATATCACGTAAAATAGTATACGGAGTATACTCCCTAACAAGCATGGGTCACCTTTGAATGGCACACTTTAAGTAGTGGTTAATCCTCTGCGCTGACCCACCCGATCAGCCCCGACAAGCCCTAATCTCGTCACGCGTCAAGATGACCTTGGAAGGTGGAACAAACACATCGCTTCCCTCCAGCCCCCCCCCCAACAACAGCCGAGGGTGGCTGACGTCTAAACCTCAGCTGCCGATGTGGTGGGGCTGAGGAATGCCGATCGAAGACGGATGTCGTAATTCTTAGGGTCCCTTGGTGAAATGTACGCCGTGGCGGGCTGACAGTCTGCACGATGACAAAGCTCAGACGCAAATCCCCACCGCAAGTGTCGATAGTCGCCTTAAGTCCAACTTTGAATGGTGTGCTCTTTGCCGTATCCGGAAAGAGTTCACCATGGGTGGGCCTGACGCTCAGCTTCAATCTTGGTTTCCCCACCTAGATTGACAGAACACAGAAGAGCTTAGGAACACAGCTGACATGCTGAATGCTAAATTGAAGCGAGTGTCTTTCTTTCCCTCCGGGTTGTTCAACCAGGAATTAAACCTCTGTCAGACCTAGATGCTTCGCCGTCATGATTCGGAATGTAACATGTATTGGTGCTGGATTCGTGGGTGAGTGATGCACCGGATGCGTATGATGAGTTCCTACCTGACGTTCTAGGGGGTCCTCTGGCCACGGTTATCGCCCATCAATGTCCGGACATCCAGGTAACGGTTGTGGACAAAAACAAGGAGCGGATTGACGCTTGGAATACAGGGATCCCTCCACTGTATGAACCAGGCCTCGAAGCTGTTCTATCCAGCGTTCGGCAGCGAGAGACCCAGTGCAATCTTACGTTCTCGACAGACATCGATCAGGCCATCCGAGAGGCGGAGATTATTATGTTGTGCATTGATACCCCAACTAAGGGAGACGGCATTGGGAAAGGGATGGCATTGGACTTGGCCAACACGCAGGCCGCAGTCCGGACCATAGCGCAGGCCGCAGAGTCGGACAAGATTGTCGTGGAGAAGTCGACCGTCCCATGTGGAACAGCAGACAAGATTCGGGACTTGGTACGGACTATTGTCTCCTATCTCACCCAGTGAATACTAATGATACCATGGGCGTAGCTCGAATCTAGTTCTAAGAATGGTTGCCGGTTTGAGGTGCTCTCTAATCCTGAATTCCTCTCCGAAGGAACCTCAATAACAGATTTATTCTATCCGACAAAAGTTTTGATCGGCCACCAAGAAAAGCCATCGTCGCGCAAAGCAGCTGAAGAGCTGGCTGCGATATACACCCGGTGGGTATCACCCGAGCTTATAATCACGATGGACCGCTGGTCATCCGAACTATCCAAGCTGGCCGCCAACGCAATGCTAGCGCAGAGAATAAGCAGCGTGAACTCGTTAAGCGCGATATGTGAAGCGGTCGGAGCAGATATTGAGAGCGTGAGTGCTAGTTGCGGAATGGATCCTCGCATCGGGAAGGGCATGTTGAAGAGCACCCTCGGATGGGGAGGCGGATGTTTCGAGAAAGATATCCTATGTCTCATCTACCTGGCTCGCAGTCTAGGTCTCACTCCCGTGGCAAATTATTGGGCTTCCGTTATAGAGATGAACGAGTACCAGAAGTCGCGATTCTTTATGCGCATTGTCTCGTCTATGCATGGAAGTGTCGGGGGAAAGTCCATCGCGGTCTTGGGGTTTGCCTTCAAGAAGAATACATCGGACACAAAGAATTCTGCTGCCATTTCTCTTGTGCGAAACCTGCTCCAAGAAGGCGCCCTCGTCTCCATCTATGACCCCATGGTTCCGCGGGATCGCATTCTGACAGACGTGGCTGCGGCCGGTAGCCATTCCACATCTGTCCAAGTGAGTACATCAGCGTACGAAGCATGCAATGGCGCCGATGCAGTAGTCATTGCGACCGAATGGGACGAGTTTCAGACTCCGATTGCGACAGGCGATGTGCGAATGACCACGGCAAAGGATACTAGCATCGAAGAGCCCCAGTCCCCACCAAGCACACCAGACAACAAAGGGAAGAACCTGAATTGGGAATGGATTATGAATCATATGCGTCCACCCAAGTTTATTTTTGATGGGAGAAATATACTGGATAGGCAGTATCTAGAACAGCTGGGGGCTCGGTATATTGGTATTGGCAGTGGGTCAGAATGGGGATTTCTGGAAAGAGCGACCCATTCTTTATGAATTTATGAATTAGAGCTATGTCAGAGCGTTTGATAATCTAGACATATATTTTACGTCCTCTTTGGTGTACGGTCCTGAAGCTCGTAGAATACCGTGCGTGCGTACCAAAGTGTACTACCGTCTTGTAGGCGTTGATATACGGACAACTGCTGTGGTGCCTGAGTTCGAGTTATGTAGTCCTTGCCTAAGGCCAACAATGTACATCTCAGGCACCCTCACTTACTCGTTCTTGGGACGGGTTTAATGGAACATCTGCCTATTGGACTCGGCATTGAGAGTGGATTTTCGCGATTGTTGCAAGTTCAGGTCGAAGTCCGCCTATGATTGGCCTGTAGTGGTGACGTGAGGGCATTAAAAACATGGAAAGGCGGGCATCTGTTGACTCTAAGCACGCCCCAGGCAAAGGCTATTACAAGACTACAGGCACCTGACTACATTCCCTTTCTGGCTCTTCCTTAGACTGTACCCGTAGTTGCCTTCTATACAGATTAGAAGAACAATACCATAACGCAGCATGCAGAAAGCTGTGCTTTAATTCATAGAAACATCCTCCTGGTCCTCATGGGGAAGACTCTAACAATCTTCAGTCTTGTTGTTTTTCTCGCCATCAATCTTCTTCTCCCCCGCGTTCGACGAGCACATCGCCATGCAAGCCGTATGAACGCTCCATATCCCAGAAGAATGGACTGGGTGTCGAAAGCAATGCTTCGATTGACTCTAGCGATCGATTACAGGTTTCAGGATAAAAAAAATATACTACGGGAATCCAGAGAAGATTCAAGCCAGCGAGGAGAAAGTAGCTGCGACTCTTAATACTATAGAACATGATAGAGTTGACGAGAGTCGTCATTCCCACGCCAATCGCCCAGCCCGTTATACCAAAGCCCTTTCCTTGAACTCGCAAGTCTGAAGGAAAAATCTCCGTGGGTATGAGGAAAGATACCGTGCCCCAAGGTGCTGCGTGACTAATATCCGCCTGTTAGCCAAGCAAGCTATGCACCACTCGACGGTATGGTGCACTTACCCTAAGTTGAACTGGAAGAGCATCGCAACAGCCCCCGGCGCATATTGGGTTGCTTTGTCTGGGTGGCGAAGAGAACATTCGTATATCGATCCAGCCTAGAAAGGATTAGCTAGGGACCTTTTGGAGGATACATCGATGGAAAGGAGACTACCTACGACTATTTCAACAGCGAACAGCATTGCAGAGCCAAGCATGAGGCACCTGCGTCGGCCAAGGCGATCGACGATTTGCGCACTGATAATGATCCCGGTGATACCGATCGTATTCAAGCCACCGGTCAACCCGTTCAATTTGATTTTACTATAACCGGCCTGGCTGAGAAGCACGGGCGAATAAGCTGTGACAGCCTAATGATGTCAATACCCTGGAATAAACTACCGGAGTTATACAAGAAGCATAACTCACCGTGATGCCAGTCCAAAATGCCAAACACGTTAGGAATATGTCTTGGGTAAAGTATCTCCCGGAAAGAACTATCGGAAGGTTCTCCGGAAGGGCATGCTTTTTGGAGCTGGACACGATCACCTACCACGGGTGAAGGAACTGTTTGACTATGTGGATGGGAAGGTCTTCGATAATAAATGGTGAAGCACACCAACCATGATGATACCTGCCAATTCTACATGATTCTATACGAAATGTTCATCACAGCATTCACAATTGATTTAAGCGGATACTACGCATATTATCTCATCCTGAAATTAGTGGCTACATACCTAAGCTACTAGTAATTCGTCCTACTTCTCAAGCGTCTGATTCCACAGACTCTGCACCGTGACTCCCTGTACCCATTTCCCATCAGTATTATCCTCCTGAACCGTAAACCCAATTTCCTTCTTCTGTCCCGGAAGCAACACGAAAGCATTCTCATCAAAATACCCCACCACATCAGCAGGATAATCGAGCCACGTGTATAGCGAGACGCCCGATTTAGCCTCTACGGTGAAAGTCTTTGACTTAGTATTATACGACAGTTCAAGCCCGGGATCCACCAGAGCCAGGTCCTTGGGGAAAACCGGTGTGAAGTGGTTCTGATGGGTGAATGTCGTTTTCTTGTCCGAGTTGGGGAGATGTCCCTCGCCCGACAAGGAGAGAACAAGGATGGCATCCTTGGGATTGGGGAGTGTAAGATTCTTTATGTTGGTGCTGTATATCTTGGTGGTATTGAGCGCTCCGACGTTGAAGGGAACAGAACCTGGTGTACCTGCATTGTGGGGAAGAGGCGTGCCTGACAAGTCCAGCCAGGTCAGGTTAACCTTGCCCTTTGCTGATTCCCACAGATCTGACGTTACGTAGAGGTCAAGGTCACCTGTGGTGTAGTTCCAGAATGGGGAGACGATGATGCGTTGGTAGATGTCTCTGGAGACGTAATGGAGGACTTTCCATCGTCCGCCGTATTCGATGCCGGCCCATGATGGCGCTTGCCAAATATCTTCCAGTTGCCAGTAGAGGGAGCCGAGCTGTCGCTCGGGCATTCCGCTGCCACGGCGGTAGAACTGGATTTCGGATTTGTACATGTCGGCCTGGAAGAGTTGGGTTGCGTGACACCAGGCGCTGAAGTTGGCGACGGAGTCCAGTTTGTTGGGAATAGGGTAGTACCGCTGCACTGCGATTGTCATTTCGCCCATGCCTAGAGATGTATTGTGGAAGTTGTCGGTGAAGGTACCGCCGGCTGGGTAGTGGTGATTCCGGAGCATGACAGTGGTGCTGTTGAAATGGAGGTCTTCGGGGTCAACGGCTTGCTGCCAGGTTTGCAGGCTAGGCATGCTGTGGTATCCGAATTCATTGGCGAAGCGACCTACTGGGTAGACATGAGAGTTGAAAGAGACGCTGCTGTCATAGTTGTAAAAGTCGGTGTCGCCGTAGTAGGATCCAGGTGTAGTATTGTGATATCGTTCCACCATAGGCACGGGAGCAGACAAGTCGACGTCGAGATAGCCTTCTGTTGTGCTGCTAGGGCTGTATGTAATGGACCGGGTGTTTTGGTAAACCAAAGGCAGGATGAGACTGATATATAGCTTCTCATATTCCCCAACATACTTCGCATACTCTTCAGGAGCCTTCCTTTCGACCGTTGGAAGCATCAGTGACTCAATCTCATTTCCACCTGCCCATAATGCCAACGAAGGATGGTGGTTGACACGACGAACATTGTACACAACTTCAGCGGCAATGTTGTCTAAGAACGCATCATCTACAGGATACAAAGCGTCGCTAAATTCGAACTCGCTCCATAAAAGAATGCCTCGCTCATCAGCCAAGTCGTAAATGAAATCGTGGAGATATATGCCAGACGACCAAACACGGAGCATATTCTGGTTTCCAGCAACAACGGCATCGAACAATCGGGCCATTCTCGCCTCTGTAACCCGTGGCCAAAAAGCGTCTGGAGGAATAATGTTCGATCCTTTGGCGTAGAATTCGTGTCCGTTGACTTCAAAATGCCAGTTGGCACCTGGGGCGATGCCTTGGGCAAGCTGGGCATCTGTGATGTTTCGTTGATTGAGGAAAATCGTGCGGAAGCCTGTTCTCTTGGTGACATGGGCCAAGGTTTGGTTCTGATGACCAGTAACAGTGACAGTTATGTTGTAGAGATTCTGGTCACCAAGGCCCAGTGGCCACCAGAGCTTCGGAGTCACTCCCCCAAGAACAGTAACACCAGTAACGGAATTTCCAGATACGGTCACATTGCCTATCCGCTTTGATGTGAGAATCTCGCCGGACTTAGTGTCTTTGAATTCAATAGACATAGACGGATTGGGTGGGAGGGAGCCAACAAAGTCAATGCTAGCATTCACGACCCATGGCTGACTTTGGTCCGGAGGAAGATGGTTGATCTGTCCTTTCCGATAGATGTCTAAGTCTGTATTCAAGACATGGATATTTTGCGCCTTTGGTAGTTGCACGATATAAGCAGGCTTCCAAGGTCCAGCTGGAGCAAATGCAGGACCCCAGTCCCAGCCGAAATCCGACTGTTCCTTACGCATGAACCACCGGTTCGGATATTCGTAAGTCTGTTGTATTCCATCGGGCCATACTAGAAGAGTAGGTTAGTACTGTGTAAAAGGCAGGCAAACATATTTGGTGCCCGAACCTGGTGAGTTACGATCCTCAGCAATTGCATTCACGATGTTTGGCGCACTACCAAAGTCGATCTTCAAGATGGGATCCTCATTGCAGCCCTCCAGGATTTGAGAGACATCGAAAGAATATTGGCGGTATTGGTTATTAGTTGAAGCAACGTATTTCCCGCAGAACTCGACTGTTGCAAAAGTATCCAGTCCATCAAAAACAAGCCAGGTAGACTCGGCATCCTTTAGTCTATTGGAATATGGATTAACAGGAGCGAGCGTCTATTAAACATAATATTTACTCACAAATCCTTGATTTTATCAGTGGTGTAGGTCCAATTAGACTCTGGAATCCACCGAAGGTTGAAGTCATTCAGTCCATGATACCTGAGCCAGACCAGTTAATCAAAACAACCTATGCCGACGAAGCTTCACCATCACTTACGGGTCATCTGCAGTGCATGTTAGATGCATGTATGTCATTTTAGATAAAGTAACTCACCAATTACACCGGCCTTCAGCAGGTCCAAATGGGCGTGGGATGGAAGATTTCCGGGTACTGTATGATTCAAGGCATCGCTACTAAGAGTCCACTTCTCATTACTAAGATCCCTGACATGCTGTCCCAGTGTAGCAGGTATGCTGGATGCCACCAGGGCCGCGGCCGTCGCTGTGAACCGCATTTGTGAGACTGCGGGGTTGCTACCAGGTTTGCGTTGGATCCTAGTTAGGAAAGACGACCGTTTGAGGGGAAACAGGTCCGTTTTATACTTCGCTAAGTATCATTTCAGTCACTAGATTTCTACCAGCCGTCATGCAGGACTCTAATATCTCCTCCCACGATTCGGGTCACGGCATAGAGTAGACGGAAGCCAAACCGTGTTGAAAAAGGGAAAGTATCATGAGTGGGGTTTGGGGACAGAATGCTTGTATCCACAGTAGCACGATCGCTGCATGGAGTCCTTCCAATGAGATGCGAATAGGAAGGCTGCGGAGTCCCTCACTTGCGGCGGGGAAACTGATCGGCGGTCGAGGGATGCTTGGAGGTTGCCGTCCGGAGATGAACGTCTCTTTTCTTCCGGGTCGGCTTGCATTTCTCAAAGGATCCCAACAGGTTTCTCGTTACCGGTGAGGTGATCG